>NC_081413.1:199836142-200208642 GCF_030272615.1 Cryptomeria japonica | reverse complement strand
GACACCTAAATTACATGAATATATCACCTACATATACAATTCATCAACCTTGACAACAAGGTCGGCTAAACCCTCAATGCTCAAATAAAAAATTACATCACACGATACAAAGATCGACCACCGAACTAGTATAATGATTTACATAACATAACATGGACCTAATTAAAATTCTTGAAAGCTCAACTCCACCGGAAATCACACCAAGATCAACTGCAACACGCTACACCACAGGAAATACTACATAACATGAAAATCATCACCAGTTGATAGAAACCACCAAAAAATCGCACAACGATCAATGCAGATCACCAGAACAAATAGGACACGATTAGGAAACACCAGCAAGCATGTTATAATCTTCAGGAATAGCTATGCCAACACCACTTATCAAATATTTATCAATCAAAATTGAAAACTCAAACAACAACAACTATCACCAAGAAAGATAACTTGCAAAAATGAATATATAAAAGACCATCCCAAACAAGATCCCAAAATCTTAGCACAAGATCTGATCACACCGGAATATACTAAAGGATATACTGGACTCTGTAGAACAATGATCAGCAAAATAACACTACAAAAACTGGATCATAAGATCTTCCCAAACACACCAGAATAAGTCACAGGAATATGTTAACATCAATGACAACAACATATATCCTAGTAGAAACAATGATCAACAATATCCAACAATATTTGATAATGTCGAGACCAGATACAATATACACTATGTGTTTGGTGGCTAGGTGACACATGAGAAAGTTGTGAAAATAATTTTCACATGTGGGTAAAAGTATAGATTTGTGTCACACTTAGAGCTAATTTGAATGATTTGCTCGGAACGGTTCTAGTCGAACTAATGTGGTAGTCACATGGCAGTCGAGTGGCAAAGGGGTTCCAACTAGATCTATTCTGACTGGAACCCCTTTTCTATAAAAGCTCGAAAAAAATATTGTTTTCCCTTATTTTTCATTGATCGGCTTCGAGATTAGCGACTGAGGAGAAGAAGGGGACAAAGTAGTTTGGCTGGAAACGTTTCCTAGGTGGAATTTTTTTAAATTTTTTTAAAAATGTTTTTCAAAGAAATTAGTATTAATATATTAATGTTTTAGTATTAATGTATTAATTATTTATAAATATTGTATACTTACAATTAGATGTTAAAATGTTATCCTACGACCCCTTAGTACATACTAGGACCTCTTAAGACACATAGGGCCCCTTAAGATAGTTAGGACCCCTTAGGATCCCTTATGACAACTAGGACAACATAGTACATCTGTAATCTCTAAAGACATCGACAAGAACTTAGTACATCGTAGGACCGTTTAAGACATCATACAACCCCTTAGTACATTGTAGGAGCTATTAAGACATGAACGACCCCTTAATACACCCTAGGACATATTTTGATCCCTTTTAACATCCCAGTTAATGACATGACCCCTTAAGACACCATATAACTACGTAGGACACCATATGATCTCCTAAGGGGTCATATAGTGTTCTAATACAAGTGTGGCCCCTTAGGATCTAATATGACCCTTGATGACACCAGATGACCTCTTAGGACCTTATATGACCAATCATATGGTGTTTTAACACGTGTGGCCCTTTAGGACCCCTTACAACACCATATGATCCCTTAAGCCATCATATGGGTCATATGGTGTTGTAAGGGGTCATATGGTTTTATAACACATGTTTGGCCCCTTAGGACCCCAGATGACCCTTAATGACACCATATGACCCCTTATGACACCATATAACCCCTTAGGACACCATATGAGTCATATGGTGTCATAAGGAGTCATATGGTGTTCTAACACATGTGTGGACCCTTAGGATCCCTTACAAAACCATATGACCCATTAGGACATTATATGACCCCATAGAACACCATATTAGTCATATAGTGTTGTAAGGGGTCATATGGTGTTCTAAGACATGTGTGGTCCCTTAGAGCCCGAGATGACCCCTTGTAGCATCCTAGTATGTACAACATACCCTTTAAGACACCATATAATGTCTTTTAATATCTTAGTATGTACAACATACCACTTAGAACAACATATGACCCCTTAGGATCATATAGTGTCCTAATGGGTCATATGGGGTCTTAAGGGGCCACACATACATGTTTTAACACATGTGTGGCCTCTTAGGACCTCATATGACCCCTACTAACACCATAGGACCACTCAAGACCCCTTATGACTCTAATGACCCCTTGTTAGCTCTAATGACCCATTAAGACCCCTTATGACTCCTAATGACCCCTCCTGACCCTATAGGATCCTAAAGTGTCATAAGGGGTCATATGATGTCATTAGGGGTCATATGGGGTCTTAAGGGCCCACACATGTGTTATAACACATGTGTGGCTTCTTAGGAGCTTGCATGACCCCTAATGACACATGTGTGGCCCCTTAGGACCTCATATGACCCCTAATGACACCATATGTCCCCTAATGACACCCTATCACCTCTTATGGGCCATATGGCGTCCTAAGGGGTCATATGGTGTTCTAACACATGTGTTGCCCTTAAGGACCCCATGTGACCCATAACAACACCATAAGACCCCTTAATGACCTCTTATTCCCCTTATGACCCTTAATGACCTCTTATGCCCCTTATGACCCTTAATGACCTCTTATGACCCCTAATGAACCATTATGATGGCTTATGACCCCATATGACTACTGACAACATGATACGACCCATTTAGACCCATGATGACCCCTAACGACCCCTTATGACTCTAATGACCCCTAATGACCCCTTGTGATCCGTAATGACCCCTACTGACCCTATATGATCCCTTAACACCCCTAATGACCCAATATGACCCCTTGTGACTTTTGATGATCCCTTATGACCCCTAATGACCCTATATAGTGTCCTAAGAGGTCATATGGTGTTGGTAGGGGTCATATTGTGTCCTAACGACACTATATGACCCCTTATGACACTATGTGGGTCATATGGTGTCCTAAGGGGTCATATATTGTCCTAAGGGGTCATATGGTGTCATATGGTTTTCTAAGGGGTCATACGAGCCCTAATGACACTATATGAGCCCTAATGACACTATATGAGCCCTAATGACACTATATGACCCTTATGACACAATATGGGTCATATGGTGTCTTGAGGGGTGATATCACCCTTAATGACACTATATGACCCCTTAGGACCCCTTATTACCATATATGACACTATATGACACTATGTGGGTCATTTGGTTCCTTAAGGGGTCATATGACCCCCAGTGACACTATATGACCCCTTATGAAACTATATGACCCCTTATGATGCTATATGACCCTTTATGACACTGTGTGAGTCATATGGTGTCCTAAGGGGTTATAAGTCCCTCAATGACACTATATTATCCCTTAGGACTCTTATGACCCCATATGACACTATATGGTTCATATGGTTTCCTAAGGGGTCATATGACCCCTAATGACACTATATGACCCCTTAGGACCCCTTAGAACACCATATGACCCCTTAAGATCCCTTTTTGATAGATTATTTTTATATTTAGATATTTTAATTTCTTTATGATATGTTAAAATGTTGTTTCTACTGCAAATGTAAAAAGCATTTTCCCATTGTATGCCACCTTAGTACCTATTATGTCATATTAGGTCCTATTAGGTCATATTAGGTCCTATTAGGTCATATTAGGTCCTATTATGTCATAATAGGACCTAATATGATATAATAGGTACTAATGTGACATAAACACCCTCAACACCACTTAAGATCACCTATTATTACATAAAACAACTTAAGACCCCTTAAGATCACCTATTGTGATCCTGTTAAATGTGATAATATTAGGAACTGATTATATGGTCCATATTAGATAGTGATGTCACATAAACCCCATTAACACCCCTTAAGGTCACCTGTTATGACATAAAAAACCCTTAACACTCCTTAAGATCACCTATTATGATCATATTAAATGTGATCTTGAGGTCCTATTAAGTCATAATAGGTCATAGTATGGCATAATATGTCCTATTAAGTCATAATAAGACCTATTATTACATAATAGGACCTAATATGACCTAATATGACCTACTATGATATAATAAGTACTAGTATAATATAAACCCCCTCAACACCCCTTAAGATCACCTATTATTACCCTACTAAATGTGATAATAATGAGACCTAATTATATGACCTAATAGGTACTAATGTGACATAAACCCCCTTAACACCCCTTAAGATCACCTATATTACATGACATAATATTACTTTGAGATGTTTGTAGGATGTTCGAATTTCTTGATCTCATACATGTTTAAATGTTAAATTTTTAATTTACACATGTTATATATGTTTGCAATGCTAATATATGTTTAAATATTATATGTAATATATCTAGTTCAACATCTTTTTAAAAAAATTGCACTTTATTTCACTAATCTTGAAAGTAAAAGATGTTCTATATATATATATCATTTAGATTAAAAAAATTCTTTTAAATTGTAATGGACATGTGCATACAGATATCCATATTTTTCATATCATCATGCCAGATCATCCTAGTTCAGATCATGTTGGATCTGAATGTATTGTCCACCCTAGTAGTGAGCAGACTTCACATCAGTCTACAAGATATATTAGTGATAGGGAGGATCTCTGAGTGAAGATGAAATAGTTTCCAAAGTCTTGAGAGCCCTTCCACCGACTTACAAGATGAAGGCAATTGTAATTAATGAGTTGAGAACAATGGCAAAATCTTGAATTAATAGAGACATTCTGATTGGGAAATTATTTGCTTTTGAACTTGAAGAATTTGGATCTTCTAGAGTTGTAAAGTTTGAACTTGGTTTTCATGCATCATCATCTACCGACAAAAGTGATTGGAAAGCCTTATATATAAAATAATTGGAAGATATGAGGAAAGAAGATGAAGAATTTGAGAAACTTGAACCCTTATTTCCTAGACTAGTACCTAAAGGACCTACAAGAAGTAAGTATTGTAGCATCCTAAAATTGTGACACTTGCAATTTCGACTGCATTTCGGTCTTCACGATGGCGATGCAACACGGAACCTAAATGGAGACCCCAAAACTCGTCCACGACACCAAAAACTGCATTTTCAAGCACCCTGGCCTGAACCTCCTTTGCACCCTGCTGTCCCGAGAGGTGGGACCAGAGCACCCAGCACCCTGGTCCTTCAGGACCAGAGCACCCAGTGCCTTGGTCCCCCAGGACCATGGCGCCCAGCGCCCTGGTCCCTGGCCCTATTTTGGGCCCGGTCTCCTATGGGACTTCGGGTCTTTTTATTTTGCAAATTGGAAATTATCTTTCCTGGTCGGCCTAAGGTCGGAAAAATCAGTCTTTTAACCCTAATTGGCAAGTATATAAACTACTTTTCCTCTCCCATTTTGGGGGTCAAAAAAATGAAGGTCATATGTGTACAAGCGTGGAAACTATACTCAAGCATTCAAGCATTCAAGCATTCCTTCAAGCAATTGATCATTTCAAGTCTCCATTCAAGGCTAACTGTTGCATTCAAGACAAGGATTCAACCATTGAAGAGGAGATCACTTACAACATACAACATCTATACCTTCGCACATAAGGATACAAACATCCTTACAACAAGGTATTAGTACTTGTTTTACATTACAGACATTTACATTTACAACATTGCTCATTTCTTGGTTAATTCCAAAACCGGGGTTTGACCTAAAGGCAAACCCCTAATCCCTAACCCCCCAATCGTCTTTGATTTTCTGTGTGTAGGTTGCAGGTACGCGGCTGAAATTGAAGATCTGGAATCCTTGTGCAGAGACGAACAGATCCCCCTTCGTTTCGCGGATTTTTCGAAGGACCGTGACGCTCGGGCACCATCGTCCCGGCAACTTTCGCTCAAATTTGTAGGACAACACCGTATCGACATTTTACTACTAATTCCAGCTCCGCAGCTTCATACTATATTCCTATCTCAGTTTATAAGCGAATCTTTCTCACTTTCTATGCATTCCTAGCTTAATTCTTCTATGCACATTCTTTACAAAAGAGGGTAGCCTTGCTGTCATAACCCTTGAAACTCATTTAGCATCCAATCTTGCATTGTGTGGGATTGGATCTTGTGGGTTTCAACCCCTCTTTTGAATGTAAAGTCTCTCCCCTAAGTGAAAACCATCAACCCTAGTGAATCTCCCTTCTCTCTCCTTGGAGTTGGAAGAGGGGAGAGCAACTAGGGTTCGATCGCGATTTTCCGCTTTACATTTTGGTGAACCCGACGTGAACATCCTTTCTGATTATTCATGGTTAGATCTGAAAATTGGATTCCTTGATTACATTTCCATGTTGATCTTTTGCAAAATTTTAGAGGTTAATTGCATAAAAACCCTAAATTTTCTTTTTAGTAATTAAGCTTGTGAAATGTCTAAATGTTAATGCTTGTTTCAGATCTACCCTTCTATTACAAATTATCAATTCATATCTATGCTTTAATTTTGAAAATTAAGTGGTTAAGTGTCAAAACCCTAATTTTTGAAACCCTCTTGATTCAACCTTTGTCCGACAATTTCACTGATCAAAACATCTCCAAATCAGCTGTAACTTTGGATTCCGCAATAAAATCACAATATCTTTCATCCCTGAAAATTTGGAAAAAAGTTGCGAGGACCGTGTACACTCCGAGCGCCATCGTCCCCGACATTTTCTCCGAAATTTCGGGAGCTAGATCTTACTGTATTTTCCTGCTAAAATCCAGAATTTTGGCTGGTTTTATCAATTATAACACTTTCAAAATTAAAGTCAAAGTTGGTCTAGGGATTGCTTGGATTAACACTTCTAATCATTCAAAAATCATTGAAACTAAAATTTTGTGTCAAAATTGTGTTCTTACTGTCCGAAATCTGAAAAGTGTGTTTGCATTCATTAAAAATTTCAGTGCTTTATTTAAATTCTTGCAATTTGTGACTTTTGAAATTAAGTGCTTAATTACAACAACTTCAATTTCTGCTTTCAAAATTGAATTTTGCGTGAAATTGAGTCAACTTTTGAATTTCAAAACTTGCATTGCTTTCGGTATTCCCTCTAAAATCATAAAATTCAAAATTTCAATTTCCCTCTCTTTTTCAAAATTCAAATTTTTGCATTTTTCGACAATCTTGGTAGGGTTCAATTTCGAGATTGCAACTTTAATTTGGCCTATCTACAGATCGTAAAATCACTCAATTTTTTCAGATTAGGTCTAAAATCATCATAATTTTCATCCCTACAAATTTCGAAAAAAGTTGCCAGGACCGTGTGCACTCCGAAGCGCCACGGTCCCTGACATTTTTTCTAAAATTTCGGGAGATTGTCTTGATTATATTTAATAGCTTAAATCCAGAAGATTGGCCGATTTTACTGAAAATTGCTACCTCTAAATTCAAAATTTTTCTCTCCCTCTCTAGTGCATGAGTTTTACAACAATAAGCCCTACTTACACTATTCCCGTTAGACGAAGCCATAGAATTAAGTCTTTCCGAGGTTTAACTACTGAGGAGATGGAACCTAATTTGAATAGCCTTTTTAACGAGGACATGGGTAATTCATCTAATCCTCCTAATGATGAAGAAGCTCTCCATGAGGTTTCTGAAGAACAACTTTCGAAATTGGATAACCAATTTGAAGATTTTCGACAATGGATGTCTCAAGAATACCCTGATAGTCAAGTTCTTCCTTTAATTGAGGGTCTAAAATGTATGCTTCAAAGTGATAAGAATGGAATTAATATTTTGCGTGGTATTGCACACATTGTGGATTCGAATGTGATGCCTATAAAGAGTTGTGCTGAAAATTTGGGTTATACACAACCTCCTACTCAAGTCAATCATTCTATTCCTTTGATGACTTCTATTGCTAGCATACCTACCTTTAAATCAAGCATAATGGCTACTTCTACACAAGACATTCCTCCTGTGATCACCAGTCATGGGGGCAATCCTTCCTCTTCAATTAACCCTCTTCCTTCATTCAATCCGATTTCTTCATTCGTCCCTTCAATGAGTGTTCCTATTACATCTCCACAAATGAACATGATGCAAGGGGGCAATTCATTCAATCATTCCATTCCTCCTTGTAGTGTTCCTCCTGTCCAATCATCTCCTATGACTAATTATCATAGAGTCCCACCACCTTACTCTTTACCTTCTTTCAATAACATAACACCTCCATCTCAATCTAACACATCTAATATGAACTCTTCAACTGAAGCGACCATTAACAATCTTGCACAAACTGTCTCTTCTTTACATCAACAAATTGCCTCTATGAATCAATCTAAGTTTAGTGTGCCCACATTTGATGTTGCGAGCCCACTTTCTCTTGATATTGTTTGAGCTATTCCCCCTAAACATGTTGAAATTCCGCATTTGGAGCTTTATAATGGTAAGGGTGATCCTCTAACACATGTTAAGACCTTTCAAACAATATGTATCGATTTTGCTTATGACCAAAGGTTGCTTGCAAAACTGTTTACTAGAACATTAAGAGACAAAGCCCTACAATGGTATTGCTCGTTGCCTTCTTATTCTATTACTTCTTTCGAACAACTTGCAAATGCTTTCATTCAACAATTTCAAAACAATATAAGTCCTAAAGTTACTTTGATTGATTTAATGCATTGTAAACAAGGTGTTAAAGAGAAAGTGACTGATTTCATTGGTAGATATAAGCATTTGTATGCTCAAATTTCCTTTCCAGTGCCTGACAATGATATTCAAAGAATCTTTATTTCTAATTTACAAAAAGATATTCGAGACAAACTTCTATTTTCTGAGTTTACTTCTTTCCAACAGTTGTGTGCAACTCTTCACAATTATCAACTGACTATGAGTCAAATGGAACAATTACATCCTATGGCTCCGAGTGATAAGGGTGATAGCAGTCAACAACCATTTGGGAAGTTTAAACTGAACAAAGATTCCATCAAATTCAATGAAAACATCATCAACAACAATGTGAATGCAGCATCAGGTGTGCCTCCTATTTCTAAATTTTTCAAGAAAGAAAGAAAGTATACTCCTTTGAATGAATCATTGCATAGTATTATGAATAAGTTATTGGAACAAAATGTGCTTACTCTTCCTCCTATAAGGCAAATTGATCCTGCAAAGATTACTTCACCTTATTTTGATAACAAAGCTTTTTGTCAATTTCATCGTCAGCCTGGGCATGATACTGAAAAATGTTTTTCTTTAAAGGGTAAAATTCAAGATTTGATTGATAATAATACTATTTCTGTTTCTGGAGTGAATGATAAAGGCAATACATCTGTAGCTCCTCCTAACCAAAATCTTCAGATTTTTACTGATCCATTGCCTTCTCATACCTCTAATGCGATTGAGACTAATGATTCCTCTCTTTCATCTGATGGTCTTGTGTCTATGACTCCGAATGTGATTAACTTTGTAGAGCAGCAAGAAAACCCTAAAGAACCTTCCATCACATTTGATTCCAGTGAAACCATTAGGGCACCTGATGGTCCTTTATACGTAGTTGCAAAAGTCAAGAATACACCTTGCCGTGGAGTGCTTATTGATCCTTCGTGCATGGTTAATGTTATTACTGAAGAATTTCTTTTTACTTTGCAATTGAATCAAGTGATATATGACAAAACAGATGCGATTGTGAAACTATTTGATGCATTTTCTTCTCCTGCAATTGGTTCTATTACATTGCCTATTGAGGTCCATAACAAATCCCTTGATGTGAACTTTGCTATTATTCCATCTTCCGAACAATTTCGTGTGAAGCTTGGCTATCCTTGGCTATCTTCCATGAAAGCTATTGCTTCTCCTATTCATAAGTGTTTGAAATTTCCCCATAATGGTGAAGTTGTTACTGTTAATCATAGTCTCTTTAAACCAGCTGAAAGAACTTCTAGTGTTCCTATTGATTATTTTTGGCCTAAACAATTCCAATCTCTTCCTCCGCGAAGTGATCATCTTTTCAAATCTTATCAAAAGTGGAAAATAGATATGATCCTATCTCTAAGTGAACCTAGAACACCTAAACTTGATATTCCTATCATTCTTGAGAAGGAAGTTCTTCCTTTGAAAGATAAAACTAATGTCTTTCCTCAAGAAGATTCCCAACCCATCCCTATGGATGTGACTATGTCTATGCCTAATAAACCTTCTAAAAGTAGACCTATACCTCCTCGTCATGATGGACTTGGTCTTCTTCCTAAACCAAATATTCCTCCTTTGTATGGAGCAGTCCCTCCTCCTTCTTTTTATAGAGAAAAGAGACCTTCTTCTTCTCCTATTATCCAGCCTAAGAGACTACAACCTAAACACCCAAGTGATAAGGATGAGAACATTCCTCCTCCTCAATCTTCTCAACTTCCTACTAAGACTAGATCAAATCGTTCTACACGTGAACGCCGACGAAAGCGTCGTCTTAGAGCTCAAGCAGCTGCTTCTCAAACTTTGTAATCTCCAAAAACACCTTCAACAAGCATTATTCCATTTTCTCCAAAATCTCCAAAACATAAGATGCATGATGGTCTTGATCCTGTGCGAATTAAAGACCCTATTTTTATAAATCTTGATGATGCTATAGATGAAAATGTTATTCATGATGAAAATGTTACTTCTCTTGCTTCTGATAGTGAATATGAACTTGTTGATATTGATAACCATTTATCTAATAAATTTTCTAAAGCACTTATCCTAGCTCCTAGACAAGAACAGCGTGGCTTGGAACATGAACATAGCCCTTGTTTGGATCTTGTGATAGCTCCATCTGCTGTGTTGGATGTTCCTCCTCTAGCGTGTTCCCTGCCTTCTCGAAACATTGATCAGCAAGATCGGGGGGTAGATGACGTGCTAGACTAGTTACATTAGCATAGCAGATTCTCTCCTCCTCTCTTGTGTTACTTCTTCTATACGTTATTCTCATTCTTCTATTTGTTGTCCTTGGTGTTTTCTACTTGAGGACGATGCAAAGCATTGAGATCTCTTTTGGTCTCTCTCATGTTGACTCAAAAGACATATGTGTTCCCTTCTTCTAGGTGACCTTTCTTGATTGGGGAATGAAGAACAATTATGCATACATACATATGATATACATGAATTATCATACAGCATACTGACCCCGAGGAAAGTGAAGTCACCTCGTGCTTTGTGTTTTGTGTCTATTATCCTTGGGTTTATCTCACACTTGGGGGCTAAATCCTTGCGATAACGTGCTCCTTTCCTTTCTCATTTCTTATGTGTATCACTACGTTAAAACAATCACCCCCATTGAGGCGTGTGCGATCGCTTTAATGTAGGGGGGCATACACCCTATCTATCCCTTCAGGATACATGAAAATTTCTTGGAGAACTCAGCTTTGCCTTGAAAATTTTCGGTATTTCTCTTGCATGACTCATAGTGAGGGAACCTTACTACTGACAGTCATGGTTCTCCCTCATGATCTTCCCTTTTACTTTGTCAATCGAAGTCGTAAGATCCTCAGTCCACTGGGGGCTTGGTGTGTCTTGCCTCCTTGACGTGGTGAAAGTCTTTCAATATTGTTTCCTTGTACTTTACCGGAAGTATGAGCATACATACTTCCGCTAAAGTGGGGGCTAAATGTAGCGTCCTAAAATTGTGACACTTACAATTTCGACTGCATTTTGGTCTTCACGATGGCGATGCAACATGGAACCTGAATGGAGACCCCGAAACTTGTCCACGACACCAAAAACTGCATTTTCAAGCACCCTGGCCTGAACCTCCTTTGCACCCTACTGTCCCGGGAGGTAGGACCAGAGCGCCCAGTGCCCTGGTCCTTCAGGACTAGGGCGCCCAGCCCCCTGGTCCCTGGCCCTATTTTGGGCCCGGTCTCCTATGGGACTTCGGGTCTTTTTAGTTTGCCAATTGGAAATTATCTTTCCTGGTCGGCCTAAGGTCGGGAAAATCAGTCTTTTAACCCTAATTGGCAAGTATATAAACTACTTTTCCTCTCCCATTTTGGGGGTCGAAAAAGAGAAGGTCATATGTGTACAAGCGTGGAAACTATACTCAAGCATTCAAGCATTCAAGCATTCCTTCAAGCAATTGATCATTTCAAGTCTCCATTCAAGGCTAAGTGTTGCATTCAAGACAAGGATTCAACCATTGAAGAGGAGATCACTTACAACATACAACATCTATACCTTCGCACATAAGGATACAAACATCCTTACAACAAGGTATTAGTACTTGTTTTACATTACAGACATTTACATTTACAGCATTGCTCATTTCTTGGTTAATTCCAAAACCGGGGTTTGACCTAAAGGCAAACCCCTAATCCCTAACCCCCCAATCGTCTTTGCTTTTCTGTGTGTAGGTTGCAGGTACACAGCTGAAATTGAAGATCTGGAATCCTTGTGCAGAGATGAATAGATCCCCCTTCGTTTCGCGGATTTTTCAGAGGACCGTGATGCTCGGGCACCATCGTCCTGGCAACTTTCGCTCAAATTTGCAGGACAGCGCCGTATCGACATTTTACTGCTAATTCCAGGTCCGCAGCTTCATACTATATTCCTATCTCAGTTTATAAGCAAATCTTTCTCACTTTCTATGCATTCCTAGCTTAATTCTTCTATGCACATTCTTTACAAAAGAGGGTAGCCTTGCTGTCATAACCCTTGAAACTCATTTAGCATCCAATCTTGCATTGCGTGGGATTGGATCTTGTGGGTTTCAACCCCTCTTTTGAATGTAAATTCTCTCCCCTAAGTGAAAACCATCAACCCTAGTGAATCTCCCTTCTCTCTCCTTGGAGTTGGAAGAGGGGAGAGCAACTAGGGTTCGATCGTGATTTTCCGCTTTACAAGTATGAAGGAAAAACACCTTTTAAATGTTTTGCATGTAATAAGATTGGTCATTTTGCTTGTAGATGTCCTTAAAGAAATGCAAGATTTGAAGAAAGAGTTAAGAAATCATTTAAGCCTAACCAGAACATATATAGATTCAAGAAAAGTAAACAATGCTACATAGTGGATGAGGAAGGAGTAAGTGATGACTCTGGGGATGAACAGACATAAGACTTTGCTAGTGAATATGGAAATGCAAAAGAGTGGGTGTTCTATGCTTTAAAGGAAGATGAATCGAAACTGGCTATCATGAATGAAGAAAAGGCCTTGGCAGCAAAAATTGAAGATAAGCATAAATGGGTAATTGATAGTGGATGTTCGCATCATATGACTAGAGAAAAAAGAAAATTTATGTCCCTGGAAGAATACAATGGTGGTCAAGTCAAATTTGGAGATGACAAAGCATGTATGATCAAAGGCAGAGGTATTATTTCTTTGGATGGAAACAATAATACTGATAATGTCTATTATGTAGAAGGTTTAAAGAACAATATTTTGAATGTTGGTCATTTGGTTGATAAAGGTTTCCAACTTCAATTTAAAGATAGAAAATACAAAATCATTAACAGGACTGGTTTGAAGATTGCAACCGGTATTCAGACTAGAGGTAATATCTTTCACTTGAACATTGGTAATAAGACATGTTTGATTTCTCATACTGATGATAGTTGGTTATGGAATAATAGGTTGTGTCATGTTAATTTTGATTGTATTGTTAAGGTCAGTTCAACTAAGGCAGTTAGAGATATACCTAAGATTATGAAGCCTCATAATCCGGTATTTAAGGAATGTCAATTGGGGAAGCAAGTTAGAAGTTATTTTAAGAGCATACATGATAAATCTAATGATGTGCTTGATTTGATTTACATTGAATATTATAGAATGATGTGGGTGATTTTTCTAAGCCAGAAGTCTAAAGCCTTTGATAAATTCAATATCTTTAAAGCAAAGGTTGAAATAGAAATGAGATTGAAAATCAAATGTCTAAGATCAGATCAAGGCAGTGAGTTCACTTCTCAAGAATTTAAAAGTTATTGTGAGACAAATAGAATTAGGAGATAATTATCTACACCTCAGAATCCTCAGCAAAATGGAGTATTGGAAAGAAAGAACAAAACCATTTTGGATGTAGCAAGATCTATGATGATGGAAGCTAAATTGTCTCACATTTACTGGAGAGAAGCAGTGGGTACAATAGTCTACACATTCAACGGAGTTCACATCAAAGGTGAAACCGGTAAGACCCCCTATGAATTAAGGTTTGGACATACACCTACTATTAAATATTTCATAATTTTTGGAAGTAAATTATATATCAAAATAGATGATTCTTTTGGGAAGTTTGATCCTAGATGTGATGAAGGGACATTTCTTGGTTATTCAATTCAAAGCAAAGCATATAGATGTTATAATTAAAGATTGCAGAAAATTATGGAGAGCGCTAATGTGAAAGTGGATGAGAAATACAAAAATAAATCTATATCATATTATAGGGAATCAACAATGGAAATAATCATAACTGAACCAAGAATGCCTCAACTGGTACAAGAAACAAAGATAGTTACACTGGCACAATCAGAAAATTCAATTGTCAATGATGATCAGAGCATTGAGCTTGAATTTCAGAAGACACCAAGGTATATACGATTAAATCATTCTAAAGATCAAATCATTGGAGATAGGAACAAGGGAGTTATGACAAGAAGAAGACTGGCAAATGAAGAGGTATGTTTTATTTCTCAGATTGAACTGCAATTTGTTATTGAATCTTGTAAGGATAAACATTGGTTAAAGGCTATGGAAGATGAATTAGGTCAGATAGAGAAAAGTGAGTCTTGGACTTTAGTTCCCCGACCTAAAAATAAAAATGTTATTGGAACTAAATGGGTTTTTTAGGAATAAAATGAATGAGGATGGTCAAGTTGTAAGAAACAAGGATAGATTGGTTTGTAAAGGATATTCTCAAATGGAAGGAATTGATTATGGTGAGACCTTTGCACCTATAGCTAGAATTGAAGCTGTTAGACTAGTTCTTGCCTATGCAACTTATAAGAACTTTAAGGTTTATTAAATGGATGTTAAACATGCATTTTTGAATGGTGAACTTAAGGAAGAAGTATATATTGAGCAGCCTAATAGATTTTCACTAACAAATTATAAAAATATGGTTTGCAGATTGAAGAAAGCTTTATTTGGATTGAAGCAAGCCCCTACAGCTTGGTATGCAAGACTGGATAAATATCTTTTGAAGCTTGGTTTTACTAAAGGTAGTGATGATAGTAATTTATATTATAAGTTCACTGATGATGATATTCTGATTATTGAAGTATTTGTTGATGATATCATTTTTGGAGGACAAGATAAATTGTTCATGGAATTTTCTAATAATATGAAGGATGAATTTGAAATATCCATGATTCATGAGATGAGATTTTTCTTATGTTTGTAGATTAATCAAACTGACATAGGCATTTTTATTTGTCAAACTAAGTATCCTAGGGAATTTTTTAAGAAGTTTGGTATGGATAATTCCATACCAGTAAGTACTCCTATGGTGACAAGTGAGAAATTATCTATCAAGGATAATTCTACATCGGTAAATTTGACAAGGTATAAATCTATGACTGGTGGTCTATTATATTTGACTTAGAATAGACCAAATATTATGAATATAGTAAGTATTGTTTGAATATATCAATGTAATCCTAAAGAAAATCATGAATGTGCAGTAAAGAGGATATTCCAGTATTTGCAAGGAACAACAAAATATGGCTTATGGTATTCTAGAAATGATGATTTCACTTTATATGCATATACTGACTCAAATTGGGTAGGACATACTGATGACAGGAAGAGCACTTTTGGTGGATCTTTCTTTCTTCGAAAGAAATTAGTTTCATGGATCAACAAAAAATAGTCATGCATTTCTTTATCTGCAACAAAAGCTGAGTATGTTGCAGCAACAACTAATTGCATTCAAGTCTTGTGGATGAAACAAATGTTGAAGGATATCAAGGTAAATTGTAGTGAACTGGTAGTTAACTACTATGATAACTCTACAACTCTTGACATGTCTAAGAATCCGATATTTTAGTCTAAGACAAAGCATATGTCAATAAAGTATAACTTTCTAAAGGACAAGGCAGAAGAAAAGGAAGTCAAATTTGTTTATGTGAACACTAAAGAACAAATTGTAGATATATTCACTAAACCACTATCTAAGGAATCATTTGAGTATTTGAGAGATACGTTAGGGGTTTCTTCCCCTCTGATAGAGACTTGTTTGATGCATATTGTCATCAGTCCAACATGCATTATCAGAGATATTATTCATTCTGGCACTGATGAGTGGTACTACTACTCAAGGGGAGTAGTTAGCTATGACATTCAGAGGTTTATATTCTTGCTTTGATATTTGTGTTAGATTTCTGGCATTCATGTCAAAGGGGGAGAGATAGTAATGTGCAAAATAAATTCAAAACTTTATAGGTATATCATTCATAAGAAGATTTATTCAAGAGATTGTTGGTTGTCTTCCATAGGAGGAGACTTGTTTGGCATTTCTTGGTACTTAGACGTTTTTCACATCTAGTTTAGCCATCAATGGCAAAGGGGGAGATTGTTGGGATTATGGATGAATTTATTATGTGTTACATTGATGTTTTGTTATTGATGCCAACACTAGCTATTATGGTTTTGGTTATCGGTAGACAGGTTTCTGGTTACCAGTATAAGATCTAGTGCTACCGACATAAGAGACTATCTGTTGGACACTTTCGACATGTTTAGATCTATGGAGTATGTTTGATTTTATGTGTTACATGTTTTTGGAGTATGTTTTGGTTAGCTAGTATTGACTTGGTAATCAGATGCTATCATACACGCTTGTAAACCCATATCAGCATTGGTTTAAGTTTTAATCGATAGAGCTTTCACTGAGGAATATTGATAGTATGCATAAGTGGTGTTGGTGCGGCTTCTAGATTGATTTTAAGATGCTAAAAACGTTATTTGTTCATGCTTCACCTGCTTGAAGACATTTCTTTGCCATGGTGGACCCAGAATATGTCTGGTACCTATCTAGGTTATGGACCGGTATCATTTTAAAGTGTACTCTACATGCTACCGGGATGATTTATGGATTGGTTATTGTTTTTTTAATCTTGAGACGATATGGCATATAATTGTAATATCTTTTATGGGGCCGCCCTAATTAGTTTAGGCCTTAGGGTTTGTATAAATAAGAGGTAGAAACTTTTTGTAGAGTATCATGGTTATTGAAAAGTTCATGGTCAAGTAATGTAATGTACGAATATTGTAATATCATTCAGGCAGAGGAGTTGGTCGATCATTGGTGATCGAATTAGATTCAAAAGAGGATTTTGTCCTTTGACATTGAGCTTAACAAAGATTGTAATCTTGCATGGTAGATGTTATCTATGGTAGTTCACTCTATTGGATTTTTGTCCATTTATCTTGAGATGGTTATTGCCTCTTTGTAGTCAGTGAGACTCTTTTTGTAATGAGCAGTATGCTCTAGGCTGTGTGCCTTCCTGCATGTGCACAACAATCATTTTATCACATACTTTCTGCAGAAGTATTATCTAACTGTGGGTAGGCTTCCCACTATGGATTTTCCCTTTCTGGGTTTTCCACATACAAATCATGGTGTTATGTGGTATGGTTGCATTGTGTTGATTATCTACTTTATTGTTAAGTTTTAATACTTATCGGTATCTGTTTTTGCTATTCTAGTATTTAAGTTTTTGTGCTCCAGTTTATGGTTAATAAGTGGTTGAATTTGTATAATCTGTTAACAACTGATTCAACCCCCCCCTCTCATTTTTTCATTGGTTATCCTAAGAAATACAAATTTAACATTTTGTAACTAATAATATTTGGCAACTTTAAGACATCTTTCACATTGTGATGTATAATGAGTGCAAACTTTGTATATGTTCTCCAAATGACTTGATCATGTTTAAATCATGAACAACACCCTTATTACATCAACACAATTCCATGAAAGGCTTATTTACTTCTTGAGCCTCTTTATGAAAACATAAGTAGGTTTTGTACTTAACAATTTTGGACAAATGATACCAAATGACCTCTTATCACACAAACCTAGAACTCAAATCCATTCTAGATTGTGTACTATACCTTATTCATGATTTTCCTACCTATTAAAACTTGAAAGATTCAAACTTGGCCTACTTGGCCTCATGGTGATCATCTTGTGCTAGGTGACCCTATACCATACACCTGATCGAGAAAAGAACTCATGCCCCATGAGTTAATACAATAGCTGAATCCACACTTCATCTCACATCCACCATGTCTTCCACAAGCCCCATGGTATAGAACATGCCTCCTTGGAACCAAAAATTCATGCCTAGCATTGTAGGCTCGGTTCACATCTTGCCATGATTGGGTGCTTGCAACCAGACCTGCACCTTGTTTAATACACTTCCTGACTATCTTCCATACTTTATCACCTACAAACAAAACCTCATTTGATGCCCCTTTAACTACTACAATAGTGGAAAATTATTGCCCATCAACTCTTGTTGGCTCTAGAGGATAAATAATAGTCCTCACTAGGATTGCATCTTCCATCTTCCAACCACCTTGTGGCTTCTTGTAGACCTTCTCTTTTTCCTTCTTATGATCAAACTTAGGCAACACCACTTGATCTC
The DNA here is from genome assembly GCF_030272615.1 of Cryptomeria japonica. Lineage (NCBI taxonomy): Eukaryota > Viridiplantae > Streptophyta > Pinopsida > Cupressales > Cupressaceae > Cryptomeria > Cryptomeria japonica. The sequence goes on along the minus strand of NC_081413.1, from coordinate 200,190,052 downwards.
CATCATTCAAAATTGAAACCACCTTCAAACTCTAGTCTTTGGAAACCTCACTCCTATAGGTATCTTCAACTTTTATTGTCTCTTCTTCATTGATCTTCACAAACTCTTTCTTACCCACCAAGATGACCTTGGCTTACTTATTTTCTTTAGCATCCTCCTACAATGGGGTCAACACAAAATTTCTCCCATCCTTATTGATTGTGTATATGTTAGCATATCCATCATATAATGATTGCCTATCAAATTTCCATGGCTTTCCTAAAAGTAGGTAACAACAATCCATGGGAAAAATATTACATAAGACTCTATCCTTAAACTTCTCAATCTGAAAATCAGCATATGCTTATTCATCTACCATAGAAAGAAATAAAGAGGTTATCTTCAAAAGCAATATATAAATACTCCAATTTCCATATATATTTTAATCATTTAAATAAATTATTTAAGGGCACATTATGAAGAGCATACTTTGAATCTTTTAAATAAAAGATTTAAAGTATTTTAAGGGAGGTAAATGGTTTTTATTTCATAGGGTAAAGTAATTATGATTTTTTCTCCAAAGGCATTATTATAGGGACTTCTTGATCTTGAAATTTTATTTATTTTAGGTGATTTCCATTTTATAGATCATTCTTGAAAATCTCCTAAATATTAGGAGAATTTTGTGAGGGTTTTATTGTAATAAAAATAGCTTTGCCCTAAAGGTTGAGTTTTGGTAAAATACATTTCTTAGGGTAAATTATTTTTATTAATGGCTTTATGATTCTATAAAAAGAAGTAAGTCATCGGGATCGACATAACATAAATTGCACTCACCTGATAGAGTAAGCTACCTCGATGTAAGATTTGGAGGTAATATTATTATTTTCATTTTGCCATGAGGTGAGTGTATTTCAAATAGATTATTTATTAAGCGTAAAAATGATTTTGTTTTTCCAAAAGTATTATTAAATGTCATTTTTTACTCTTGAAAATTTTAAAAATAAATATTCTTAAATATTATTTACTAAATTTTGAGAAGTATTTCTTAAAGTAATTTTTATTATTAAAGTTTATTTAAAGAAGAGAAATCAGTTCATTATTAAAATAAAATGTTTGGGAGTATTTCACATTATATTTTTGCCCTAAATTTGAAAGTGTTATACTATAAAGAAATGATACATATATCTCTTTTAAGGAGATTTTTTGTTTTAAATATTTACCTTAGGGATTACATTATTAAAGATTAATATATCCCCAATGTAAATATTTTTATTTATAAATAAACCAACTTTGTCATTTTTTGTGTACGATGTTAAACATGGGAAAAATTAAATTTCTAGGAACATTAAGGAGCATGGAGTATTCCTTTTAATATTCTATTTTGAGATGTAATGTTATTTATTATTTGAGGGTTTTTGAAAGTAAATTTATTATATCTCATGAATAATACTCTCTACTTTTCCTTTTGAGAAATTATTTTGTCAAAAGAGAGAAATACATTATATTTGCAAATGTTTTAAATGCATATTGAAAATCATTCAAAGCATTTTATTACCAAAGTGGATATTATATTGTATTCTTATAAATATTTTTACCCCTAAAAACACTTAATTGAATACATGTTAGGGTAAATATTTATAATGTATGTGAGGAATCAAAGTGTGATTATTATTTTATTAAAAGAGAAAATGTATTTTATTTTCTTTTTACCCAAGGTAAAATGATGAGTAGCATTTATTAAAATGGATTTTAGTGTTATGAGGACATCTATTCATATGCTATTTACCCTAAGTCAATATATTTAAAATGTTCTTTAGGGTAAATTATTTATATCTTATGAATAAGAGTTTGATTGATTTTGCAAATAATATTTTCTAACCTAATTGAAGGTGAGATATATTTAATGTTCAAACCAAGGGATTTGGTTGGTTTGTCTTATGTGCAGAGATTTTCAGAAGATAATGAATATTTAAATATTTACGAAGGAACTTCAGCAAGGAAGAAAATAAAAGAACATTATCAAAGCATTTCTTTAGTTTGATTTTAGGGTTATTACTTGAAATTATTTTTCAAACCAAAGGGTGTGTCCTTTGGGAATGCAACTGTCTGCAACTCCCTCTTGTGTATGAAAGTGTGTGTCCTTTCATATATGCCTTTTCATGGACATACTTATAGGGAGTAATTTTGTTTGGGATAGGAGAGATTTTGATAGAACATCATGTTGCTATAAGGACAGAAAGTCATTTGTATTAGGGAAGTCTATAGGAAGAAGAAGTATCATTTTGTGCAAGCAAATTGTAATGAAGTATCTCCAAGTGTAGCTTTTGTGTGTTGTCATTTATCATAGATTAATATATAAGGTTTGTTGTTTCTACTTCAAGTATAGTGTATACTTCTATGTTGATGAAATATTCTTTGTCCTCATGATAAATCTGTTTAAGGATTTGCTATAATGTAAAGGACATGTTGTTAGATTAAATTTGAAATTGGGTTCTTATTATTTATGTGACACATACTGAACCTTTATAGCGATGATTAACATTATGTCCTAAGTTAATAAAGTTATTTGTCCACAAAGTATCATATATATTATTGGATAGAGGCACTGTTCTATTATTCATTCTCTGAGATGCTGATTTGATATGCATAAGGTCCTTGAGAGAGAAACATTCTTCAAATCTTTTGAACTAATCTATTGCATATTTCTTGTATGTCCTAAAAGAATTCTATTTCAAAAATACAACAATCTTTATACTTAATTATCATTACATTCAGTTTTCATTTTCAAAAGAATTCAAATAAAAGCACTGAATAGTAGCATCAAATTATTGTCATTCTTGCAAAGAGTTGTCTTAGGAAAGTTTAAATACACTTTAAATAACTCTTGTTGTTCTTGAGAGGGTGAGGAATACCCACTTAGGTTTAGTGGAGCCTAAAGTGCAGAGGGATTTAGTCTCTGACTATCCTTGTTCATTGGCGAAGGTTGATTGGACTACTTGAGGATTTGACAAGTCTTTAGGTTTTCCAATCTATGGTTTTGGGCACCAATAGGAGGCATTAATATAACTTTTACATTTTGTAATTAATGATACTTGGCAACTTTAGGACATCTTTCACATTGTGATGTATAATGAGTCCAAACTTTGTATATGTTCTCCAAATGATTTTATCATGTTTAAATCATGAACACAACCCTTATTACATTAACACAATTCCTTGAAAGGCTTATTTACATCTCAAACTTCTTTATGACAACATAAGTAGGTTTTGTACTTAGCAATTTTGGACTAATGACGCCAAATGACCTCTAAAGATGCAAACCATTCAATTTCAAAAGTATTTAAATAAAAGCACTCAATAGTAGCAGAAAATTATTGACATTCTTCCAAAGAGTTGTCTTAGCAAATTTTAAATCCACTTTAAATAACTCTTGTTGTGCTTGAGAAGGTGAGGTATACCCACTTAGGTTCAGTGGAGCCTAAAGTGCAGAGGGATTTAGTCTTTGACTATCCCTGTTCATTGGCGAAGGCTGATTGGAATGCTTGAGGATTTGGCAAGTCTTTAGGTTTTCCAATCTATGGTTTTGGGCACCAATAGGAGGCATTAATACAACTTTTACATTTTCTAATTAATGATACTTGGCAACTTTAGGACATCTTTCATATTGTGATGTATAATGAGTCCAAACTCTGTATATGTTCTCTAAATGATTTAATCATGTTTAAATCAAGAACACAATGCTTGTTACATCAACACAATTACATGAAAGGCTTATTTACATCTCTAAATTCTTTATGACAACATAAGTAGGTTTTGTACTTAACAATTTTGGACTAGTGACACCAAGTGACCTCTAAAGACACAAACCTAACTCAAATCCATTCTAGATGATGTACTATACCTTATTCATGATTTTCCTACCTATTAAAACTTGAAAGATTCAAACTTGGCCTACTTCGCCTCATGGTGGCCATCTTGGGCTAGGTGCTCCTGCACCAACCAGAGGAGTGCGTCTTCTCCAAAAAGGTTTTATTTTTGTATTAACATAAATTTAATAACCATAATTTGGTGGGAAAAAAACACTGTCAAATTCAAAACTATTTGACGTAAAAAATTTATAACAAGGAAAATATACATCATCTTTTTTATGCACTGTATATGTATGTCATCTATTAGGGATATCAAAATCAGAAAAAAAATAAGTTGATTTATATTATTTTTTTGGTGGGAACCAAACCTCCTGATTTTTCAGCATTTTTTAGCAATAAAACATTTGACTTAAAAGGAAAAAAAACATATCAATTCTTTTTTTTAAATAATACACTTAAACTTCATCAAAATTTACACATTGCATCAGTTTACATCATCTTCAAATTCAAAATACAAATCCCACTTTTATGGTGTTGAAATTGAACAGTTATTGTTGTGTTAACCTTTTCCTTTATAAAAGTGTGACACAAGTTTTTTCTTTTTCCCATATTTGAAAGGTAATGAGGATTTTGGACTCTAGTAAAAAAAATTTGTTATTTCATGTTAAAATCTTACACTAATGCATATTTGGCTAGAAGTGTTGATGATCGGAAGAGTACTAGTGGTGGTGCTTTCTTTTTCAGGAGACAGGTTGGCCTTCTAGTTCAAACAAGATTCAGTTTCCCAATCTACTACTGAAGTAGAACATATTGCAGCAACATTGTGTTGTACTATGGTAATGTGGATAAGACAAACTCTTAAAGATGTCAAGGTAACATATGATGAAGGAATTCCTATTATGTGTTATAATACAAGTGCAGCAAACATTTCAAAGAATCCAGTTATCCATTCAAGAACAAAATACATTTCAATTAGATATTACAACTAAAGGGAGAAGGTGGCTAATAAGGAAGTTCATTTGGAATACATTTATATAAAGGAATAGGTAGTAGATATTTGTATTAAGGCTTTGGAAAATGATACAGTTTGAGTTTCTTTGGGAGAAACTTTGGGTTATTGCCCCTCCTTCTAGCTAGGTGAATTATGGAGGTGTATCTTTCTAGGGGGATCTTTCATGCCTATTCCTTTTCCTAGATTGATGATATGGATACTCTTAATAGGACCGGTGGTGTGTGTAGTGTTGTTATGGTTGTTAGACAGTTCAAATAATTGGAAGTAAACTAAGAGGGGGGGTGAATCAGTTGTCACAGATTATCGGAACCATTAGTACTTTAAAATTTAATACTAGAATACAAGTTAAACCAATTAAGCATAAATAATAATCATAGAATAAATACCATCCACATGACACCAATATTTGTATGTTGAAAACCCAGTAAAGGGAAAAACCATAGTGGGAAGCCTACCCATAGTCAGATAGTACATCTGCAATAAGTATGTGAATTACAATTAAGAGGATTGCACTTGCAGGAAGACCAACAACCTAGAGCACACTACTCATCACAAAAGGAGCCTCACTGATTACATAGAAATCCAAACTACAATCCAAAGAAGTGTTGAACTGCAAAAGATAGCAATTCTTATACCTGAGTATAGTTATGGTTAAACTCAATACCGGAGGACTAAATCCTCTTACATAAATCCAATTTGATCTCCAATGATCGAGCAACTCCTCTTCCTGAATGATATTACATTATTTAAAAATTACATGCCTTGACCATGACCTCTAACATAACCATGATGATCTACAATAAGATCTTACATCTATATATAAAAACCCTTGACAATAAACAATCATGTCGACCACCAGATAATAAACCAATTACATAATTACAAACCATATTGACCTTAGACCAAAAAAATAATATCCAACACATAAGATATCCCCAAAATACATCGAGAAGTCAAATCCACACATTACATTAAAGTCAGTCCATAACCTAGATCAACCAAGACCCAGTATAGGTCCACACGCTACAACAATGATCTCCGTCCACCAAGTCTCGAACATTATTACTAACAGCATCTTGAAACTCCACCAAAAGTCACACCAACATCACTTATGCAATTTATCAAAGATCTTTATCAAAATTTCTATCGGTGAAACCCTCATTGGAACCAAAAACCAAGCTTCCAAGCAAACAGGATAGCATCCGATCACTAGACCAAAACCAACTGACCAAATATGAGCATGAGTATCATGAACAAGCCAATTCCATCGCCAAACTATACGGGAGTCTACCAGATCATACCAGATCCAAATCAGCCAAAAAACACTCAATCTACTGGGACTAGAAGGGTACCGATAAAGCATCCAAACAACTAGTGTTCACATCAATGACAAAATGTCAATGCAATACATAATCTAGTCCACCAAATGGCCAACAATCTCCTTGTTTGGCATTGATGGCAACACTAGATGCGAAAAACATCTAAGTACCAAGAAATGCCAAACAAGTCTCCCCCAATAGAAGAAAACTAACGAACTCCCACATACAGCTCTTAATGTCAATATCTCTTCCTTTACTTTTTTGTATTCATATTTCTCCCCCTATGACTTTTTATTTTTATTCCTTTGTATTTTTCACATCAATATCTCTCCCACTTTGACATCAGTGCCAGAAATCTGACAAAAATATCAATGTAAGAACATGAACCACTGAATCACAAAGCTGACTACTTCCCTTGAGCAGTAGCATCCAACATAAGTGCCAAAATGAATAGTATCTTTGATAATGCATGTCAGATTGATGCCAAACCACATTAATCAAGTTTCTATTGGAGGGGCAGAAACTCGCAATTTGTCTCTCAGGTAGTCAAATGATACCTTGGGCAAAGGTTTAGTGAAAATATCTACAATCTGCTCTTTAGTGTTCACATAAACTAGTCTAACTTCATTTTTTTCCACCTTTTCCTTCAAAAAGATAATACTTGATAGATATGTGCTTTGTTTTAGAATAAAATACCATATTCTTTGATATATCAATATTAACAAACTTATCCTAGTGAATAACTACCGGTGCATCACAATCCACCTTTATATCATTCAACATTTGCTTCATCCATAGAACTTGTGTACAGTTAGTAGAAGCAACAACATACTCAGCTTCAACAATAGATAAAGAAGTACATGACTGTTTCTTGCTAATCCATGAAACCAACCTTTTTCCAAGAAAGAAAGCTCCACCGGAAGTACTTTTCTAGTCGTCAACATCTCCAATGCAATCAACATCTATATATGCACATAAAGTAAATTTATCATCCTTAGGGTACCACAAGCCATATTCTGATGTACCTTGCAAGTATCTAAAAATCCTTTCCATCACAATCTCATGATTTTCTCTAGGATCAATCTGAAATCTTGAAACAATACAAACAACATTCATAATGTCAGGCCTAGTCCAAGTCAGATAAAGAAGACCTCCAAGCATATATTTGTATCTTATAGGATTCACTGGTGCAAAAACATCTTTTCTTGTCATTTTCTCACTTATAACTATAGGAGTACTTACCGGTTTAGAATCTCCCATACCAAATTTATTCATCAATTCCTTAGAATATTTAGTTTTATAGATGAAAATATTTTTGTCAATCTAAGTAATCTACAAACTTAAGAAAAATTTCATTTCACTAGTCATAGACATTTCAAATTCTCTTCATATTTTTAGAAAATTATATGCATAACTTATCTTCACCTCCAAAAATAATGTCATCAACAAATATTTCAATAATCAGTATATCATCATCAGTGATCTTATAATATAAATTACTTTCAACACTGCCCTTAGTAAAACCATGCTTCAAAAGATATTTATCCAACCTTGCATACCAAGCTCTAGGTGCTTGTTTTAATCCATATAAAGCTTTTCTTAACCTGCAAACCATATCATTATCATCTGATACTGAAAAAAATCAAGTTTCTCAATATAAACTTCCTCATAAAGATCCCCATTCAAAACTGGACATTTAACATCCATCTGATAAACCTTGTAGTTTTTGTAAGAAGCATAGGCAAGAAATAATCTTACAGCTTCAATCCTAGATACAGGTGTAAAAGTCTCTCCATAATCATTTCCTTCCTTACTCCTTTACAAACAAATCTAGCCTTGTTCCTTATAACTTGACCATCCTCATTCAATTTATTCCTAAAAACCCATATAGTTCCAATAACATTTTTAATTTTTAGGTTCGGGAACCAAGGTCCATGTGTTATTTTTCTCAATCTGATATAGTTCTTCTTCCATAGCTTTCAACCAATATTCATCTTTATATGTCTCAATTATTGATATGGGTTAAACTTGTGAAATTAAACATACCTCATTAGTTGCCAGTCATCTTCTTGTCATCACTCCATTGCTCTTATCCCCAATGATTTTATCTTCTGAATGATTCAATCTCACATACCTAGTAGTCTTCTAACTTTCTATTCCTCTTCCCCGTTCTTCAGTTACTGTAGAATTCTCTGATACTGCCAAAGTAATTGGTTCAACACTTTGTTCCAGTAAAGGTGCTACCGGTTCAGATATAATCATTTCCACTAACGGTTCCTTCTCATAAACTCATATTTGACTTCTATTCAACTCATCTAATTTGACATTAGCACTCTCCAAAATTTTCTGCAATTTCTTATTATAACATCTATATACTTTGGTTTCATTAGAATAACCAATAAATATGCCTTCGTTACATCTAGGATCAAATTTCCCAATGATATCATCTCTCCAGATATAACATTTACTACCAAAAAATCTGAAATACTTAACTGTAGGTGTATTGCCAAACCATAATTCATAAGGTGTCTTACTAGTTTCTCCTTTGATATGTACTTTGTTGAATGTATAAACTATTGTGCTTGCTGCTTCTCTCTAGTAGATATGAGGTAGACTAGCTTCCATCATCATTGTTCAAGCAACATCCAAGATAGTTTTTTTCTTCCTTTCCATAACTCCATCCTATTGAAGTGTCTAGGGAGCAAAAATTGTCTTCTTATACTATGCTTCTCACAAAAGTTATTAAACTCACCGGATGTGAATTCTCCACCAAGATCTAACCTCAAATATTTAATCTTCAATCATGTCTAAGTTTCCACTTTAGCCTTAAAGATTTTAAACTTTTCAAATGCTTCAAAATTTTCTTTTAGAAAAGTACACATCATTCTAGAATAACCATCAATGGTTAGCATGAAATATCTATCACCTTCAAAACTTTTAGCTCTAGTAGGGCCACACAAGTCAATATGAATAAGATCAATAAAATCATTTGATTTATCTTGTATACTCCTAAATGAGGTTCTACCTTGTTTACCCATTCGACATTCTTTAGATACCAGATAATTGGGCTCCATAATCTTAGGTATATCCCTAACTGCCTCTGTTGAATTGATCTTCACAATGCAATCAAAATTCACATGATAGCCTTTTATGCCATAGCCAACTCTCATCAATCTATGTAATCAAACATGTCTTCTCATCGGAGTTCAAATAAAATATATTACCTTTTTTTATGTACCGGTTGCAATCTACAAACCAGATCTGTTAGTGATTTTGTATTTTCCTATCTTTGAACTGTAATTGAAATCCCTTATCTACCTATAGACACCTAAAATTGTCATGTCTAATTAAATAAATATCTTTATCTATTTAATTATCTAAGCCTAATTCTTCTATTGATTAAATAAATCTTTATTTATTTAATTAATTCATTTATCCTCTTCTAGCCTTATTTCTCATTTAAATAAATACATTTATTTATTTAAATTATCCTTTTCTTAAATTAAATAAATATTTTATTTATTTAATTGATCCCACTTCTTCTATTAATATTAAATAAATCTTTATTTATTTAATTAATTCATTAACCTTTTCCACCCATGACACATGTCATTCATCTCTTAATTCCTACACTACCTACCCTTTCATTATTTTCTTATTTTCTTTACCTACCCTCTAATCATAGCCGGCCATTTATTTTTTACACCTCTCAATCTTATCCATCCATTTCATATAGTGTCTTCTATATAAGGAGATGCTTCCTTCATTATCAAACCCTAACTATTCTAACTCAATTGTGCACTCGACTACACTATGCCTTTTGCACTTTCATATGTGATCCTACTTGCAACCACATTTCCGTTCTTTGTTGAGCTCTTGTGCATACATAAAATTTGAGAGCAAATATATCAAGCAAGATCAATGGTGATAGGAAGAATGGAGATCCAAACCCTATTGGACATGTGATGGTATAATCTTTGTGATTTCATTTGATTTGCATTGTCTTAGGTAATCTTCATATGTTATGGTGGATCTTTGTTGTTGTTAGGCTAGGGTTTTGTGGTTGAATTCATTTAGTCTTTCAACATTGTTATTATCCTTTTTCACCATATAAATTTTGGCATGCCCCATGGGACATGGATTTTTGTTAAATCTATGTTTTTTTGGTAGGTTTTTCTAGCCCTATATTGTTGTTTTGTAAAACAATTTGGAGAATAACCTTGTGCAGCTAGGGTTTTGGACACAAAATCAAGATCTTGGAGATATATGATCCAATCTCACAAACGGCTTAGAATTTTTGCAACAAATTTTGTTTCCAAGTTGAAGACAATATTAGGCACTTTCAGTCCAAAATTCAGAATTGTTCGAGCACATTTACATTTTTCATGATTTTTTTATGATTTTTCATAAAAAATTAATTTTGAGAGCAAATTAGCATATTTTTCTAATTTTCTTATATTTTTAAAAAGACGGCTGATTTATAAACATGATCTATTCTTTGTGATTTTAATTTTGATGCAAAATATTTCCCTAAAAATTGGATCTTTAAAAATTAAGGTTTTTCCTTATTTTGATCAGATCTCACAAATGGCTTCGAATTTTGGCATCAAAACATTTGTGTAGTTTAGAAAAATTATCAGAGGTGTTTAGTAAAAATTTCATATTTTTTGGACCAAGGTTTCATTTTATATGATTTTTTTATGATTTTTCATAAAAGTTTAATTTTGAGAGCAAATTAGTGGATTTTTTTGGATTTTCTTACATTTTTGGAAATCTCTCAGAATTATACATAGGATCTATTCTTTGTGATTTTAAATTTGATACAAAATCATTCCTCAAAAATTAGATCTTTGAAAATTAGGGTTTTGCATTATTTTACTCATATCTCACAAAATTCTTGGATTTGTTGCATGAAGTGTTTTATACAAGTTTGTAAGACCAATAGTACTGTCCAGTAAAAATTTCAGATTTTTTGGATCAATTTTGCATTTTATATGAATTGTTTATGATTTTTCATAAAAAATTAATTTTTGGAGCAAATTAGCAATTTTTTTGGATTTTCTTAGATTTATGGAAATTTCTTGAAATTTTATAGATGGGCTTTTTTTATGATGAATCACATCTTTGAATTGGTCAAAAAAACTGCATTGTTGAAGGCCCCTATTTCACAAAGTCTTTTTGATCTAAAATTTACCTAACTTGTGTGCTTGCAGGAAGGGGTGATCATTTGAAACAATCCAAACTACTAACAAATCTTTATTGCAGGACCTTGGGAATGGTTTTTGATCTTTCATTCTGTGCCTTGTTTTCATAGATTAGCAAACACTTCAATTGGTGCACTAAAATTGAACCAGTGTCTTTTGTGTCTTGAGCAATAGGCTCTTTTTGTTTAATCTCTAGAGGGCCTGTCTCCCCGTGTGGTCATAAGGACTACTAGTGAGGAGAGAACAACCCAAGTGGTAGCAAGGAAAACGCACCTCTTCCGAAACACTATAAACAATTGTATTCATGGTGAAAACTATGGATAACGTGTGCTGATTAGTTCATACCGACACTATGTCTCCCCATAAACCCGTTTGATCAAATTTACTTGATCAATTGTAGGGCATAACCCCTACCAGCTAGGAGCCTTCTGTATTTATAGAGCTGAAAGTGCCGCATGTATGGCCACATGAGCGAATGCCCTTACTAGCACCTTTTTGTTTTAGAAGCCAAAATCTTTCTAGTTATTGGGGTAGGAGGTCGGACCTCTGGTAGCGGCCCACACACATACAGTTCTTAGTAGAGATACAAAGTTCATCACTGGGAGTTTTCATGGGGATTGATGCTTGGCTACCCCAAGAAGTGAGTACTGAGGATGGAGCCAATGGGGTCAAGCATCTCAGTATCTGCTCTGAATAGCATAGCCTCAGGGGAAACTCCATGTGGGATCAACAACTATTGTCCTAGCCAACCATAAGAATTTACATCAAACAACACATTTTTCTTTGAGTCATTTTGAGTCTAAACACTTGCAAACATTGAGTCCTCATCAACATTGTGTCCTCTTGTCACGAAAAATAGTCAAAAAATTCAGATTTGGTCACAACAACAACTTCACAAATTGGAAAAATTTACAGTCCAATAAACAAGAGCAATTGGTTTGAGAATTCTTGAGCTTCCTAAGTTATTTCTCTAAATTTTCATCTAGTGTTCAACCTGTCTTTGGGTCTCACAAAGTCCATCATTGCTTTACACCTTACATTACATTCACTTTTGTCTAAACTTGAGTCAAAAGGTCACTTGCTTGTCCTCATCTTACTTTGTCAACACACTATATACAACAACATTTTGCTAAGTGGTCCCTCATCAAGGTCTATCACCTTTCGGTCTCATTTGGTCGTACTTAGAGTCAAGGTCAACTTAACTCATCAAGAGAAACTATCATATCTTTGGAAGCCACACCTACTCTACTACATACATACTTGGTCTTACACTTTGGACATTGCAAGTAAACCTCAGATTCATTTACATTCCATCCAACTCTTGGTCTTCCATACTCTTTCCATTTTCATCTAGTCTCAAACATCTCAGTCAATACCTAGTTCATGGTTGAAACCCGTTTCCAAAAATCTAGGAGAGAAGCTAAAGAGGCTCAAGAGTCTGTAAACATGAGTGCCTATGAGTATGACAATGATGTCATTTACAATTCTGATCATACTACATTACCTGACATGGATGCCTATAGAAACATTCCAAATGTTGAGCACATGGACACTATAAACAACAATGATACACACAATGACAATATGGACAACATTTCAATACATTCAGTAGAAGTGGAAGACTCCATTATGGATCCCCGTTTCAATCGATTGGTTGAGGAAATAATGAGGAGAGATAGACAATATTTCTTACAAGTGATGGCACAAAGTGGAGCCAAGATCCCTCATGATTTTGACATGTCTCAAATAATGGAAAATTGACCTTTGCAACAACCTCACCTCAACATGGATCAAAGGATGCCTAATAGTGGAGGCAATAGAGGACCACATCTTGTGCCTGAATCACCATCATCTTTGTTTCAAAAACCAGAGGTCCCATACACATATGGTCAAGCATACGACACTCACCTTCGCAGACCATTATGGAAGCCTTATGCAGAAAAATATGCTCAATCACATACCAATGCTAAGGATCAACCACCAAAGCAATTGGATATTCAAAGGCATGCTCAAAATTTGGACACAAGGAAACCTCGTGTCAAATTTTGGGGCAACACACTAGAACAAACTCATGACATGCCTGTAGAGTATGGTATAAATGGACAAAATAGATATTCCATTTCTCACCATGACTCTATACCAAGTGGTCCATTTACCGAGCATCACTATAGACCTCCTCCATATGACATGTGTATGATCAATATCATCCATATATGCAACATGCTTCTCCTCCACTCGGTGGTTCAGGCATGGGGTATGGTCCAAGAAGTCGGTCTCCACCTAAGAACAATTTGGAGCAACAAACCAGGGACTTACAAAAGAAAATGGAGGACATAAATACACTGAAGCCAACATGCACAATGAGAGACATATGTCCTTATCCATTTGACAAGAGCATTCCAATGCCTCCTTTTCCTACAAACTTTATGACACCCAAGTTTGATAAGTATAGAGGAAAAGGGGATCCTAAGCCACACATAAGATAGTTTTTCATAGCTTGCATTGAGGTAGCAGTAGAATAGACATATTTGATGAGATTATTCCCACAAAGCTTAGGTGATCAAGCTATGGAATGGTTCTCTCAACTCCCACCTAGAATTAAGTCATGGGGTGACTTAGCAGAGGCATTTATCCAACATTTCTCCTACAACATAGAGACAGACATATCAGTCACTATGTTCAACACCAAGCAAAAAGATGGAGAGTCTTTTTCATTATTTTTACAAAGATGGAGGAATCTAGCTAGCAGATGCTCTTGTGAAATTCCACAGAAACAAATGGTAGAAATGTTCTCCCAAAATGTTAACAAAGACATTGGTTATGACTTAAGAAAATCTTGTTTGTCCACCTTCAAGGACGTCACTGAAAAAGGCTTAGTGATAGAAAAGGTCCTAATTGAGCAAGGAGTCATCAAAATTTTCAAAGAAAACAAAGAGGACTTTAAAGGAAAAGACAAGCCAAGATTTTGGAATAAAAACAAGAACATAGTCAATGATGGTGTTGTTGATGCCAATATAGTACGACCTAAAATCATTTTTTCTGGATCAGCCTCTACAAACAATCAAGTGAATACTCAAATAACTTCAAAGTCATGAAGGAAGTACACCCCATTGGGAGAACCGCTAGAATCAGTTTTCAAAAAGATAGTGGCAAACAAAATAATAACAATTCCAGATTTGCCTCCGTATGAGCCAAAGGTTAAACCAAATTGGTGGAATGATGATGAATATTGTGAATTTCATAAAAGAAAAGGACATAAAATAAGAGATTGTCATTGGTTGAAGAACATCATACAAGATCTTATTGATAGAGGTGACATTGAGATTGAAGGACACTTTTCCAATCAAGAACATGAGATGTTTAAGGAACAATTCGTAAAACATGACAAGGGAAAATCTAAAGCCACAGATGAGCAAACCAACTATACCAGAGCATCCTATAACTATGATTCAACTGTCAATCACATTTCGATAGACAATTATGTCTCTACCATTATCATCAAGGACAAAACACCTGAAAATTCCACCCAAAGACCCAAGGTTGTCTTAAAAGGCATTGGATCTTCTTCCAAACCTACCTCTGAATGTAATGTCACAACTCATCGAGGTAAATTCACTTTGCAAGGTGCTCCAGCTAAAAACACCGCTTCCTCATCAACCAAGCCTGAGTATGACCTTGTAGAGCAGTTAGGGAAGACACTCGTGCTCATCTCCATCCTTGAGCTCTTACGCATATCCCCCACACATAAAGCTATTCTTGACCAAATCTTGAGAGACACTGTTGTCCCCACTGATCTAAACTTGGACCAGTTTCAAGCCATGGTGGGATACCTTTCTATTCCATACTCCCTTACATTCACAGAAGTTGATGATGCCTCCATAAGTTAGCCACATATGCACCTTTACACATTGAAGCCTTCATACACAAACATCGAATAAAATGAGTCCTGATAGATGCAGGAGTAGGTCTAAACATTTGTATGTTGAGCACTATTAAACAATTGGGATATTCCGATAAAGCTGTATATTTTACAAACAAAATTACCATCAAAGCATATGATGATGAATAGTGTTCATCCAAAGGCATAGTCACCTTACCTCTCAAAGTTGGGCTAGTTACAAAAGATGTGGTTTGTCAAGTCCTAGACCTGGATCTCACATACAACATATTGCTAGGATGTCCATGGATTCATGAGATGAGCACAGTCCCATCTACATATCATCGATGTATTAAGTTTCCACACAATGGAGTTGAAGTGACCGTCAAAGAGGATCCAAATCCATTCATGTATTGCAACAATCTGTGACCTCAATCAGAAATAACAATACCAGTCAATCGAGAAGCTATTCCTTCATCAGCATATGTGGATCCAAAATCATTGAAAGCTTCTACATCAAAACAAGCAGAGATCAAAGAAAAGTTCAATATTGAAGACATGGGATGTGGTGAGTATATCTTTCACGTTGATCAACTCCCACTATCTCCTAAGACATCCAGTCAACAAGAATAATCTATAAACAATTTGCAATGCTAAGGAATTTGGGGTGAACCACCTAGTGTTGTGGTTACTAAGTCTGAATGCAAATCTCCTCTAGTGGTGCAAGCAACTCTTGATATCAATAGTCCTAAGAGTGGTTCCAACAAAGAATCTATTGAGTGTATCACCAACCCTCTTGAGAACACAGATAGCTTTACCATTTCATCCACTCATCCCATTTCCACTCCACTCCTAGACTCAAATCAACAAGAATTACAAAAGCCCTTACTCATTGGGGATCAAAAATCAAACTTTGAAAAGAAAAATCTAAAAGTTGAAAATAAAGGAAAGTCCTTTAGTCCAAATAAAAATAAAAATATATTGGACTCTACAAAAATCAAGGTCAAGGATAAAAATCCTATGAAAGAAAAAGAGAAAGATATGATCTCCCCTAATATCAAAATAACTGGGGGCAAAAGTTCTAAAATTTCAAGTCAAAAAGCATACTTGTTGATCCTAAGTCTCCATCATGCTATCCTACTTTCACTTCTTTTCACAATCATAAGCCTTCATAACTCATCCACTTGTTCCGCACATCCTTTCGCTTCTGGCGATACATCATGGACCTTTAATGGAACTTCCTTAAAGGACTTTGTTATCAAGGATGCCCAAAATTCTTTAGGTGACACGCATATGGGCTTGTGTAGTCCACACACTAGCAATTCTATCTCAATTCCTTTATCAAGGAAGACAGTCACTCAAGCAACATATCATTCAGTCAAGGAACAATGCAACTAAAATCATAAGATAAAGCCTCACACACTTGAGGTGGGTGACTTGGTTCTCAAAGAAAATCCTAAAAACCAGCAAGACAAAGAGAAGAAGGACAAGTTCGAACCAAATTGGCTTGGTCCTTACATCAAATGGATCTGGTGCATATCAACTCTCAACCACAAAGGGTGAACCTTTGGAGGATCCTATCAACAACATGCACCTTTCCAGGTTTTACACATAGCTCTTCTGAATATCCTAATTCAAAAATACAAAAGAAATAAAAATAAATTAAAAAAAAGAAAAAAATTAAAATAAAAATTCAAAAACACAAAAAAAAATCATAAAACATAAAAAATCGTTACTTGGTGAAAACCTAAAAAACAAGCGCCTTGTGACACAAAAAAAAAATAAAAATTGAAAAACAAAAAGAAACATTTCGTCCAACAGTGAAAACCACTTCGGTGGTGCCCTGGGCAAGTACCATGGTGAAAACTGGGTCACCAGTGCCATGCATAGAGACATTGCTCCTCCCTCCTTTAGGATTCCATTTCATCCTTTCACTTTGCACACACTCACAACCTATCCATTCATAATAAAGTTACCCATTCCCATCATGGCTTGTTATTGATCTACTTAAGATTGGTTAACCATTCATAATAAACATTCCTTTTCACCCCTTTCTATCCATAATAAATCAGCTCCTATCTATGGCTAAGGAAAATCCTACGTCTAGTGATGGGTGTGGAATTGAGAGCATCACATGTTTTGAGGAGCACAGTTTCTTCCAAATTTTCTTTAGTCTATCCGTGCACAATCCATAATAAAGAAACATTTCCATCGCCAATCCACAATAAAGTTCCGTCTTCTCTGCAATAAAGTATTAGTTGCATGGATTCAGTCAGTTTCAGATGAGACACAATAGCAATAATGGACTTTCAACATATCAAATCTTTCAACAGACTTAGACAACATATGGTTCAGTGCTATCTATCCTTTTTGTGAAAGTAAACATTGTGACCACAATCAAATAAGACTTATACAAGTGACAAGAGACACTAAAAATTGAGGACTACAGTGGATGTTGGTGTCGAGTCTTAGTTTTCTTTTGATTTTATCTTTCTGGTGACATGTCTTTTAGCTTTTCTGGGATGTCTCTGACTAGAGATTCTATCTCTAGGATGTCTTTGACTAGAAAGGCGAGGATGGGGTATCATCACCTATTTGTATTTGTTGTCTGTGGATTGTCTCTTAGTAATGCTTTGACTTGTCCAAGGATATGCAGACACTAAGAGTCTAGTATGAATTGGGGCATTCCTTGTTTGCGATTGTCTGATCTCCATGCAAATGGGTACAATGACTTTCTGGGTCAAACATATGCCCCAATTGTCATAACCTATTTTGCCATATTAAAGCTCAATGATGATAACGCACAAGAAGCTCTTTCACTTTCATATCTTCTATCTTCCATCCCGCTTTCTTGATTGACTTCCATCGTCCTTCTTGAGTCCATGTAGCCTACTATCGCACGACTGAGTATAATGACACACCAAAAACATTTGCATCTCATGTAGTTTCACCTGCATTACCACATATAAGCATTTCATACATACATATAGGTATCACAATTGCATCACATCCTGCACATAACACATGTTAGCACATTTTTTTACATTCTTATCATGTAAATAGTTATTTGCATTATCATCTTCATTTTTATTTCATACATTCACATTTGCACTTGCATAACATATAAAACATAAAAGACCAAAAACATTGCATTTCATCATGTACATGTTTGCATCCATACCATAAGCATCACATAGAATCATGCATCACATCACATAGGTACACATGCATATAGCTGCCGCAAAGATGAATCATCTCATATATATATATATATATATATATATATATATATATTCATAAGTGTCATGATACAATGATGTCAAAATACATATGGCTACTATCACCCAAAGGTGTCTACATCATCATACATAATGGTACAAAACTGATACGTAGGAGGCCCACTAAGGCTATGATGAACTTCCTCCCTCGGAGCCACCTAGCCTCAACAGAGTCTGAGCCCTAGAAGGACCTTCCCCAAGATCATCTCTCCTGTCCCCTCTATCTGGTGGTGGTAGAAGACCCATAACCCCACCACTGGATGCCTATCTCCTCTGACTCTCTCCAGTAACTGTCGCTATCTGCAATGGTCTGTGGAAGCTCCTCGCCCACTGCTCTGGTGGCACTGCCCCATAGTTTAGGTCTTGCTAATAGCCTATCTACTCCTCTACCCATAGAACATAGGTGTATCCTGCCCCTGTGTCCTTTGTCACCTGCCTCCTAGCCCTTAGTGCTATCTCAGCCTTAGTGTAGTGATGGATAGCCTAATCTCGCTCCTGCTTAGTATCCCTTAGCTATCTCCCTCTCTAGATCCTGGATCTCATCTGCCTGTCCCTAGCAAATCTCCCTCAGCTCAAATAGCTCATCCTCCTCCTCTTTGGCCCCCTATGCCTGTGGCTCCCCCTATACTAGGGCCTGTGCCCGTGCTTGTGCCTATGCTTGTACCTACCTCTATCCTTGTCCCTGCACCTGTTTAGGACCCTATGCTTCCGGCACCTATAATGGCCATCCACCGCAACCCCTCACCACCCGAGCCTATCTCTCCTCCCCACCCTCTCTCCATGGAGACACTCTCCTCTCTCCTACTACACCCCACCTCCTCCATCAGCCTCTACCTCTACCATCTCCATCATCATCCTCATCTCCTTTGCCATCTCCATCTATCTGCCCACCTAGATCTGTTAGGCATCGAAATGGATGCTCTGCCCAATATGCAATATACTCTACATTCATCCCTGCATCCTCAATCTCAAGCCACATACCCCATGGCATGGGCACCATCCCTACCAGCTGCATCATGACCTGATCATATGATAATAGTGGCCCAAAGTGTGCTTGGTCTCATACTATCTGTGCATACATACCAGAACCCCATGGCATCTACTTGATCCTACTAAACTGCCTGCATACCTTGTCCACTAACTACCTCTCCAGTACATAGGGCATCCACCCAATCATATATTTTCTCCTGAAGGTATAGGATAACTCTACTGCATCATCCTCCCACTACTCACACTCGCGATATGGCCTCCATATCATAGTGTCAATCTCATCAAGGACTCAACACCAGTGCTCCAACCTGCCAATCCATGGCTGTGATGTAATCATATCATACAAGTGCACAAAGCTGTGTCCATGACCCCTACCTCTGAAATGTATCAGTCGTGTCACTGGCAGATGCTCATATGCCCAAACTTGCAACAATGTAACTCCGCAGCCCAATCCTATGGATCCATGATAAACAAATTGATGAAGATCATAGTATAAGTGTGCCAGCACGCACGGCCCCTAAGCATATCCAGTATGCTGTGTAACCAGTGTCTCCAAGCTGCTCCCCTAGCCCACAACCAACCCTTCTGTCGCCTTGTCTAGACACAGGAACCCACTAATCACTCCTCCTAGCACTGCTGGTAGTGCCAGTCCTGTCACTGTCATTATGTCCCATGCCACGTGTCCAGCCCTCATCTCCAGTCCTGGATCCTCAAACACTCATCTCAATGCCTCCCTATCTCCATCTCGATCATAGGGAATCAACTCCCCATCGATCAATATCCTCAGAATCCTGTACACATCCTCTAAGGTGACTGTCATCTCACCCATTGACAAATGAAAAGTACATAGCTTCGAGTGCCATCTCTCAGCTAACATAGTCAGCAACCCCATGTTCACCTAAAACTCAAGCACATACAGAATGAATCTCAAACCCATAACCTCAATCGCGGCTCTGTCCTCAAATGTCATCTCTGATCATAACCTTTGAGTCGATGGGAATCTCTCCTGTGACTCCAGCATAGGTAAGTACTCCTGTAGTCAAGCAAATCAACTATGTCAGTCAAAGTGGCATTCACTGTTCATCACAAAATGTTGCTTATTATCCTAGTGCTTATATCTATCATATGGCACTCTATCCTAGTAACACTCACTGTTCATCACAAAGTGCTGTTGTTTATCCTAGTGGTACTCACTGTTCATCACAAAGTACTATGTGTTTTAGCACTCCCTGTTCATCACAAAGTTTTGCTCATATTTGCACTCCCTGTTCATCACAAAGTGCTACTCATATTTGCACTCCCTGTTCATCACAAAGTGTTGCTCATATTAGTACTCCCTATTCATCACAAAGTACTATGTCTTTGTACTCACTATTTATCACAAAGTGCCTCAATCTATCCTAGTCTTCCCTAGAGGACGTTCTTGAGTGTATCCTCTCAGTAGCTTATCCAATTGATAGCATATGTTCATCACATAACTATCGATTTACCAAAAATCCATGTCCCATTTGACATTCTTTAGATACCAGATAATTGGGCTTCATAATCTTAGGTATATCCCTAACTGCCTCAGTTGAATTGATCTTCACAATGCAATCAAAATTCACATGACAACCTTTTATGCCATAGGCAACTCTCATCAATCTGTGTAATCAAACATGTCTTCTCACCGCAGTTCAAATAAAATATATTACCTTTTTTTATGTATCGGTTGCAATCTCCAAACCAGATCTATTAGTGATTTTGTATTTTCCATCCTTGAACTATAATTGAAATCCCTTATCTACCAATTGTCCTACACTCAAAATATTATGCCTTAAACCTTCAACATAATAAACATTGTCAGTATTGTTCTTATCATCCAATGATATAGTTCATTTTCCTTTGATCATACATGCTTTGTCATCTCCAAATCTAACTAAACTGACATCAAATTCTTGCAAAGATAGAAACTTCCCTTTATCTCCAGTCATATCATGTGAAAAACCATTGTCAATTACCCATTCATCCTTGCCTTCAATTTTAGCAGCAAGTGTCTTCTCTTCAAGTACATTCTCTTCTAGTGTCGAATCATCTTATTTAATTAGTAATGCCTTCCCATCCACTATGTATCATGATTTGTCATATTTTTCTTGTACTTATACTTGTTCTGATATATAGGGTTAGGCTTAAATGATCTTCTAATTATTTCTTCAAATCTTAAATTCCTTTCAGGACATCTAGATGCAAAATGACCAATCTTATTACATGCAAAAAATTTAGAAGGTGCTTTTCCTTTAAACATTTAAAAGGTGCTTTTCCTTCATACTTACTTCTTACCGGTCCTTTAGGTACTCTTCTAGCAAATAATGCCTCAATTTTCTCATACTCATCCTTTTCTCTCTTCATATCTTCTAATTCCTTTGCATACAAAGCTTTCTAGGTTTTCTTACTAGTTGTAGATGTAGATGCATGAAAAGTAGGTTCAGACTTCACAGCTCCAAAAGGTCCAAATTCTTCAAGCTCAAAAGAAGATAGTTTACCAACCTAAGTATCTCTATTGACATATGCATTAGCCATTGTTTTCAATGCATTAATAGTAGTGGTTTTCATTTTTCAAGTCAGTGGTAGGGCTCTTAGGACTTTAGAAACAATTTCATCTTCACTCGGAGTTCCACCACAACATTGAACTCCTATAATAATCTCATTTACTATTTCCATGACTGCAGTAATCCTTTCATCTTGTTCCATCTCTAGGTTTTCATATCTCACTCGGTAACCATCAAGTTTAGCAATCTTCATTATATGGTCACCTTCATTAAGAGTCTCAAACTTATCTCATATAGACTTTCCAGATGATTTGTTAGTTAATCGCATTATTTGTTGATCATAAAGTGCACACAAGAGGGATTCTTTTTCTCTACAATCATTCTCAAGCTCCTTGTTCAGTTTGCCAAAGGAGGATTGCCAAACCTAGATTATAAGGTGTGACACCACTCTATGTGATCTCCCAAATCTCCTTGCCAAGACATCTCAGATGAGTCTCCATCTGAACCTTCCATATAGTGTAATTTGTTCCATCAAGCCTCAGAATATCCCTCTGAAAGATAGCTCCAGAAGAACTAGATTAGCTTGAATTTTTAGTCACCATAGGATCTTCCTCAAGCAATTAAGATTTATGCAGAGAGGACCAAATCTGTGATACCAATTGTTAGACAGTTCAAATAACTGAAAGATAATTGAGAGTGGGGGGGGGTGTTGAATCAGCTATCATAGATTACCAAAACTATTAGTAATTTAACCTTTAATATCGGAATGCAAAACATTAATACCATAATAGGATTTAAACCAATTAAGTATAAATAATAATCATAGAATAAATACCATCCATATGACACCGTGATTTATATGTGGAAAACCTGGTAAAGGAAAAAACCACGATGGAAATCCTACCCATTGTCAGATAATACTTCTACAGTAAGTATGTGAATTAGAATTGAGGGGCTTGCACTTGCAGGAAGGCCAACAGCCTAAAGCACACTACTCATCACAAAAGGATCCTTAATAACTACATAGAAATCCATACTACAATCTAGAGAAGTGTTGAACTACAAAAGATAACATCTCCTATGTCTGAGTACAGTTCTGGTTAAGCTCAGTACCGAAGGACTAAATCCTCTTACATAAATCCAATTCGGTATTCAATGATTGACCAACTCCTTTGCCTTAATGATATTACATTATCCGCACATTACATTCCATGACCATGACCTTTAACATAACCATGATGATCTACAATATGATCTTACATCTATACATACAAACCCTCGACCATAAACAATTAGGTAAGCCAACAGATAATAAACCATTTATATAATTACAAACCATGTCAGCCTTAGACCAAACAAATAATATGAAACATATAAGACATCTTAGAAATATATGGAGAGGTCTAATCCACATGTTAAATTAAAGTTGGACCATAACCTAGATCAACGGGGACCCAATATAGGTTCACACGCTATAACAATGATCTCTATTCACCAAGTCTCCAATATGATTACCAAGAGCATCCTGAAACTCTGCCAGAAGTTGCACCAACACCACTTATGGAATTCATCAAAGATTTTTATCAAAAGCTCTATCGGTGAAACCCTTGCCGGAACCAAAAACCAAGCTTCCAAGAAAACATGATATCATCTGATCACCATACCAAAACCAACTGACCAAATATGAGAATGAGTATCATGAACAAGCCAATTCCATCACTAAACTATATTGGAGACTACCAGATCATGCTGGATCAAAATCAACTAGAAACCACTCAACCTACTAGGAATAGAAGGGTGTTGGAAAATAATCCAAAAAGATAGTGGTGGCATCAATACAAATCATCAATGCAACACATAATCAATTCCACCAAATGGCCAACAATGGCCTTCATCCTTGATGGCAAAGTTGGAGATATTGAGAAATTTTGGGAGAGATAGAGAAATGTAGATTGGTCAAGTGTTTCTATCAAAGACAAAGGGGTAGATTATTGGAAGTATGTGTTATTGTGTTTTTCATTGATGTCAAACTTGTTGTTCTGGAAAGTTGTTGGTCTGGAATGTTTTGGCAATTGAAACTCATTTGATTGGTTTCATATGTTTTCATTGATGGCAATATGTTCTAGCTTCATTCTTTGGTTTGACACTTCACCCAAATACACTTCATTAGCACCAACAGGTATCTTGACCGGTAGGAAGGATTCTATGGGTATCGATATAGGAGGCCGACATCATTGGTGGATCAGAGAACTAGAAATTCATTTGGTTATTTATGTATATATGTAATGAGACACCATGTATAATCATTTTTCTATTATCTATGTAAGCCAACATGAGTCATCAAGGATTGTAAGGTTATATAGGTCAGTTATTAGATCAATTTGATATGATTAAGTTGTGTGATTAGATAAGTAATGCAAAGATCATGTATATGAAATCATTTGTGTAAGAGATAAATATTTTGTAATGATTTGTAGATGATTTTGGATGCACTCATAGAGAAAAGGTTATTCCGATAAAGTTTTAAGGGTTTTAGAACTAGAACAGTTAGATATTGAGCCGAAACTTGATCAGGCATAGAAGATGCATTAAATGAGTTTAGTCTTATATTCTATCATTCAAAGTGGTTGTAGTCAGTGAGACTCATTTGTGTTGAGAAGTGTGTTCTAGTGGTAATCCTTCCTGCATGTGCAGGCCCCCATATTATGTAATATCTATTCATATGGCTCATGGATTGATATTGTGGGTCACAAATCCCACCATGGTTTTTCCTCTTTGATTTATTCCATGTATAAATTCTTTGTGTTATGGTATTTGTTTGTGTGTCTAGTTCATTGATTTCTTTACTTCTTTCAATTATATATGTAATGGTTCACCAATTGGTGAATGCATGTTATAATAAGGTTAAAACTAAAAATTTTGATAGAAAATTGATTCACCCCCCCCCCCCTTCTCAATGTTATTGGATTCCAATAATTGGTATCAAAGCCTTGTTCCTCAAAGGAAGCCTCACAGGCTGAGGGATATCCTGAATTTAAAATCCATGGAAACGAGTATAGAGAAGGAACTTGAGGTAGCACTTCAAGATTATGATGTTGAAAGGAAGAAGAACTTGAATTTACAAGATGAATTAAATTTTGCAAAGGAATTCATTCTTAGCCTACAGGAGAGGCTGTCATTTGTTCAAGCTAGGAGGATGGAACTTTTGCAAAATCAGGATAATGAAGAGAAACATGGCCTTAATAAAAAATGTCAAAAGCTAAGTCAAGAAAATGTTGTCATGAGGATGTAAAAGGAGATTGAAGATTGGAAGATCAATGAAAAAAACCCTAGGAGATCTTAGAAAGAAATATCTTAAGAATGCATTCGGTTGGCTCATGAAAATATTGTGTTGAGAACAAAATTAGTGCAATCCCAAAGCAATGAACAAGAACTTGAAAGACATGATAATCCTAAGAGATGATTTGACTATTGCAAATGAGTACAAGGATAAATTCAAGGTTAGTTCAACACAACTTGATGAACTATTACATATCCAAAGACAAAATGAAGATTCTAGGAGACTTGGATTTGAACAAGGTCAAAGCTTTGGTACTGTAAATGAAGATCAGATCAACCAGAACTAGAGGACACTAGTAAGGCATCTCAATTCTTACAAATTCAATGGTAGATGCTTTGTTTGTAATAAATTTGGTCATATGGCTAGCCATCATAGAAATAGACCAAATCAAAACTATAATTCTACTCCCAGTCAATGTTCCAAATGTAATAAGTATGGTCATAAGACAAAAGATTATAGAATGATTTGTAAAATGTCATGTGTGTAGAAATTTGGACATATGGCTAATCAATGTAGGTCAAGTAATTATACTAGCTATAGTAAAGCAATTCAAAAGAACAATGTTACATATTATGCATGCAACAATATTGGGTAGATAGCTAAGTTTTGTAGAAGAAAAAATCCATTGGTTAGCAATGATGAATCAGATGATAAAGGAAAAGAAAATATCAATGAAATCTGGCAAGATCATACCAAGAAATGGGCCAGGGTGTCAGATGATCAATAAACAAATGGAATTGCTCTAGTTACTCAACCAACAGAGGAGATTTCTCTTGTACAAATAGGAAGCTCATCTGGTAACTAAGGAAGATGGCTTAGCGGTAGAAAAATTTCATGAAAATATTGCATAAGCCATAGGAAAGAGATCTAGAAGAAGTTCCAAATATTAGAAAAGGTTTATCCGGCATAGAGATGTCCAACCAAGATCTAGTATATTTCATCAGAAGTCATTTATATCAATAATGAATTAGGGTTTCTCGAAGGTTAAAATGTTGAATCCACTTTATTTTTTATCACCTTGCATTCAAAGAAATTAAGAGCGATACAGAGAGAGTCTAAGGCGATTCAAAGGGATCATAAATCTTCATCAGTGATTCCACTAACACTCGAAATATTTCTCTAGGGTTATTTACCGGAAACCATTTCTCGGGTATTTATTGCATTCATCTCTCGTAATGGAAGCTTGATTATCCTTTGCACCTACTTTCACTGCAAATCCAACTTTTGTCAAGGTTAAGGATCATTTGAGGCCAATTTTCAAGCCATGCTCGTATATTGCCACCTTCGATGATCCGGTAGGTACATTTTCACGTGTTACAAAAGGAGTTGTTTATGTGGAAGACGTCAAAGCATATATTCAATGCTAAATTGAGGATATGGGTACCAGTGACATAAAAAATATGTACATGAACAAGTTGATGGGTGACTTTGGAAAGATCATATCTGAATATAAGCACATTCAAGATCTAGGGTTTCCTGGCATTCTTGATATCCCTGAATTCAAAGATGTGATCATCAAATATGTATTAAGAAAGGTTCATGGAGAGTTAGTTTAGTTGGATAGGCCATATAAGATCTCAAGGGAGGCCATTAGGGCCATCACTAGTTTGCCACAGATTAGTCAGCATTCAGAGAAAAAGATTTAAAATGATCAAGTTAACAAACTCACAAACGCAAATTCAAATTGACAATCGATGAGAGTTAGCACCATCATTGATCAAGACATCAGATTTGGTAGCATGATAATTGGGTATAAGGTAACTCAATCCAACCATCTCAATTCTGTTTCTAGATCCTGCATATATGTTGCACATAAAATTATGAGGGAAAATGAGAAAGTAGATCTATGTGGATGGATGAATGATGAGTTGATCATTAACCTTGGAAAGATTAAAGGAGAGAAAAAGGGGATATTCTAGTATGGGAATCTCATTGTCTTCTTATTGCTATTTTTCCTTTATGAAACTCTCAGTTTTTGAAAGAGATACTGGGCATTTGATATCCCAAAAGGAAGACAATTGAAGAAATCCATTGCTAGCTTGGGAAAACTATCAAATGATAAGGTTTGGGGTTATTTCAAGGAATTTCATAAAGCAATGAAATCTAGAGAGAGGGTTCCCAAACACTTTGTTAACAAATACTCAACTGAGATCTTCTTTATGGTAAAAAATGATGAAACCTTAATGGAAGTAGTTAAACCCCAAAATATATGGATAAATGAGATGTGGTATGATGTTGATGTTGTGATTCTGGATGCTTATGCTAAAATGTTGATTGATGCTCCAATTGATGAGGCTGAAAAGTTTTTTGGTATTGCAAATCAAAAGAAGCAAGAGGTTCAAACTAAATTGAATCAAAAGAAGAGGGAGAAACACCAAGGTAAGGCCAACAAATTTGTTGAAAAAGTATCCCATGATATCAAGGCCTTAATGGAATTTGTTCTAGAAAAAGGAAGGAAGATAAAAGAGATTGAAAAATTCATTGAGCCTATTTCATCAGACTTTGGAACTGGAGATGACACTCCTCTACCATTCAAGAGGGTATTGAGAAAGAAAGGTGAGGAGTCTAAGGAGGAGGTAAGGAAGCAACTAGTAAGAAAGGTCATCTACTCCATCTGATAGTGGAAGAAGAAAGAATAAGGAATACATTGGCCTTTCTATTGTAACCGGTAATGTATCTATAATCTCTCCTAAGACTTGTACAAAACTGATAGATGAAATCACCAAGGATGGAATTTTAAAAAATATACAATACTATTATGAGCACTTAGATGATGATGAGGAGAAATAAATTGAGGAAGCAATCTTGCTACACCTAGATATATTTAAGAAGGCTTTGTTAGAAATTGAAAACCAAATATTGACACAACTATATAGAAATCTAGATGCTAGGACATTATCTACTATGGAGGAGGACAAGTGCATAAAAAATTCAAGAGTTATTAACTACTTGTGGTTAAATTACTCCAAATGAATTGGATATGACCCTTGAAGTTGTAGACAGAATAATTTTCTGCATCAAGCACAGGATAATCAACCTTATGGTAGGCAGGGTTAATGAAATAATCAGTGAGACTCACAAGGCATGAGTTCAATTCTTTGTTCACAACCCTATTTTCTTCTCTTCACCAAAAGCTAAGATTGGCACTACTGAAATCCTAGCTAAAGGGAAAGGCAAAGGTGTAGTGGGTGCCTCACCCATAATTTTGAAAGATTCTAAGGAACTAGATGTAGAGCCCCCGACATAATCAGATGTACAAGGCAAAGAGGGGATACCAAAAAACTAGATAAGGTACATATACTGATAGATACATAGAATGTATATGTTATAGATTTTGAGGACAATAATCCTCCAGATGATAATGTAAAGGTTGAGTATACAGTTAATGAGGAACCAAAAGTAATAGATATTGCACCAAGTGGCAAAGCCACTAGTGCAAAAGAGGCTATTATTAAAGGTAATAAACCATCAGAGAAAAAAGGAGAGGAATCCGATAGGGAATCAGTATCTAACAAATCTTTGTTGTCAATTGACACCTCCTAGGTAGAGCAAAAGATCATAACTAAGATGAGTTCTACTGAACTCGTGATGATAGCTGCTCAAAAGATGATGAAGGAAGGACCAGTGGACAATGGAATAATTGATCACTCAATTCTAATATTGCACAAAATTTTCCCAGAGTGCAAGTTTGACAAAGGAGAAAGCCCATCTGACAAGCTCAAAATAATTATGGAGCACATCTCTAAGGATTTTCAATCATTGCAGCATATATCTAACCAACAGGCATTGGAAAGATTCACTCAAGCTAAGAAAGCCACTTTTGATCAATTGATTGAATCAGAAAAGAAAGAAATAACTCACAAACTATAGCCAATTGGTAATGCTTTAAGGCAATGTACAAATATATACAGAGCATGTTGTAACATCGGATTACTAACTACAGATATAGATAAAGGCATTAAAGATTCTCAGGATAAAATTGTAGGTATAGTCAATTCTTTTGATGTTTCCAATTCTTTGACTGCATCTATTGATGGGCAAATTTTGTTGTTAGAAGCTCTAATTTCATCTCTTGAAATGGATAGAGACAAAATCATTATGAGAGATAAAGGGCTCAGAGGATGGTTGAGTCCTCGGTTGGACTCCTCGAGTGTACATAAAAA
Organism: Cryptomeria japonica; assembly: GCF_030272615.1. Classification (NCBI taxonomy): domain Eukaryota; kingdom Viridiplantae; phylum Streptophyta; class Pinopsida; order Cupressales; family Cupressaceae; genus Cryptomeria; species Cryptomeria japonica. The sequence continues at coordinate 200,160,490 of NC_081413.1, read as the reverse complement.
GAAATGCATAGATATGGTTGGTAAGCCCACACCAACAAAGCTTAGGGAGAAAGAGTCCCATGCTCATATACTTAATGAACTTGTATCAGTATCTAACACATTCAAATCTAGTTGGGACACTTATCTAGAGCTTTTGGAGAAAGCATATCTAGAAATTTTCAAGTATATTCAGCTCCAGTAAGTTGTTTTGGGACATATTCTTTGTACAAAATTTCATTCTTGATCCCAATTTTTGGTGTTTTTTTAGCATTGATGTCAAAGGGGGAGGTATAGGTGAAAAATAAATCCTTTAAGTCAAGAGATAAGGAGTATTTGTATAGATCATGATTACAGATGAATATTCAGCTCAGGGGGAGTAGTCTTAGGGTGAATCCGACAAATGGAAATCATTATCATTCTTCACATGAGTGCTGCCATCAATGCCAAAGGGGGAGATTGTTGGCAATTGACACTCATTTTATTGGTTTAATATGATTTCATTGATGACAACATGTTTAGGTTTCATTCTTTGGTTTGACACTTCACCGACAAACACTTCACCGACACCAATAGGTATCTTCACTAGTAGGAAGGATTCTATGAGTACTAATATAGGAGGCCGACACCATCAGTGGATCCAGCAATCAAAAATTAATTTTTTAATTTATGTATATATGTAATGAGATGACTTGTATAATCATTTTTGTATTATCTATGTAAGCTGACATGAGTCATGAAGGATTGTAAGGGTATATAGGTCATTTATTCAATTATTTTGATATGAGTATGTTGTTTGATTAGATAAGTAATGCAAAGATCATGTATATGAAGTCATTTGTGTAAGAGACTAATATTTTGTAATGATTTGTAGATGATTTTGGATGTGCTCATAGAGCGAAGGTTATTCTGGTAAGGGTTTAATGGTTTTAGAATCGCAATAGTTAGAGCTTGACCAAGAACTCAATCAGGCATAACAAATGCAATAAATGAGTTTAGTCTTATGTTTTATTATTCAAAGTGACTGTAGTTAGTGACACTCCTTTGTGTTGAGAAGTGTTCTGTAGGTGGTAAGCTTTCCTACATGTGCAGGACCTCGTATTATGTAATATCTATTCATATGGCCAGTGGATTGATATTGTGATCACAAATCCCACCATGGTTTTTCCTCTTTGAGGTTTTCCATTTATAAACCCTTTATGTCATGGTATTCATTTGTGTGATTGGTTCATTTATTGCTTCACTTCTTTCAATTATATATGTATCGGCTAGTGAATGCATGTTATAATAAGGTTAAAACTAAATATTCCGATAGAATGTTGATTCACCGGCCCCCCAGTATTCTTAGATTCCAACAGAATGTTTGTGGTCCAGAAATATCTAGTTGTGTTGATGTTGCAATTTTTCTATTGGTTGTTTAAGAAGTTTGGGTCCAAAAAAGTGTTTCTAGTTTTGTTTGATGTTTTTATCTTCTTTGGTTATGTTTTTAGCATTATGGATAAGTTATTTTTGTGGTCCAGAAATATCTTTGTGTTCGTCAAAAGATGTGGTATATTACATAGTAGGTTGTGATATTATACATGTTAAGCATATCTTTAGGTCTAGATATGATTTGTCATAGGTTATTTTATATGTTATGGGTCTCACCATAGCATGTGGAGATCTGGATAAGAGTAATTTTCATTAAAGAGATTTTTAGCATTAGTTGTCTATATGGACGTGTTGCATGTTGGAATGATAAGGTTTTTGTTTTAATGATTGTGGATCAATGGATTGATCTTTGGAAGATTTACTTTGGTCCCCTCTTTCTCCAAGATCAGATCAACATATGTATTTCTTGTCTGATAGGTGTATTGTGTTTTAGGTCGACATGGTTCAAGCTTTGATGATCAATCTTGTATACAAAGAATGAATGTGACTGAGTTAATTATGTTGGTATAGATGAGGTGAAAATAGAGGACAATGAGAGTAAGTATGTGTTGTGAATATAATTAACAAAAGTTAGAGGAGAAAAGAAGAATTTGTGATCAAATGATATGTGAGTTGTTTCCGATTGTGATAGAGGTGTGAGATAGAGTGTTAACAGATGAGGTCTTAGTTGTGTGTATAGATATTTATCATTGAAGTAGAGAAGGGATTTAAAACTCCCAACAATTCTCAAACTAGAAAAATTTAAATCTCTAAACATTCAAATGGTGGGTTTTCATTCATTATGCCTCCATCTCCTTGTAGTACTCCCTAATTGGTTTTCCCATCATAACTTACCATGCAAATCTCATACATACTATGTAAAAGTATTTTTTAGTACCCATTTTTGTCTTATTTAACATATCCAAAAATTACATATATGGTTGTTTTGGAGAAAAACCCTTTAAAATCTACTAGCAATGCTGCAACCAGGCCTAATTACATGAACAAACTTATAGTAGGAAATGATATGTTTTTGGAATAACTTTCAGTATAAGCCTCATATAAGAAAATTAAAACAACTTTAAAGTACCCATTTGACCATTCTATAACATACCTTGAAATGGGTAGTGGTTTATTTGGAACACATGACTCAAATTTGAACCATTCTCCCTCAATTAGGCCTACTAGTGTTTCAAATGTGTAATTACAGAAAATGATCATAACTTCTTTAAATCTTCATAAAATTGAACCAGACAAAAAAAAAAAAAGCTATATTCATTTATACTTATATTCCCATTGGTTTCAATCATGAATAGGTCCGTACAAGGACGTACACAATACTACAATAGGACTATTATAGTGAAAATCTAAGAAATGCAGCCACCGAAATGTTCATAACTTCTTCAAAACTCAATGAAATTGAATGAAACAAAAAGGAAAAGAAATTATATTTGATAAATTTTTTAATCCCCAATCATTCATAGATCAATAATAATTCATACAAACATGTACAATGCAAAGAAACAATAGGGGAATGTTCAATTTTTTAGAAAATAAAGACATTTCATAATACAACTTCAAAATTTTCAATAAAAACCATCTACAACCACCTCCAATAATGGAATGAAATTTGGAGTCCATTTAAGACTTTCCCAACAAAAAATCATCAGTAATGACTAAATTTTGAATGACTTGACCCTTCAACTTCCAAATATGACACAATTGCAATGTTGCAAAGCAACTTTTACAAAAAATGACAAAATATACTCAAACTGACCCCATGACACTTATTACATTGAAAATTGTCTAAATAGACCTTATTACAGCAAACAAGACTTATAAACACTTAAGATGTAACCATATTTACAAAAGTTGACTAAGTGCCCCTACACCAATCACTCGATGCATAGTTCAAGGATAACGTCATATTTAGGAGATCCTTGTTTAATAATCATTTTTGTATCTTGCAATATTGTTGTTAGCCTCTGATTTGCAAGTCCTCTTATTATATCTTTTTGTAAGAGAAGTTATCCTTTATCTACAAGTCTAGAGTAGTGAGTGTTGGAATTACACACTCAGATGAGTATGGTTGATGTTGTCATTCATGGCATCACAATGGCAACAAGGTTCTACAGGATTATATTAGTTATACCGGCAACAAACTTCACATACTGGCACCGACAGCTACACAAATTTTATTCACACCAGCATCCAATTTACACTAGAAATGAATCATAGTGGCACTGAGGCTGCCATAAGATAAAGTTTTGTTTATGCAAATTATATTGTAATGTAATTATTTTTTGCAGCCGACATGATGTATTGTAAAGACTCATATATGTATGAGATCTTGTAGGTCATTTTGTAAGTAAGAATTAGGTAATTAGGTAACGAATATGAGAGTGAATAACTATGTATATATTTTTATGTAATTATTTTATGAGCGAATAAGAATAGAGCAGAGTAAAGCAAGTAGTACATTGTTATTGGATTTAACTAATTATTTAACTATCCAATTTTGTAGTCAGTGGGACTCGAGTTTTGTTGTTGAGCAGTGAGCTCTAGGTTGTTGGCCTTCTTGCATGTGCAAGCCCCTATTGTATAAGTAATCTTTGTTCATATTGGCCAATGAGTAAATATTGTGGGTCACAAATCCCACCCAGGTTTTTCCCTTATCGGGTTTCCTCATGAAAATATCTTGTGTTATGGTGTGCATTGATGTTTTCTCTCTTATTTATCTTTACTACATTATTACTTGTTTACTAGTATATTAATTTAGGTTGTACAGTTGCAAACAAGTTTAAATATTTTGGTTACCGGTTAGACACTGATTCACCCCCCCTCTCAGTGTCTTCATGACTGATCAAGTATCTAACAATTGGTATCAGAGCCCAGTCCTCTATTTGCAGAAGCCTAACATCTTGAGGAAGATTCTAAAACCAGTACCAATGGAAAGTTTGTGGCAATAGTTGGAAGGATCTCTCGAAGATTTTGATGCAGAAAAATTGAAGAATATTAAACTGGAAGATGAACACAGAACTGCTTGAGAATTTATCAAATAACTTCAAGGTAACTTGGTTATAGAAAAGAATGAGAGAAAAGAATTACATGTGCAATTGCAAAATCAAGATGATGACTAAAAAGAAACTCTTAGAGATATTGCAGAGAAATTGAGACATGAAAAAAATAACATGAAGAATGAGATGCAAGATTTAACCATGAGACTATGCAAAGATATTGAAGATAGGAAAATGAATGAGGAAGATTTTGTGAGAAGACAATGAAAATTCAGATGAATCTCTAAGGCTTCGTTATGAAAATGATATGCTTAAAACTGATTTGATTCATATGCAACATGACAAAGAGGAAATTTTGAGACAAGTTAGCACTTTGGAAAGTGAGTTGGTCACTGCAAATGAGTACAAAGACAAATTCAAGAAAAGTTTAGATAATTTTGATGATATGCTGAAAAGTTAGAAACTTGATAGAGAAACAATTGGACTTGGATTTGAACATGGAGAAAGTTCTGGGACTGCAAATAATCATCATCACAGCAAACCGGTAAGGCAACCTAATGCTTATCAATTTAATGGGAAATATTTTAATTGCAACAAATTTGTTCATAGAGAAAATCAGTGCAGAATTAGGAATAATCAGAATACAAACTTACCCACTGGTTAATGTTCCAAATACAATACAAATGGTCATAACTCAAACAATTACAGAATGAATATGAAATGCTATGTTTTTGGTAGATTTGGACATTTATCTAATCAATGCAGAACTCAAACTAGTCAAGGTTATGGAAAGGCTATTCAGAGAAATAATGTAACTTACTATGCATGTAACAAGATTGGGCATATTGCAAAATTTTGTAGAAGGAAGAATTCACTAGTGACCAATAAAGGATCCAATAACAAAGGCAAAGAAAAGGTGACTGAAATCAAGCAAGAATTTTCTAAACAATGGATTAAGAAGAGAGATCACAGTAGTGATGAATTTCTCTCTACACCGGTAGAATAGGGTAGTCCTACACCGACAGGTTGTTCCTCATCTAACTAAGAAGAAATCCTTAGGGGTAAGGCACCAAATTAAAAATCATGCATTTACCCTTGGTTGGTGCTAAGAAGTTATATTTCTTCTTTACTGGTAGACATGTTAACTTTTCACTTAACCGGAAGCATTTAATGCGGTTGATGGCAAACTTTTTGGTTATAAAGCATGCAAATCCCTCATTTCAAATTTCCAAAGAACGCAAAAAGAGTGAAGGCATTCTAGAGGTGAAGCAACTAAGACATTTTCAAGGCATTTCAGAGGATTTCACTTGCAGGAAAGGTAATTATTTCAGTATCATGGCTACTTCATCTTTTGTTCCTGAATTCATTGAAAACCCTACTATGGTAGAGAATGTTAAGCATCCTAGACCCGTTTTCAAGATCTTTCCTAAGATTGCTAAGCAAGATGATTCCATTGGATCTTTTTCTAAAATTTTGAAGGGAGTTGCTTTTGCCAAAGATCTGAGGATATATATTCATTGCAACATAGAGAATTTAGGGTCTGATGATTTGAAGAACATATACCAAAATGTTATAGCTGATGAACAAGGTTTAATCAAGCTAGACCATAAGATTGGTGAGGATTTAGGATTTGTTGATATCTTGAACATTCCTAAATTTTTTGATGAGATAGTTCATCTTGTACTTAGCAGGGTTCATGATGAGTTTATGTGGTTAGATTCTATTTTCAAAATTACTAAGGAGGAAATCAATGCGGTAACTGGTTTACCCTCTACCGGCACTAGGATTTATAAAAGGAAGAAGATCCCAAACAAGGAGGTTATGAACCTAACCAATGCTACATCTGATAGTAGGTCTCTTAGGGTTAGTGATATCACTGATGAGAATGTGAAATATGTGAGTATGGTAATTGGTTACAGAGTTTCTCATACAAATAGGTTAAATTATATTTCCAGTCTGTGTATACACAATGCATTTGAAATGGTGAATAACAGTGCAAACATTGGCATTTGTCAATGGCTAAAGGATGAAATGATAAACAATTTGGGGAAGATCAAGGGTGATAAGAAAGGAACCTTCAGATTTGGTAACTTACTTGTATGCCTAATGCTTTATTTCACAAATGAGATTCCTGATATTGGTCACAAGGACTTTTCTTATGACATCCCTGTTGGAAAATAGATTATGGACGCAATTACTGGCATAGGTACTGATGGTGACAAGCAGGTAAAAGAATATTTTAAGAACTTTCAAACTAAGATGAAGGCAAGGGAAATGATTCCTCAAATAATTATGGACAAATATGATAAACAAATATGTTTTATAATGAAGAGAGATGAGACATGGATGGAGGTTGTTACTCCTCGAACCATTTGGATAACAAAGATGGGCTATGAAGTAGATTTGCACATTCTAGAGTCTTATGCAAGGATAGTTCATGATGCACCAAGGAAATCAACTGAGAAATTATTTGGTATAGCTGAAACTTTTGGAAGTGATGTGAACATTCAGAAATAGAGGAAGAAAAGAGATAAATTAATGAAAGATGCTCCAAAGTTTGTAGCATATTTTAACAAAGGATTGATGGGACTTGAATAGATGAGTGGAGTTGCAGAGAGCATGAAGGAAAGTAAAACTGCACAGCAACTGGTAGCTCATGTTTCCCTGGTTGTTACTTAATCTGAGATAGAAAGTGATAAGGTAGTAGAATTTAAAAAAGTTGAAAGAAAGAAAAGGAAACCTTCACCGACACCTACTCCTTCTCCAAAGATGACAAGAACACTAAGGAAGAAACAACAAGCTATGAGAGAGCCCAACATTCAGAGGAAGAAACTTATACCAAATAAACTGACACCTAAGGTATCAGATATTTTATCCCCGAAAGAACCTATAAATGAAATTACCTAGGATGGAAACCTTAGTAATATGAATAAATTTTATCATGCTTTCAAGGATTCTGATAACGAAACAATTGAGGAAAGTATCATTCTACATCTTGAGATTCACAGGAAAGTTTTAATTGAGGTCGTTGATGATTTTCTTAATGATCTTTACTTGATACTTGAGGCGAAAACAATGTCTATAATGTAACTTGACAAGAAATTAAAAGTTGAAGCATTGTTGATGGTTCACCCTATTAGTTCTCAGGAAGAAGATTGATGAATTGATTGTAGAAGCCAACCTGTCAATTTAGCCTTATGACAAGAAGAGTCAAAGAAATATTTGATGAAATGACTAACAAATGGGATATATTCTTGGTGGAAAAGGAGAAGAAGGAAGAGAAGGATAGACAGAAAATAGATAAATATTTCACTAAAGTATATAAGAAAAGTGATAAGGGTAAGAGAAAAATTGGTGGTATTCCTGACTCGAATATCAAGGATAACCTACCCCCGCCGACTGAAGATACACCACTAGTAGTGGTAGAGGAATAGGTTGAGGAACAAGAAAAGGAATAGGTTAAGGAACAAGTTGAGACATAGGTTGAGCATGAGGAGAGAATGATAGAGGAAGTGAAAACTGAGAATATTGATCCGGAGTCAAACATTTTGTTTACCATGAATGTGGACACTCAAGATATCAATGTAATTATAGATAAATCTTGTGAGAATGTTGAGGAGAATAAATATGAATCTCTAAATGTTGACACTTAGAAAAGGGTAGAGAAACTGACAGAGAAATAACCTAAACAAATCACATCTAAACCAATAGTGGATTCAAGTAAGGTAGGCAAAGAAAGAGGAAATTGTGAAGGCAGTTGAACAAGTTTTTGTTGAAGCTAAGAAGAAAATCACTACAGAACCCAGTACATCTTCTATGGACTTAAGGCCGACCAACGTGACAAATGTTTTATTAGATTCTATCAAGAAAATCACTAATGCAATGCCTTAGCATTTAGGGATATTGATGACACCTTACCTATTTTACAATAGATAACATCGACATGTCAGGTAGATGATGTTGTAGGCTCTATTGGTAAGTTAGACACATTGTCTAAATTCATTTCATCTAATATTTAGTTGACTGATAAGATTAATGAAGAGATAATTACAGAAAGGGTAAATAAGGACTGTACAGGAAAGTTAGATTCCTTAATATCGGCACTAAATTCAACAATTTTGGAGTTTAAGGAACTGTATACAGAAGTTTGCAAGTCACACCATTTGACTATTGATATTGATGACCAAATTAAATAGACACAAAAAGAAATTGATGATATAGTAGATAACATGATAGGTTGTTTAGAACTAACTTCAGTCTTGGATTAGGAAATGGCAGTTTATGAGGAGAAAATAAAAAATCTTGAAAATGAGAAAGCGTGATTAAGGTCGAAAGCCTGGGAGTTACAGAAAAAACCTGGTCCTAGATTGGACAATCTGTTGACACACTAGAATGGACTATCTAAGGCTACTATTTCAAGAGGAAGATCACCAGAGGAACAAATGCATTATGTAACTAACATGATCCGACAAAATGTGGATATCATTTTTGATAGTTCTAAATTTTTGTAAGGACTTAATTTGATTGTAGCAGATATCTTTCAAATTGTACATAACCGGTTACAAGCTTTTAGGTAGAATTTTTGAATTTTTGATACTTTTGACATCCTTTGTCATTGATGTCAAAGGGGGAGTGATAAGGAAAAAAATGTATACTGAAGGAGATCATTTGCTCAGGGGGAGCACTTTCGGTTTTGGCAATTTTGGTTTTTGGTTTTTCTCATCTGTGTTGCCATCAATGCCAAAGGGGGAGATTGTTGGCATTACACACTCAGATGAGTATGGTTGATGTTGTCATTGATAAAATCATAGTGGCAATAGGGTTCTATAGGATTATATTTGTTATACCAGTAATAGACTTTGCATACTTGCACTGACAGCTACACAAAGTTCATTCACACCGGCATCCAGTTTACACCAGCAATGAATCATATCGGTACCCAGCCTGACATAAGATAAATTTTTGTTTATGAGAATTATATTTTTATGTAATTAATTATTTTTAGCCGACCTGATGTATTGTAAAGACTCATATATGTAGGAGATCTTGTAGGTCATTTTGTAAGTAAGAATTATGTAATTAGGTAATGAATATGAGAGCAAATAACTGTATATACATTTTGATGTAATTATTTTATCAGCGAATAAGAGTAGAGAAGAGCAGAGAAAGGTTGATGGTAAAGGTATCTGATAGAGCTTAAACCAGCACTGAATCCGACATTGCAAATGCTATTTTGAGAAGTACATTGTCATTGGATTTAACCATCCAATTTTGTAGTCACTAGGACTCCTGTTTTGTGGTTGAGCAGTGAGCTCTAGGCTATTGGCCTTCCTGCATGTGCAGGACCCTATTGTATAAGTAACATTTATTCATATTGGCCAATGAATAAATATTGTGGGTCTCAAATCCCACCGAGTTTCCTCACCAAAATATCTTGTGTTATGGTGTGCATTGATGTTGTCTCTCTTATTTCTCTTTACTTCATTATTACTTGTTTATTGGTATATTAATTTAGGTTGTACAGATGCAAATAAGTTTAAGTCTTTTGGTTACCAGTTAGACATTGATACACTTCCCCTCTTAGTGTCTTTAGGACCGATCAAGTATCTAATAGTGAGGTCATTCATTGTAATCTGGTATATATTGTGGATAGTTTTTATGGGCAAGTGCTTGCTATGGTTTTCCCTTGTTTGGATTTTTCATGTTGAAAATATTTGTGTTGATTTGTTGCATTTTTGTTCTTGATTGATTGTTTATGTGCTACATTGAATTTTGTTCAAGACTGATTCACCCCCTTTCAGTCTTGCCTTGGGTTCAACAAGAGACGCCTCATCAAGGCACAATTAGAGTCTTGTGGGGCAGATGTTATTCTACCTCAATAAACTAAGTTTATATAGCAATAGAGTTCTCAACCTTTCAAAAGTTCAAATAAATGGAAGTATAATGTTTCCTCTTCATTAGGTACTTATGGAGGTCTCACCATATTAATAACACATACAAATATTCAAGTATGTAAAATCCATGTTAAAGCTAATTTCATTCATGGTCCCATTATTGGTTACAATCATTCCTTTCACTTGATAAATATATATGGTCTGAATCCAATAATACGAAAAAAATCCTTTTAGACACTGTCATTAGTGTTGGCTATCTATCTTGAATATCCATTTATCCTTGGAGGAGACTTCAATGCAATTATTTTCATTAACATGATAAATATAGAGGGATTATTCCTCCTTTCAAAATCATGAAAGATTATAATGATTTTATGATGAATAATGGCCTTAAGGACTTAATTTTGTCTAATGGTAATGGCACATGGACCAATAGGAGAAAAATATTTTTACATATTGTTGAACAATTGAATAGGTTCTTCACTAACCCAACATGGATTTCCTAATTTTCAAGTTGCACATCTATAATTTTTCCACTATGTGGATCCAATCATTGCACATTGAAAGTGGAATTAGATTTTGTCCCTACCAAAAGTAATTCCAAATCTACCCTCAAATTCAAATAGATATGATTTAGAGACCATTATTGCCTTCCTCTTCTTTAAGTGTGGTGGCATACTCCTCTTTTTGATCAATGCTCAAGTAATTGTATGTTTATATGTTGATGACTTAATTTTTATGGGTGATCTATCAATTTACATATTCAAATTAACTATAAAGAAGAATTTTGAGATGACTAATTTGGGTTTAATGGAATATTGTCTTTCCATTGAAGTCAAAATGTTAAAGCTATATTCATTTAATCTAAGTATGAAAATGACATTTTGAAAAGGTTTAATATGATGAATTGAAAAGATGCTCCAAAAACTATCATAACAGGTTTGAAATTGAGTAAAGATGACAAAGGCGAAGGTGTAAATATAACTTTATATAAAAAACTTGTTTGTATTCTAATGTATGTAATAGCCATAGGGATAGACATAATGTTTATATTTAACCTTGATTGAAGGTTCATGGAGTCTCAAAAAGTTTCACTTTGGCAATAAGGGAAGATAATTTGAAAATATGCTACTGGAACAAGGAACTATGGAACTCTATACACAAGGTCAAATGAATTCAAGTTTATAGGGTACACTAATAGTGATTGTGTAGCGATTATAGATGATATTAAGAGAACTTTTGGTTATATTTTTCACTTTGGATCAGACATAGTATGTTAAGATTCAAAGAAAAAACCAATTGTTACTCATCCATTAAATAATTAGAGTATAGAGAAGCTATAGAGGCAATATGTCAAGAAATTTGTGTAGTACCCCTACCGTAATCAATCTCTAACCTTGGTTTAATCTTGATTAGTTTATCGTAATATTATGTTATAGTCAGATGTTTGATTTAATGCATAGCTATTGATGTGGTTTCACTCTAGTTGAATGCAAGTTGTTAGTGTACCTATCTCGTGGTATTATTATCAGGCTAACGCTTTCATTAAGTTATTATATATGTATGCATGTATGATCTTTGGTTGCAAGAGATTTCAGGTACGAAGTCGCATGAGTGCGAGGTTCGTCTTCACCTGGATTGCAGGTTTGAGTGTACCTTTTTAATCCTTAGAGTTGGATTAGGTGGTCGTAAGACCCTAGTTGACCTTAGTCGTGCTCTAGTGAGCATCGCCAGTTGTCGTCGGTAATCCCTCTTTGTTTGGGTTTGCGAGTCGTCTGTTTGGTTGACCTTCTCAGTTTGCGTGCTTGGTGTGTTTGGTTAATTGGTTAATTAGTCCTTAGTAATTATTTTGATTAAATATATGCATTTGTGCGTTGAAGATTAATGGATTAAATTAATCGGGTATTCGTTATGCGATTTTCGTTGTTAATGAATTGCCTATGTTAAATTGGAAGTAAATCCGATTAAATGTCTGTTTTCGAATATTTACTGCATTTTGTTTATGCTGTTGAAAAGGAAGTTTTATATTTTATCGCAATAGATTTAATTGCATTTTGTTGGATTATTATATCGAAAGGTTAAATTTGATTAGATGAGAAATCGAATTTTGAATTGATAAAGCAAGTTAATTTGTTGATAGTTAGAAAGAATTAATTTTTGAGAATTATTTGTAATAAAGAATTTTTATTCCAAAAATGGAATTTTTGGGTCAACTCTTCCATATAACCCAAATTTGGGGAAAATGGGAGGGGATGGACAAATTTGGAAAATCTTTGGTTGGAGAGAATTTTGGAAGGAAATTTGGGGGTTTTTGGAGAGGAGGCAGTTTGCTAGATCTGGGAGGTGGGCTCTCCTTCAGCTATGCCAGGATTGCGTGTTAAGGTAGGATCCAACTCTCTCAATTTTAGTTTTTGTTTGAAATGGAAATGGGGGTTTTATCTGGTTTTAGATTCTCCATTGTCTGCCATGCTTATGAACTGATTTAGTAAATTATTTAGCTGGCTGGAAGTGTATTTGAGATGTTGTTATTCCTCTTTTCGTTTTGGGCGTTTGAAACCCTTGGGAGTTTGAAAAGAATGAGAAACCCATCAAGAAAATGTATTATCGATCTCAGTTTGTTTAAACCGAATTTGTATTGAATCGGAATTCATTATCAAATCTAGTAGTGGGCGTTTTGTTTTATAGTTCGAACTGTGTTTTAAGGAAAATGAAAACATTGATTTTTAATATCGAACTGTGTGTATTCAAAAAAATAAAGAAAAGATTTTATTTTCGAACTGTGCGTTTGAATGATATCGCTGTGTATTGTATTTTTCTCAAGCCGTGCGTTTTGGTTTTTAGTACCATCGGTTGGGGGTTTGGAGGCGGGGAGTGGAGCTCCACCGCTCCTCCTCCCCTCGCCCGCACGTCCTCCCCCTTCTCCTCCATTCTCGCCTGCAGTGGGTTGCGATGTGCGTGGCCTGCGGCTCAGGGCGGTGGCCGCAGGGCGTCGCGGCACCTGCGGGCACCACCGCGAGCGCCGCCCGCAGCCTTCCCTCGGTTAGGGTTAGGGCACGGCTGCCTCGTTTCCATCCTTAATTTAAATGCATTTTTTTTTCAGCTCGCCTCCCACATAATTTTAAATGCGTTTTTTGTTGTTATAAACGTAGTTTTTAAAATCTTTTTTTTTATGCATGTTTTTTTTAGTATTCAAAAAAAAATGCTTATAATATGTTGAATATTATTTTAATGTTAGTGTTAATTAGTTGCGTAATTATGATTAAGGGGCATAAAAATGATAAATGTTAAATCGGTATTGTTTAATTTTATAATGGAGATTATAGATTAAGCATTACTCAACTTCATTTTGTGACTTATGCCTCCTTTTAATTAAGTTCTAAAACTGTTAACTTCGCAACTGAATATCATTGATGTTATTCTGATTGATCTTGGATTAATGAATCTAGATCTTGATCGTTGAAATACGATGTAATTACTGCTTGTAGAACATATCATTGAGTAATTGAAAAGTAGTGAAATATTTATCGTTGGGCATTAGAAATTTAACGATATGCTTTTGATAATGATTATCTTCATTTGGATTTCCTTTTTATATTTAAATTTCCGTGATCCGTATAATGTATCTGGAACTGAAATTATGAATCTGTAGAGATTGATTTTAGACCAGTATGTTAATGACATTTTGATTGGAGATTAAATATCTTATTTTAGTTGATTAATGGTTGTCTGAGATTTACTAATATGATTTGGTAAAAAACTCATTATGGCTTAATTTGCCTGTTCGATGCTTTGAACCTTAAGAGTTAGAAAACCAAGAACAACTTATCCCCAGTTGAGGTAGATAACTGTAATCTGATTTAGATCTTGTAGAAAACTTGATCGACTTGTAATGATTAAATCAATTTGAGGAAATATTGTCTTTTCTGATTATTGCCTTGCGAGTTTAACTTCTGTATTCGCCTTAAATTATGAAATGGCATGTTTTTGCTTGTTTAGTAGGACCCTGCCGTATGGATTGACTTGGGGTTCCTGTTTCAGTCCTCGATTCCGAGTTGACTATTGTATTGTGGTAGTGTCGTTTTGATCATATCCTCCTTGTGTGTGAGTCGCATGATGATTGTGGTTGACCGTTGTTGGTCAGGTCTCTAGTTAGAGTACCGTCAGTAAGTGATTACCCTTGAGTCGTGCTTGACCAAATGATTGTTTCTCTCTTCTTGAACTCCATTCGTCTGACCATGTGTATTCCTTGGTTTTGAGTTCATCCGAGTTTAGTCTAGTGTCGTATGGGAAAGTGGCTTTCGATTGGGGGCCGCGCCCAAAGTGGCTGCTGGGTAACCCGTCGAAAGTGAGTCTAATAAGTGATAACCTTTAAGTAGATTAGAATGTAATCTCTAAATAAGATAATGTGCCTCACACATGGGACGAGTGCTATCATAGATTCGACATGCTGTGAGAAGGCCTGAAATGGCAAACTACCATCCTTGTCATCATGAGAGGATGTGTGGGTCCACATGAGGCTTGGATGGGCAGGAAGCTCGGATTAGGTTGCCAGGGTGACCCAATGTATGGGGTCGGGACCTATGAGGACTTGCCATGGTAACCATACCAGGTTGTGTGATGACACTTGTCCCTACGTTCGCTAGTGTGTTGTCGTTTTGTCCTGTTAGGAGTACCTTTGTGAGTCGTCCTTTTTGTCTCTGCCCTTGTGAGTGTCGGTTTCATGTTAGACCTTGGGTGGTGATGGCTCAGTCTTGTGGATGCTCTCTTGGACTCTTGTTTTAGCTTTGATTATGTTCAGCTGGACCCTGTTCTTTTCAAGGATCGTTTATGTATTAATGGACCGATGTGGTCATTTGTATATTGTTTTTGTATCGCCTTGATGGCTGGATTGTATAGTGTAACCTCTTGTAGTCTTAACTTTATTAATTATCAGAGGGGTCTTGCAGTTGAGCAGACTCAGAGATGTAGCCCTTTAGGGGTGAACTCCGAGATCATTATGGTGTTATGTGATGTATTCTCTCATGTTTCCTTTATTCAGCTTTATCATGTATGATTAACTTATGTTAGAACGGTTAAGTGGATAATTGGAATTAACTATAAATGCTTATATTCAGTTCTTTCTTGAATGCCATGTTGATCGAATGCGTAAGTGGTTTAGATGAGATTTATCGTAGATGCTAGTATGCAATCATCTTTTGAAATGCAATAAGTTGGAATATGAAATAATGTAACTTAGAGTAATGAATTATACTCAGTTGTTGTTAAGGAATTTAAATATGCTTGGAAAGATCTCTTATGTTATGATGAAATCCTAGTGTATTAGAATGTTAGATGTATGGTTGGTAATTTTAAATGAAAAGCTTGAATGAAGATTATGAATGGATCTTAATGATGAATCTTCGCGTGTGATTTATATTTCCCTCCTTTGAAAGGAATTATCCTGATTATGAATTATCTCGTTGTTAAGATAATTAGCTTATTGGATTAATTGTGCGAGTTAGTGAATTGTGAAATTTAAGTAATCTCGTTGGGAAACTCTCTAGGTGTTAGTTGTTGTCTTCCGCTATGTAATATGAATCTTTGATATCATGTTGTATCTTGTTGCATTGTAGCTTTAAAAAAAAAAAAAAAGATTGCACTCTATTCTTGTGTTATGGCTTAATCCCTTCGGGGTTTCCTGGCGGGGCATTACAATTTGGATGAGAGTAATAATAAAAGACTTAATGAATGAACAAGAGACTTGATAAAGATATATTATGACAAATCAGCTATAGAATTGTCAAAGAGTCTAGTTTTCCACAAAAGAAGCAAACATATTGACACTAGGTATCATTTTATTAGGGAGATAATCAATAATGCAGAAGTATTAATGAAACTTTTAGACATCTTCACAAAACCACTAGGAAAAGATAGTTTTATGCATCAACAAAATAACTCGGATATCATAGATGACATTGCAATTAAGCGAGAGTATTAAATTTAATCTCAAATAGCAGTACTATTAACCTCCATAGAATTCATTTTCTTTTTTGCACCAACCACCTTGTCCAACATTTTAAGTATCAAACCTTTTAATATTTCTAGATCATCTCATTGACCAATTTTGTATAGACAAGATAGGTTTAGAAGAAATTTGGACAAAAAATTTATTTGTTTTGACACTCATTTGATTTAGTTTAAGATGCAAAATTAAATGAAATTTAACATTTTGTTTTTCCCTCTTAGCTAGGTATGTACATAGAAAAAGAAGAGACTATTTTTTGGGAAGGGAGAATAGAGAGGAGGGTAGAAATTTTTATTATTGGTGTCACAACATCTAGTGTAGTCAAGAATAATTGTCTATTTTTATTTTTCTATGTTCTAAAATATAAAAGCAATAGGTCTATTTTGTATATAAGTATTATATGTTATTGATGTATACAAATATATGCAACATTTAAAATAAAATTTACTTTAATCTCTATTCTATTCTATTTGTTCTATATTTTTCATTTCTTTCATCGTCTACCTCTCTGTATCAATTATTATGTTTAATAAATTAATGGAGAGTTCAATTACTATAGCACTATGATGAATTTTTAAAAAATCTATTTTATATTTTCTATATTTATCTCTTGTAGTTTATGTGTTAATGTTATTGGTGAAAGCCCATCCACCACCTACAAGTGGTATTAGAGAAAGTGAGGATCTTGGGTGATAGGATTGTAGAATTGTATGGAAAATTTATATGAAGAAGAGATTGTTAGAGAAGTCAATCATTGCAAGGGGGAGATCTAGAAATAGAAGCATATATTACATGATAGCTATTGAATGAAATTTGGATATTATCCTATCACTAATAAGGAAGTTGCTACTACCAAATGAGGAATGTATAGTGCCCAATGGTAAAATGAATTCTGAGGCATAGGAGCCTTCTATTAGAAATAACACAGAGAAGCAAGTCTTGATGTTCCATATTAAGACATAAGGGTTTTAGATATACACAAAGAATGATTTTTCTAATAAATGAAGGGTAAGAAAATTAATCACTATTTAATATTTTTCCATAGTGCATTGTTAAAAAGAGAGTTTGTAGAAATTACAAGACTTTTAGAGTTGCCAAAACTAGAAATTATAGAAATTAGAAAATCAAGCCACTAAATACCTTGAATCATAAGAAAAAAGTTGAGATCTCTAGTATGTCAGTAGGTTGCAATACTTTGTTTTTGTAAAATTGTCTATGGAGATTTAAGTTTGTGAAAGGATAGTAACCATGAACAAAAAAAGACTTCAGACTAGAGGATGTCTGGTAAGGTTATCATTTTAATGCTCTTCTAAATGGTGTCAAATAAAAATATTGGCATTTGAAGTTCTATTGTTAGGAAGGAGAATGGTCCAAGTTGTTGCCAAAACTTGGATCTGTTTAGCCATATTAGTAGTAACATTAAAGGACAATCGAAATGCCAATAGAAGAGAATGTCACTCATGAATATTAAAGTTTGTATCTATGTGAATATATCAATCTATAAATTGAATTATATTTTTTTATGGGAGTAAATAATACTGAATGCATGTAAATCTTTTTAAAGTGTTCTAAATAAGTGTAATGAAATCAAGCACAAATTAGGTGAGTTTAATCATTTGTTTAAATAGGAAATATATAAAAAAGTGATGAAAGAAAATAAACATTTAATTTGTGATTTGGATCTTATAAAAATGAATTAATGGAAGTGTATAAATATAAATATGACATGATATCAATTATCAAAGAGAGGGAAGTAGAAAAATGTAAACTTTTACATTAAAATTATGATCTTTTTGAAGAATTGAATAATCTTGAAAGGAAAAATGAAGAGCTCAAGTAGAACTTAAAGTTGTTTGATGGGATTAAGAAATAAAAGAAGAATTAGAAAAAAGAGTGAAGTAACATGATGATTTAGAAGATAAACTAAATGGAATAGAAGAGGATAATAGTTTATACAATAAGGAAATGTCAAAATTAAATAAAAATAATGAATGTCTAAGGTAAAAACCATTGGTTTGTCATGTTTCAGAAGATTTGTGTTCATCATTTGGTAACTATGATTTTGTTGAAGTTGTTTGTAAAGAAGCATGTGAAGATTAGAATATAAGATCTAATAAAAATATATTTGATTATGCAAATGCTAGTTATTTTTAAGACAATATTTATTTTAAAATCATGAAAAGAATGAGTTATAATGTTAAAAATTGGGAAAGCATGAACAAGGAATGAGAAATCCAACTAAGCCAATAATGTGGTCAAAATATGAAGGCCTTGGGTGTATCATAGGTAGAGGAAATAATGATATAGGTCTTTCAAGTGCAATAAAATTAATCCAAAGTATACAGAGTATGCAATGTTCACATTGTAATTGAAAAGAAAATATAGAGGACAAGTGTTCGGATCTATATCCTTGCAATATCTATAGTTTGAGGAATCCTTGTCAATAAATATTTTAGAACAAAGAGTCAAAGAATGAATCTACTATAGGTTACATAAAAATGGATGTGGATGGAGTTATGGATCTAGTTAATGGAAGATTACAAGTATGATAAAAAATTTGTTCAAGTATAAAATTTCAAATGTGAAAAATGATAGAAATCATGAAGTTTTTAATGTTCAAAAGGAAAGACATTTTTTTGGGGTCAAAGGAAATCATTATTTGGAAAGACATCCATAGATAGTGAGTTTATAGGAAGGTTTAAATTAAAGTTTTGAAGGACCACTGCAATAGTTGGAGAAGGCCAAGAGAAATGAACCATGATTGAGAAAGTATTTGAAGATGTTAGAGATGTTTTTAAGTAATAAAAGGTTTGAATAAGTCTAGTGACCTGGTTGAAAGAACTAGGAATGAGAGAAAATGAATACATCAGTGAAGGGAAATAGATTTTGTGAATTTTAAGGAATTTGTGGTCAAAATTAAAGGGAGCTGTTGGGATGTAATTTCTCCGACCTCAATGAAAACCACTAACATGTAAGAGAAATACAAATGTAATAATAATTTTCTATAATTGGGATAGAGATAATGTTAGACAGGAAAAACATTGAATATTGTTCGATTTGGCCTTACATTTAGAAGGTACTAAGTAATTTGGAAACAATCATAAGAGCTCTATTTGAAGAGGTGGTTATAATGGTTTTGATATTAAAGAGTTTCAACTGATCATGTATGGTAAATACAATAACATTCTTAGTTGATGTAGTTTTCATATTAAAAATTAATGGAAAGTTGAAGTACTATAGTACTATGTTAAATTTGGCAAAATGTTGTTTTATATTTTACATTTTTACTTCTTGTCGTTTATGTCTTTATGTTGTTAATTCACAACCATCAACCACCTGCAATTCATTCCATACATATAGTTATACTAATTTATAATTTATTTATTATATAAGTAAGAGAAACAATTTTTCTATTTAATTTATAGAAATATGTTCCAAGTTTCTTTCCATTAATGTGTCCTATATGAGGCCCTCTTGATCTATATAAGCTAGTTTGATGATGGGAAAACTATCTTAAATTCTTAGGGAGTGCTATCTCTATAAGAATTGATGCACAATACATCGAAAGATATAATTTGAGAACAAAATTGTCTTATCAATGGATCTTCTTTCAATCTAAAACAATTTTCTATATTTGGTTCAATGTATATTATCGTGGAGAAAAAAATATATACCAAACACTTAGCAAACAACTATGACCATCATCATATTAATTTCAAATAAATATAACTTGCATTTCTTATATAATTATTTTAATTACAATATGAAAATATTTTGAGATGAAGTCATCCCATATATTATTGGAAACTAATTTAGTATTATTCAATAGATTGTAAAAAAATGAGGGCCAACTTCAACCAAATCTAATGAGATATTTTGTTTATTTGTTTATGCAAATTCATTTAAGAGGTTTTCAGAAATCCAAGAACAATAATATACCTATAAATATATATACTTTTAATTACATATATATTTATAAATAGACACTAAAGGAAAATATATATACCCAAACATTCAGTTACCAACTATCAATATAATGATGTTAGTTTCCAATAAGCATAAATTGTATTTGTTACATAATTATATCAATTGCATTACAAATAGGACTAAATTAATATAGTTTTCATGAAATATTTCATTTAGTTATTGACAAAAAATCATTTAATAAATTCTCATTTAATTCATTAGATGAAAATTCAAGCATCCTTTTAGAGTTGAATTAAAATTTCTTCCTATAGAATTCCAGTTGAGCCCTCCTCGAAGGATTCCATTACCTATAACAAAAAATCAATTGAACTTTAATCATTCTCAATTGAATTTTATTCGGAAGATCTAGCAACCAATTCCCAATAACAGGTTTTTTTCTAGTTATGTGACTAATTAAAATCTTAATTGGATTTTGAAAGGACCAAAAAACCACTGTGGCTATTGGTTAGGCACATTTTTTTTTTTTAAGACAACAAAAATATTAGACATAAATTTCTGTTTTAATTCATCACATATTTTAAGTTGTAGCGAAATGATTAGCAAAACCTATAAATTTTTGTACCATGAATCCTATGGTAAGTACATCGAAGACTACGCTTCTATATTTCTTGGAAGGAAAGTTTGGGACAAGCACACATATCATTCACTACTTTTAATATCGTGAACAACTAGGTGATCTTGATCAAAATGTAAGAGAGATCAATGAGAATAATTTGCGCTTGAGCCAAGAATATACGCCTAAATCCTTCCAAGAAATTTCTTGTGAATACAATATTGAAATAATATTTTGGCCCAAAAAAAAGCTACTAGAAGTGCTACACCAATGTTCACCATCTCATACACTATTGGAAAATTAAATTTTACTTGAGCCTTAATTCTCACACACCTATCGAGAGCTATTTGGAAGAAGTTATTTGTGTGTAGACTTTGGGATCTCCATCCTCATATGGTCTTGATGTTGTAGTAGTAACAATTAGTAAATTTAATGCTAGTAGGTGATCTTGAATTTGAATGATCTTGAATTTGAATTTTAGGGGGAATTTTTGTATGGATCGGCCCAAGACAAAAGGGAAGAATATTTCCCAATGTTAGTTAGAGTGTATGAAGGAACAAGAGTAAGGTTTTTTTGTTCTCTAAATGATTTAGAGTGTGCAACAATACATGTGCATTTGTTTGTGCTGAGAGCAGTGATTTATGTATAAAAAAAATTGAATCTTGATGAAAAGTGATTACTCTAGGCAATTGTACCTCCAAGTAAGCACTATGTGAGTTATAAAGAGCTCTGAGAAGCTTTGTAGTTTGTAAGAGATGCCAAAGAAGATCCAGATATTTTTTTGTTTTGGGTAGCTCTAGAATGTTGCAAATATGATTTGTAATGAGTAGTTGTGTCATATTTTTTAGTCAGTAGTTTATTTTTGAGTTTTTAATTTTTTTAATAGTTTCATTTTCCAACAATGAAAGAATAATATCATTCTATGTCTCTAGTTGTGTTTAATTTTGCTTCCATTGTGTATTGTTAGTGAAATGTGAATCTAGGTTACAATCTTAGACCTCTATGTTTGAGTATTTTAAATTTATAATTTAGTACTAGAGCGATTTGGCGCTAAATACTTGTGAGTTTGGGAATTCTTTTTTTAGGTATTGATTTTTATTGTGTAGGAGAAATGGCTAGAGATGAAGGAAAGAGCTAGTAGCAGCCACTTTTCTTTAATGGAAAAAGTTATGATGTTTGGGAAAAGGATGAAGGCCATTTGTTTCTAGGTGTGTGCCCTTGGTCTCCTTGTGTTGTGTAGTATAGCGCTCGGGTTTGTGACATGGCTTAACCACCTCCCATGGATTCATTAATTCTCATGATTGTATTGGGCATTAACAGGTTGATCTTTTGGTGTAATGTAACAATCATGTTTCAAATAAGTGGTATTAGAGCCTAGGTCACAGGTTCAAACTCCTTGCTTGTGCTATGGAGGTATTGTTTCAAGGTGTACACCCTTGGTCTCCTTGTGTTTTTTTGTGTAGCACTTAGGTCTATGACATGGATTAATCACCTCCCATGGATTCATTAACTCACTGTTGTATCAAGCATTAACAAGTTGATCTTTTGGTGGAACAACAACTGTGTTTCCAACACCATCTTCGTTGAAAATTATTTTTGGGAGATTTTGATAATGGGTTTGTGGTTACAATTGACCTAGCTAAGTTTGCAACCCTCAGAAACAACTAAAAGACCAAGTTGAGAGAGACAAGGTGGAAAGATGAAAAATATGTCAAATTGATTGAGGCAGCCTTGATAGAGGCTATTTTTCCAAGAATAGTAGCAACTAACTATGCCAAAGAAGCTTGGGAAATCCTCCAAAAAATCTATAAAGGGACTAATAAAGTTAGATTGGTGAATCTCTAGATGTTTTAAAGAAATTTTGAGACTCTTGATATGAAGGATGATGAGTCTATTTCAAACTTTTACATGAGTCTGGTTTATTGAAATAGTTACAGACAAATGCAGAAACCATGAAGGAGCAAAGGATTGTTGAGAAAATCCTTTATAGTTTTCCCTCCAAGTTTGATGTAATCATCACTGCCATTAAAGAGGACAGGAACCTCTCTACTTTGTTGTTGATTATGTTAATGGGTTCTCATCAAACCCATGATTAACGCCTCAATATGTTTGCTACATCTTCCCAAGAAATTTTTTTTGAAGCTAAAGACAATGCAAGAAGAAAGGGATAAGAACCAATACTGAAAGGAGCTCAAGAGGAAGAGCTTACGAAAGCTCCATAGAAGGAATTATTGGAAGAGATATCTCAAGATGACCTCTAAGCCACAAGGGAGGGAGAAACTCTCAAACCAACTCTAGACAAGGCAAGAAGAACAATATTTCAAATTAGAGGTATGACAAGAGCAATATCAGATGGTACTATTGTCATAAGTTTGGTTATTATGCTAGTGAGTGCTAGTAAAAGATCAATTATCAGTCGACCAAGAGTGCAAATGTGGCTAATGTTAATGTGGTCAAAGTTAATCACTTTGTAGTCTTTGTTATATGCAACATTGGTGAAGAAGGCAACCTCAAGTTTGGTATTTGAATAGTGCTTGTAGTAACCACATTAGTGGTAATAAATTTTTTTTTCTATCATTGATTAAAATGTTAAGTATGAGATTAATATTGGGAACAATGGAATAATTCCAGTTGTAAAAATTGGATCTATTATTATTCACACCAAGCAAGGTGAGAAGAAAGAGATAGAAAATATTTATTTTTCCCTAGGTATTAAGCACAACCAAATGAGTGTCGGATAACTGATCCAAAATGAATACAAAGTTTTGATGGAGAAGGGTGAATGTGTCATTTTTGAAAAGGATGGAGGAAATAAAGTTCAGGCAATAGTTTAAATGGCAAAGAATCAGATGTTTCATTTGGGAATAAAGACTTGTTTCTCTTCTTAGTCCATGGTCGCACCTCGCAAATAAGGAAAATATATAGTACTATAGCAATTAGCCTACAAGGCACTCATTCAAGACCCCTCCAAGCTATGGAATCTTAGCTATGGAGACTTAGGCTATGCTATTTTAATCTTATTATTCAAGAAAAGAATGGTTGATGGCTTTTCCATTGACAATAGAGCCTCATAGAAAATGTGAGGCTTGCATTTTATGTAAGCAACATAGGAAGCCCTTTCAATCAGGAAAGTGTAGAAAGGCAAGAGAACCATTAGAGCTGGTGCATATTGATTTTATGGGCCATATGGAAACCATTTACATTAGCAAGAGCAAATATTTCATGACCTTCATTAATAATTCCAGTCATAGAACATGGGTTTAGTTTTTACAGCATAAGTCTGAAGCATTGAATAAGTTTTTTTTTGTTTAAGTCTTATGATGAAAAGGAGAGTGGACATGTCATCAAGGTCATAAGGTGAGAACATGGGGAAGAGTATACCTCCAATGCTTTTCTCTATTTTGAAAAGTAAAATGACATAAAGAAGGAGCTAACAGTCACTTATACTTTGTAGAAAAATAGAACCATCGTAGATATTGCAAGAAGCATGCGAAAGGAAAAGGGACTTCCAAATAAGTATTGGGAAGAGGTTGTAGAAATAGTAGTACATTTGATAAATAGAATTCTAACAAAGGTTATTCATGAGAATATTCCATAAGAGGTGTCATCAAAACACAAGTGGAAAATTGAGTACTTAAGAGTGTTTGGGTGTGTGGCATTTGTTTGAATGTACCATATGATAAGATGCAAAAATTGGATGACAAGAATCAGAAGTGATTTTTCATTAACTATAATATTTTTCATTAAGTGAAAAGAAGGTTTTGAAGGTGACCCAAAACACTTCACATCATATTAAAAAATAGATAAAGCATTGAAAGCCCAACTAGATAGAACAACCAAAAAAATAGGGACTGCCCCTAAAGACAGTAGGCAACCCATACAAAGAAAGGGCCAGTAAAACTAGCCCAAACAACCAACTACAAGGGACCCCAAGATTTGTAATTGGCCTTGTGGAAATGAAGAGTCATGTCAAAAGAAGTCTTGGATGTATTTGAATGCTTCCCCTTAATAGTAATCCAACCATCTTCAACTTTAGCTATTGCAACTGACCAATCCGAAGGACCCAACACCGAACTTTCTGGACTGGAAAAAAGAGTGTTTGAAGAGGGAGCAACAACTATCATGGGTGGAGGATCATAGCTAGCACATGGGGTAGAATTTGTGCCAAAACCATGTGAAGCAACTAGCGGGGTAAGAGATACCATCGCAGACATGGGACCACAACCATCAGGTGAGGCAAAACTTGTGTGAACACATGGTGAAATCGCCAGGGTAAGAGACAATAATCCATTTTTAGTTTAGGGGACAAGAACATCATGTATCACAACATCTTTAATCTTAGATACATCCTTAGTGGTATCCAAATAATCTTTCATAATCAATAAAGAATCCAAACCAACCAAAGTAGAAACCTCAGCATCCAACAATTCTTTAGGAGTGTCCAGAGATTTCCTAACCGTATAATGTCGATGAGAGGCCCCGAACCATCACGAGGCTGAATAATTTTTCTTCTCAAGCCCACAATTCCTAGCCACATGGCCATTTTTGAAGCATCTATGACACCTAAAAGGAATACCCTTATAATCCAAGGTCTAGATCTAGCTGACAAAAGACAAGTTAATGGCTATTTCAGCTGACAAGCCCTTAGAAAAATCTATCTCAACCAAATGCAAGAAAAAGTAGTATGATAAAGCCCATGGAAGTTATTATCCACCATAATGAAGCTCCCAATAGCATCACCAATTTCCTCAAAGAGAGAATCAGCCCACAAGTGTAGAGAAAGGTAAGGAAGCCTAACCTAGACCAGAATTTTGTTGAACATCTCTTAAAAGGGATTAAAATTAGAGTGCCAAAGTTTGGCCAAAAGCGACATATTATATTTCTCATAGAAAAAATATTTGCACATGATTTTTATTCTATAATTAGCATCCTCAAATTTAGAAACAAAGAAACATTTAGCCATAGGGAATATGTTCATTATACCAGAAATGAGGGGATCCCAATGCTAGGAAACCATTGGCTATAATATTGAATTCAATGCATAGATTGTATAACCGCATCACCAAGAAGATAATAATTAGAAAAGATGTGGAGTTCAATGATAATGATTTATGGGAAGGCTCGAGGGACACTTCTTCATCCACCTGACATGGAGTCCCTATTGATGATGAAGATGATGATTATCAAGAGGAGAAAGATGTTATAAAAAACAATATGGATATCTCCGGATAGCTCCCAATAGCTCCTGACATAGAAATATAGTTAAATAGTCTATCATAGAATTTAGTTCAAGAGAGCTCCAAACAACTCCTGATAGATCCTAATGCAAGTAGGTAAAAAGGAAAGCAACCATAGATAACTAGAGAATCAACTCCAAAGAGCTTCAAATGACTCCAATAAGAGTTTGTGCAATATAACAATACTAGCAGTAAGAGTTTAGAGCCCACTACCACCTCCCTAATGCTAAAAAATACTAAGAGTCTAAGGGAGATCTACGAAAAAAAAGGTATGATGAGGACTTTGATGAAAATATAAATTATGCATTATTTTCTCATAGTGATTGAATTTATTTTTAGGACCTTATTAAATAGGAGAAATGGTGTGAGGCCATGGATGAGGAAATAGATATAATTGAAGCAAAATAAATCTTGGGAGATAACTAATGTACCTCCCAACAAGCAAGTTATTGGAGTTAAATGGGTCTATAAGATCAAGAGAAATGGCAAATGAAGAATAGAGTGGCATAAGGCAATATTGGTTGTCAATAGGTACAAAAAATAGTTTGGGAGAGATTATGATGAGATATGTACCCCTATTGTAAGGATAGAAACCATGTAGGAAGTCATAGCAATTGTGTCTTGACATAAATGGAAGGTGTTTCAAATGGATGTTAAATCCACGTTCTTGAATGGTGTATTGAAAGAGGAAGTTTATGTGGACCAACCACCTAGTTATGAAGTTCTTAGTCATGAAGGAAAGGTAGGCTCTTTATGAGCTGAAGAAAGCTACATGGATTTCATACAATAGGATTGACTCGTATTTGATGAGTAGTGGCTTTACCAAAAGTGATGGTGAGACCATTCTTTACAACAAGACAAATATTGGTAATATTCTTATTATTGTATAGGTAGATGATTTAATTT
The DNA here is from genome assembly GCF_030272615.1 of Cryptomeria japonica. Taxonomy (NCBI): domain Eukaryota; kingdom Viridiplantae; phylum Streptophyta; class Pinopsida; order Cupressales; family Cupressaceae; genus Cryptomeria; species Cryptomeria japonica. The sequence goes on along the minus strand of NC_081413.1, from coordinate 200,133,506 downwards.
TCACTACGAATGATAATTTTTTGATTGTTGATTTTAAATAGGCCATGAAAAGAAAGTTCGAAATGACAAATTTAAGCCTCTTGAGGTATTTTATAGGCATAGAAGTAACAAAAATGCATGGTGGTATTTTTATCTCTCAAGAAAGGTATATAAATTGTTGGCATTATGGATGAATTGATTATGTGCCGCATTGATGTTTTGTCATTGATGTCAACACTAGTTGTTATGGTTGGTTACTGGCCAATAGGTTTTGGTTACCAGTAGAAGATATAGTGTTACCGACAAAAGAGACTATTTGTTGGATACTTCTAGCATGTTTGGATCTATGGAGTATGTTTTACATGCTTCTAGAGTATGTTTTGGTCAGTTGGTATTGACTTGGTAATTGGATGCTATCATACACTCTTGTAAACCCTTACCAGCATTAGTTTAAGGTTTAACCGGTAGAGATTTTACCAAGGAATTTTATAGCATTAATAAGTGGTGTTGGTGTGGCTTCTAGATGGATTTCAGGATACTGAAGATGTTCTTTGTTCATGCTTTAATTGCTTGAAGAAATTTCTCTGGCATGGTGGACCCAGAATAGGTCTGGTACCTATCTAGGTTATAGACTGGTATCATGTTAACATGTACTCTACAAGTTATCATGATGTTCTATGGATTGGTTATTGTTTTTGTGGTCTTGAGCCCACATGTCATATCATTGTAATATGGATTTATGTATTGATCTTATTGTAATATCTTTTAGGTGGCCAACCTAATTGGTTTAGGCCTTGGGGTTTGTATAAATAAGGGGTAGAAACTCTTTGTACAATATCATGGTTATTGAAAAGTTCATGGTCAAGGAATTTAATGTGTGAATATTATAATATCATTCAGGCAAAGGAGTTGGTTGATCATTGGTGATCGAATTGGATTCAAAAGAGAATTTAGTCCTCTGACATTGAGCTTAATCAGGACTGTAATCAGGCATGGTAGAAGCTATCTCTAGCAGTTCACTCTATTGGATTATTGTTTGTTTATGTTGAGATGGTTATTACCTCTCTATATTTAGCAAGACTCTTTTCGTAATGAGAAGTACACTCTAGGCAGTGTGCCTTCCTGCATGTGTAGGCCCATCATTGTATTACATTCTTTCTGTAGAAGTATCATCTAACTGTGGTTAGGCTTCCCACCATAGTTTTTCCCTTTCCGGGTTTTCCACATACAAATCATGGTGATATGTGGTATGGTTGCATTGTGTTGATCATCTATTCCATTATTAAGTTTTAATGCTTACCGGTATCTATTTTTGCTATTCCAGTATTGAAGTTTATGTGCTCCAGTTTATGGCTATTAAGTGGTTGGATTTATATAATTTGTTAAAAAATGATTCACCCCCCTCCTCTGAGTTGTTCACCGGTTATCCTAAAAATTGGTATCAGAAATTTGGTCCTCTTTTGCAAAAGCTTAACTGCTTGAGGTAGATCCGATGAGAGCTAACACTTCAATTCCACTAACAACTATTTTTAGAAGAGAAATACCTAAGCTTGATGGAAAAAACTATGGAATATGGAAGATAAGGATGAAGAATCATCTTAGTTGTATTGGGAAGGATAGTTGGGAGATCAAAGAGAAAGGATACACACCTTATGATCCGGCATCTAGGAATCATGCTCCTGTAGACTTGGATAAGAATATCAAAAATGATTGCAGAGCTAGAGAAGCCCTCCTATGTGTATTTATTGATAAAACAATCATGGGATTGACTAATAAATCATTGACAAAGGTTATGTGGGATAAATTGAATTCTCTGAATGAAGGTGACCCTACTATGAAAATTGCTAAACTTGATGGTTACCGCGTAAGGTATGAAAAATTGATGATGGAAGATAATGAAAGAATTATTGTGTTTATGGAAAGAGTAAATGAGATTGTTATGGAAATTCGATGTTGTGGAGGATCTCTAAGTGAAGATGAAATAGTTTCCAAAGTCTTGAGAGCTCGTCCACCGACTTAAAAGATGAAGGCAACTGCAATTAATGAATTGAGAACAATGGAAAACTCTTCAGTTAACAAAGACATTCTGATTGGGAAATTATCTTGTTTTGAAGTTGAAGAATTTGGATCTTCTCGAGCTGTAAAGTCTGAACCTACTTTTCATCCATCATCATCTACTAGAAAAAGTGATTGGAAAGCCTTATATGCAAAAGAATTGGAAGATATGAGGAAAGAAGATGAATAATTTGAGATACTTGAAGCCTTACTTGGTCGAAGAGTACCTAAAGTACCTATAGGAAGTAAGTATGAAGTAAAAGAACCAGTTAAATATTTAGCATGTAATAAGGTTGGTCATTTTACTTCTAGATGTCCTGAAAGGAATGCAAGATTTGAGGAAAGAGTTAAGAAATCATTTAAGCCTAACCAAAATAGATATAGATTCAAGAAAAGTAAACAATGCTACATAGCGGATGAGGAAGGAGTAAGTGATGAACCGACAGAAGATTCTGCTACTGGATCTGGCAATAGAAAGGAATGAGTGTTCTATGCTTTAAAGGAATATGAACTAGAACTAGCTATCACGAATGAAGAAAAGGCCTTGGCAAAAAAACCTGAAGATCAGGATGAATGGGTAATTGATAGTGGATGCTCACATCATATGACTGTAGATAAAACAAATTTTTTGTCCTTGCAAGAATAAAATGGCGGTCAAGTCAGATTTGGAGATGACAAAGCATGTATGATCAAAGATAGAGGTATTATTTCTTTGGATGGAAAGCATAATATTAATAATTTCTATTATGTAGAAGGTTTAAAGAATAATATTTTGAGTGTTGGTCAATTGGTTGATAAGGGTTTCCAACATCAGTTTAAAGAGAAAATATAAAATCATTAACAAGACTGGTTTGGAGATTGCAACCGATATTTGGACTGGAGGTAATATCTTTCACTTGAACACTGGTAATAAGACATGTTTGATTACTCATATTGATGAGAGTTGGTTATGGCATAAGAGGTTGTGTCATTTTAACTTTGATTGGATTGCTAAGATCAGTTCAACTATGACAGTTAGAGATATACCTAAGATTATGAAACCTCATAATCTGGTATGTAAGGAATGTCAATTGGGGAAGCATGTTACAAGTTATTTTAAGAGCATATATGATAAATCTAATGATGTGCTTGAGTTGATTTAGACTAACTTGTGTGGTCCAACAAGGACTAGAAGCTTTCAAGGTGGTAGGTATTTCATGTTAATTATTGATGACTATTCGACAATGATGTGGGTGACTTTTCTAAGGGAGAAGTTTGAAGGCTTTGAGAAATTCAAGATCTTTAAAGAAAAGGTTGAAATAGAAACTGGATTGAAAATCAAATGTCTAAGATCAAAGCAAGGCGGTGAGTTCACTTCTCATGAGTTTAACAGTTTTTATGACAAATAGAATTAGAAGACAATTATCTGCACCTCAAACTCCTCAGTAGAATGGAGTAGTGGAAAGAAAGAACAAAACCATTTTGGATGCAACAAGATCTATGATGATTGAAGCCAAGTTGCCTCACATCTACAAGAGATAAGCAATGAGTACAACAGTCTGCACATTCAACAGAGCTCTCATCAAAGGTGAAACTGGTAAGACCCCTTATAAATTATGGTTTGGACATACACCTATTGTTAAATATTTCAAAATTTTTGGAAATAAATGCTATATCAAAAGAGATGATTCAATTGGGAAGTTTGATCCTAGATGTGATGAAGGGACATTTCTTGGTTATTCAATTCAATGCAAAGCATATAGATGTTATAACAAAAGATTGTATAAAATTGTGTAGAGTGCTAATGTGAAAGTAGATGAGCAATACAGAAATCAATCTATAGCATATGATAGGGAATCGACAATGGAAATGATCATAATTGAACTGACAATTCCTCAAACAGTATAGGTAACTGAGACATTTACATGGGCACAATCAGGAAATTCAACTGTGACTGATGATTAGAGCAGTGAACATGAAGTTCAAAAGACACCAAGGTATGTAAGATTTAATCATTTTGAAGATCAAATCATTGGAGATAGGAACAAGGGAGTTATGACAAGAAGAAGACTGGCAAATGAAGAGGTATGTTTTATTTCTCATATTAAATTGGCATCTGTTATTGAAGCTTGTAAAGATGAACATTGGTTAAAGGCTATGGAAGATGAGTTAGATCGGATAGAGAAAAATTGGACATGGACTTTAGTTCCCCGACTTAAAAATAAGAATGTTATTGGAACTAAATGGGTTTATAGGAATAAACTAAATGAGGATGGTCAAGTTGTAAGAAACAAGGCTAGATTGGTTTGTAAAGGATATTCTCAAATGGAAGGAATTGATTATAATGATATAGATATGGTTTGCAGATTGAAGAAAAATTTATATGGATTGTAACAGGCTCCTAGAGTTTGGTATGTAAGGTTGGATAAATATCTTTTGAAGCTCAGTTTTACTAAAGGTAGTGATGATAGTATTGAAGTATTTGTTGATGTTGTCATTTTTGGAGGAGAAGATAAATTGTGCATGGAATTTTCTAATAATATGAAGGATGAATTTGAAATGTCCATGATTGGTGAGATGAGATTTTATTAGGTTTGTAGATTACTCAAACTAACAAATGTATTTTTATCTATCAAACTAAGTATCTGAGGAAATTGTTGAAGAAGTTTGGTATGGATAATTCCAAACTAGTGAATACTTCTATGGTGACAAGTGAGAAATTATCTATCAAGGATACTTCTATACTAGTAAATCTGACAAGGTATAAGTCTATGATTGGTGGTTTGTTATATTTGACTAAGACTAGACTAGATATTATGAATGCAGTAAGTATTGTTTCAAGATATCAAAGTAATCCTAAAGAAAATAATAAAAGTGTAGTAAAGAGGATACTCCGGTATTTGCAAGGAACAACATCATATGGCTTATGGTATTCTAGAAATGATGATTTCACTCTATGTGCATATACTGACTCGGATCGGGTAGGAGATACCGATGACAGGAAGAGCACTTTTGGTGGAGATTTCTTTCTTGGAAATAAATTAGTTTCATGGATCAACAAGAAACAATCATGCATTTCTTTATCTACAACAGAAGTTGAATATGTTGCAGCAGCAACTAATTGCACTCATGTCTTGTGGATGAAGAAAATATTGAAGGATATCAATGTAAATTGTATTTAATCGGTAGTTATCTACTATGATAACTCTGCATCTATTGACATGTCTAAGAATCTGATATTTTACTCTAAGACTAAGCATATATCAATAAAGTATAACTTTCTGAAGGACAAGGTAGAAGGAAAGGAAGTCAAATTGGTTTATGTCAACACTAAAGAATAGATTGTAGATATATTGACTAAACCACTATGTAAGGAATCATTTGAGTATTTGAGAGATAGGTTAGAGGTTTTTGTCCCTCTAGGAGAGGCTTGATTGATGCAGTTTGTCATCAATCCATTATGCATTATTAGAGATATTATTTATTCCGACATTGATGAGTGGTGCTACTACTCAGGGGGAGTAGCCAGTTTGGAGTTTCAAAAGTTTATATTCTTGCTTTGATATTTGTGTCAGATTTATGGCATTGATGTCAAAGGGGAAGAGATAGTAATATAAAAAATCAATTCAAAACTTTATAGGGATATCAGTTGTCTTCCACAAGGGAGACTTGTTTGGCATTTCTTGGTACTGAGATGTTTTTTGCATCTAGTGTTGTCATCAATGCCAAAGGGGGAGATTGTTGGCATTATGGATGAATTGATTATGTGTTGCATTGATGTTTTATCATTAATGTCAGCACTAGCTATTATGGTTGGTTACCGACATATAGGTTTTGGTTACTAGTAGAAGATCTAGTGTTATCGATACAAGAGACTATCTGTTGGACACTTCCGACATGTTGGATCTATGGAGTATGTTTTACATGCTTCTAGAGTATGTTTGTGTCAGTTGGTATTGACTTTGTAATCGGATGCTATCATACACTCTTATAAATCCTTACTAGCATTGGTTTAAAGTTTAACCAACAAAGCTTTCACTGAGGAATAATATGCATAAGTGGTGTTGGTGCAGCTTCTAGATGGATTTCAGGATACTAAAGATGTTCTTTGTTCGTGCCTCAATTGCTTGAAAACATTTCTTTGGTGTGGTGGACCGAGAACAGGTCCAGTACTTATCTAGGTTATGGATTGGTATCATGTTAACGTGTACTCTACATGTTATCGAGATGTTCTATGGATTGTTTATTGTTGTTTTCATCTTGAGATGACATGGCATATCAATGTAATATGAATTTATGTATTTATCTTATTGTAATATCTTTTAGGTGGCCGACCTAATTGGTTTAGGACTAAGGGTTTGTATAAATAAGAGGTAGAAAATCTTTGTAGAGTATCATGGTTATTGAAAAGGTCATGGTCAAGGAATGTAATGTGTGAATATTGTAATATCATTTAGGCAGAGGAGTTGGCCAATCATTGATGATCGAATTAGATTCGAAAGAGGATTTAGTCCTCTGACATTGAGCTTAACTGGTACTATAATCAGGCATGGTAGATGCTATCTCTAGCAGTTCACTCTATTGGATTGTTGTCCATTTATCTTGAGATGGTTATTACCTCTCTTTAGCTAGTGAGACTCTTTTTTTAATGAGCAGTATGCTCTGGCCAGTGTGTCTTCCTGCATGTGCAGGCCCATCATTGTATCACATACTTTTTGTAGAAGTATCATCTGATTGTGGGTAGGCTTCCCATTGTGATTTTTCCCTTTCTGAGTTTTCCATGTACAAATCATGGTGTTATGTGGTATGGTTGCATTTTATTGATCATGTATTTCATTGTTAAGTTTTAATACTTAGTAGTATCCATTTCTGCTATTCTGGTATTTAAGTTTATGTGCTCTGGTTTATGGTTATTAAGTGGTTGGATTTGTGGATCCAACCATGTACAAGAGTTTTGTTAAACATTTAATGTGTTTGACAGCAACTAGGCCTGATATTTCCAAATTTATGGAGACTCCCAAGAATTCACATTGGAAAGCAACTAAAATAATCCTAAGGTATGTGAATGGTACCAAGGGATATGACATTTTGTATAATGCAGCAAATGATTTTAGGCTAGTTGGTTACATAGATAGTGATTGGGAAGGAAGTGTAGGTGATAGGAAGAGCACATCAAGCTCTGAATTTCATTTGGGTTGGCATGTAATCGCATGTGATTATAAGAAGTAAACCATTATTGTTACTTGTGATTATTATAATTCTGCCATTATTGTAATTGCATGTGATTATATGCTATTTGACTAAGATGAACCTTGGCATATTTGAAGGATGAGCAAGTGGACTTAACCATAATTTATTGTAGTAATGTTTCATCAATATCTTTAATGAAAAATATTGTGTTTCATGGAAGAAGCAAGAACATTGAAATTAGGTACCATTTTATCATAGATTTGATTGAAAATGGTTAAACTAAAATGAAGTTTTGCAAGTTTGGCTAGCGAGTAGTAGTCATTTTCTTCACCAAGCCTTTAAGCAAGGATAGTTTTGAGTGCCTAAGAAGAAATTTGTGCATAGTTGATCTAGATCAGGAATGATCTTGTTTGATAGCTCAAGACAAAGGGAAGTACTGGCAAATTAAATTTCTCCTAAGCATTTGTGCTCACCTACCTATTAGGAGTTGTTTATAGGAAGTTTTTTATGTGTAGACTTTGGGATCTCCTTCCCCATTTTCTCCCAATGTTGCAATAGTAACAACTACTAGAATTTAATGCTAGTAGATTGTATTAACCACTAAAATTATATTATATCTTTAATTTTTTTACACGTGTCTGGTTCAAGGAGCACTAAAGGGAAAGAACTAGTAAGAAAACCCTTCAGTTTTTCTCAACTGAACATAAGCCTATCTACCCATTACAAAAGCCCATAGGCATCCCAAATAAAACTCCCCATATACATAGCCAACCACATTAGATATAAAGGTAGCTTGCAGAACCAATTAACAAGAGAACATCCCAAAATGGAGCCAACGATGTCCAAGCATAAGTAGTGCCATCACCCCAATAGCCAACCTATCTATACACTACATGAGTCCAAGGCTCTGAAGAGAAAAAAACACAAAGCCAGAAGAGAACCAAGAATTAGAAATCCCGCCAGAACAAATATGGTGAGAAAACATATGCCCATCCAGATAAGAAGTAGAGAAGGATGATGAAAATCCTCAGGAAGCAGGATGAGACCAATCCAAAGAATAGTCCATAGTAAAAGCCACAAAAGTAGTAGAAGATAAGAAACCATCTGCACCACCATATTAACTTCTCTTTCCAATTCCTCAGAAAAAGCCATCATCCACCAATTTTGCCAAGAACACTTCAGAGAAAACAGAGCATTTTGTGTTAGAAAGAAAAAATGCAACAATAGAATGGATGCCAGATCTGCACACCATCCAGAATATCATGGAGAATGAGAACACCTGATCATAATTATCTTTCCATCATAAGAGAAAGTAGCGAGAAAGAGGTTGATCAACCAATGATGAAACTAACTCATGCCTCACGACATCCCCAAACATTAAGCAACTCCCTAAATAGTAGAACAACCATGATGCAAAATTATTTAAAGGAAGGACCAATTCTTATCATTATGATACAAAACCCCCATGGCAACGACACCCACTTCTGACAACAAATAAAAATGATTACCAAGAAAGCAGAGGATCTAACAGCTATAACTTAACAAAACCCCTACCAAGAAGCTAATGATTAGCATGTAATGAGAGGAGATGAAATAAGGCTGATACCAAAGCATTCCCTGAAATATCAAAAGAAACTGAGATTTCCACCAACACACAATAGATCACAAAACAAAGCCCATTCAATACCAAAACTGCCAGTCGATCAAAAGTTACCTCTCCATCATCCATACTTAATGAGAAGCTACTACCAAATATAGCTACAACAGAGATGTTGCCATAAGGTAGGACAAGATTCCCCCTATAGCCATATAGGGAAGTGAAAAACCACACCAAGCAAGGAGACGGCAGAAGACAATAGAATAAAAGGAATCTCAATTTGATAGTAGAAGCCACACCAATCTCCCTACTCCATGAGGAAATTATATCAGGAAATGTCACCAACAAAGATATTGTCATGAAGACCAACACCTTCACTATAGGCACTTACAAAAGAAAACCACACCAAGCATAGAAAATGAAGGAGGTTTCTAAAAGGAAGACTTGCTAAGAAAGAAGCTTCATGCAAGAAACAGGAATGTCTGAAGGAGAAACCTTTAAGAAATCAGCACCCTCTTCAATAGCCTTATTTGCTAGAAAATCCACAATGACATTGATCTCCCTAAAACGGTGAGAGATAGAGAAAGTGGAAAATCCTTTTAATTGCAGAAGAATGTAATCTAAAAAATACTACAAATGCCAAGAAAGACATTTTTTGGCAACAACCGCCTGAAAGACCACCATTGAGTCTCCTTCAATATAAATATCTTTAATGTTTAATGAAAGAGCGAGATCAAGCCCAAAGGATAAAGCTTGGAACTCAGCCACATTATTGGTACCCTGACCAATATGTTTTCCCATAGCTTTGATAATCTTGGAAGAATGATAAAAAATAACCACTCCAACACTAGACCTTCTTGGATTCCCCTTAGAAGCCCCATCAAACTGAAGTTTGAATGAAGGGAAGGGAGGAGGACTCCATTTAGCCAACTTGCATTCAACAAGAGAGGATAGTCCATCTGATACTCCTATATTACTCATGTAGTGATAACTTAAATTTTTAATAAAGAATATAGAAATAAAAGGTAGAGGAAATGTCTTATTTGAGCTAGGAGATGACAATAAAGAATATGGGCTCTTTACATGCCATAAAAGTAGTTGATCTTAGTGAACAATTGATCTTAGTGAACAATTGGGGCTCAAAATCTAATTCCAATGAAAGTCAAGGATTTGATTTTGTTAATTTTGTAAAGAATAAGTTCATTTCACTAAGAAGCTTCCTAGAGCGATGTTGGAAAAGTTGTCTAAATATATTTTTCTCCTAATTATTCTCAATAAATTATCATTTATTTATTAAACAGTTTCATAATTATTTAAATAAGTTTTTAGACATGAAAAATTGTATGGATATAAATTAGCTAAGGTGAAATTCATTAGACAAAATCAGCTTTAAAATGATTAAGAAGCTACCACAAATTGTAATATATAGAGGATACAAATGTAGAATCATTGGTTTCCATGTGAGGTAGATAATAGAGCTTAATGTGAACTTAAGTTATAAGAGGCTATGAGGACTATATGTATAGTGACTTCTGGAATTAAATTCATAATACTTTCAAAATGATAAAAAAAAAGCTATTACCATGTTATTTATTGAAAAGGTGACAAGTAAATTTTAAGAGAAAGTGGAAATAGTTGGTAGGCACTTTCATTCTATGGATTTTCCCCATGATTTAGTGTACATGTGAGGTTAATAAAATCAATTACATTTTGATAACTAAATTAAATACAACAAAATAGTACTAGTGTAATACATAGCATCCATAAAGGGAAGCAAGTTGAGTCTCAATATGAGTGAGAGCGGGAAAAGAATTGAGGATACTACTTGATGTATGGGCACTCCACTTACACACTCCAAACACATGTTATAATACCATTAATAAGGGCTTCTCCACCTAGCACATAATTTGATAGCATTGATGAAAGGCTACACAACCAAATATTCATGGATTACGTAACAAATAAATTGGATGTAAATGGTAAGAATAAAAATAATTTATTTTCTATTACTTCAATTGAATGAAACACAAATACTTATAAATCAAAATGCATAGCCTCATGAGATTTAAAAAAACTCCATGATATAACTACTACTTATCTCTCAAATGAACAATAACCCTTCTCAAATTAAATTGATCACTCAACTTTGAATGACCCACCTCACTCTGAATGTTCTACTCAAATCTAGATGATCTACACAACTTTGGATGATGAAGCAAATATCCAAACCCTAAATTTCTAGCATTTTTAGTGCCTCTTGGAAATCTAATGCCCCTCTTGATGAATATCGCATGAATATAAAGAATAGATACATAGTTAATAGATGACTCTGCAACATTCCCTACAAGGTGCTTAACGTTGTATTTCTTCAATTTTTCAAATTGGGTACCTAAAGAGGTGTCTTTTTCTATTACTCTTTCTAAGTACCTAAAACATGTGTAGTTTGACTCTTCCACTTTTCCAATCCATTCCAAGATGAGGTTTTTTTTTATTTCATACTATAAATAATATAGATATTTGTATACTTATAAAAATTATAATTTCCTTTAGGAATAGGCCACAAATAATAAATAATTTTAACCCCCTAAGTTGGCTTTGGATAATTTCTTAGGAACAAATAGACTTAGTATATTTTATTTAATTTTTTTCCTTCAAGATTAACATAATTAAATTAAATAATATTTTTTAAATGATGAAGGATTTCGCTACACCCCTACATACTTCTACATCATTGGAAACAAATAAAAAACAATAATAGAGAAAAGAACCAACACACAACCAACACATGATGGCCCCTTGATCTAATATTTACTTTGAATCCTCCATATTAATAAATATCATAGTAGAGAGAGTCGAAACTTGAAATTATTCTAAATTTGCCCAACTCTATATTTTAGAGGAAAAATCTTCCTTGATAATTCCAAATAATGTCCAACACATTTCATGATAAGATCTACACATTGGACTGAAGAAGGAAAACTAATGCCTTGGACTATCCCATTTGCTAATACCTTTTTAGCAAAATTAGTTGGATTTCTTACATATATTTTTTTGAAAACATTTATATCAGTGTGACCTATATTAGTATCTCTTACACATATTAAACTAAAGGTATGTTTATAAAAGGGATTGACACTTTTAATTTTCCACCTCATTTGAGTAGCTTTATTGATATTGGAGTCATTGATTTCTTTCAAGATTTTGAAAAGGAACTTATTTTATTAGGCTTCTAATCTTTTTGTCCCTTATCATTGATCTTCAAAAGATAAATGTATTCCTAATGATTTTACCTTGAAAGTATCTACTTATTATAGAACTATTATTATTGATCAAACTCACACCAATAATCATTGAAATTTTTAAAACCTGTTTATTTGAAAAATATTATTGACCCATAAGGAGATAAAATTTAAATTTACTATGGTTTTTGAAAAAAAATATAATTGGTGCAATTTAAAATAATTTTTCTCTCTTGAAAGGTGGGATAAAAACTCCACAATCAGATAGACAAAGGTCAATAAAAGGGTTGTAAAAATTAGAAGAGTGTTACCCTTATAGGAATTAAAAATAGTTTTACTCTTATGGAGATAGGAAGCTAAAATCTAAGAATTTTTACATTTAATATTCAAAGATTACTTTTGCAAGTTTCCAATGGGTACTTTAAGACATAAAAAAGAGATGATAACAATAATAGATTGAAAAGATATCATAATATTGATAATAAGGAAATCCATTTTCAATTCTTGCACATCATAGATACTTAAGTATTCGAGGGAAATTTCATCATATTTTTTATTCAATGGATAACACATTAAAAATATATTCGATATTTTATAGGAAGAAATTCAAAAATAAAATTGAAAATGAAAATATTTTAACTCAATTATTAATCAACTATTGATGTTACCACATTATTGTAGAAAAAATCATCGACAAGGACACAAAGCTAGTCATAAACCTACCACATAAGGAAAATCAAAACTCTTGCATCTTTGTAAATATTTCACTAAACATCCTCACATCAAATTTTATGATGAGTTTGTTATGAAAAAAGTAAAATTATCCAATATGCATGTCTACCCTTCATAGGACCAAATAATACTCAAGAAGATTCATATTCAACCGACCTTCTAAATATGAGCATATAGGGCTCATGAGGTTGAGGTAAAAAATAGAGTAAACCATAATTTATTTTTTTAAAAATCACAACTAAAGTAAAACTAATGCAGGAGCACCGAAGTAGTTCAAACCAACACTTAGATTTGATCCCGGTGAGATATCAATCCTTGTATTGGCCTGATATTGGTGTGTTCTTATCGATTGGTCTTGTGGTGAATAAAGCGAAGATGAATCGGGTTGCGAGTGGTTTCCAAAATTTGTGGATCATTGAGCGATGTTGTTTTGGGCCTTGTCTTTTGTTTTCGGAGGACCACATGAAGTTTTATACATTTGAAGATGATCTTGGCAATTTGGGGTGACATGTTATCGTTTACATATTTCATCATGAACCGGTTAGTCTTTGGTCGACCTGATTGAGTTGTTATAACTTGTGGATGGTATAAAGGGAAAGTTTAGAGATTTATTTTAAGGACAGAGGTCAGAGGAAGAAGAGATTGAGTGAAGATGTAGTTTCCAGAAAGATTCTGGTCTGGGGGGACTGAAGTATTAAGGGAGTGAAGTTCGGATCAGTGCAGAACAGTGCAGATTGTTACCCGAGACCTATTTGTCAAGCACAAGATCTGCAGATCTTAGATTTGTCTTGTATGTATTGTTTTGTAATAGTGGGTTGCGGCCTAGCATGTGTCGCTGTTGAAGGCTTATGTAATTCATTAATTGAATATAGTCACTAATTTATCTGCTTACTAGTTATATCTTGTGTTGCTTGTATCGGTTAGGGTTGCTTATCAGTTATATCTTGTGATCTGTTAATGGTTGTTGGTATCTTGCATGGTGTTTTGTGTTATAGGCTGTAAGGTGGAGATATCCTTCATTGGGTGTCCCTACCTTGACTGTGTCAAGTGGTATCAGAGCTGGTTATGAACCTATTGATCGAAGAAGACTTGGTTATGTACTAGTTGGTTGGAAAGAAAGTGGAGGCAAGTTGTAGACTTGTTCAGATCGCCGAATGTGAGGCATTTACAAGGCTTGCAAGAAGACCGCCGAACCTAGAGCTTGAGATTGAGGTAGTTAGTGGGTGGAGACTTGAATAGATTACCAGACCGAGGTAGGCTACAGGTTGGACCGATAGATCACCAAGGAGAGGCAACCAGAACCTATAGTCAGACCATCGAACCCCTAAGGCAGTTGTATGTACCTCCTGACATATCACCGAACTAGATCAAATGATGGAACCCACTTTTAAATTAACACTGAGAGTCTGATGTAGGAGTACCAGAGTAGTTCATAATGACACTTATATTTGATCCATGTGAGACATCAATCCTAGTATTGACCCAAATATTGGTTAGTTCTTATCGGTTGGTCTTGTAGTGAATAAAACAAAGATAAATCAGATTGCGGGTGGTTTTTGTAACTTGCAGATCTTTGAGAGATGTTGTTTTGTGCCTTGTCCGATGTTTTTGGAGGAACACATGATGTTTTATGCATTTTAAGATGTTCTTGGTGATTTAGGCCGACATGTTATCATTTACATGTTTCATCATGAACCGGTTGGTCTTTTACCGACCTGATCAAGCTGTTATTACTAGCGGGTGGTATAAATGGAAAGTTTAGAGATTCATTTTAAGGAAAGAGGTTGGAGGAAGAAGAGATTGAGAAAATATGTAGTTTCAAAAGAGATTTTGGTTCTAGGGGACTGAAGTCCAGATCAATGCAAAAAAGTGCAGACTGTTACCCAAGACCTATTTATTGAGTAGAAGATCTGTGGATCTTATATTTGTGTTGTATGGATTGTTTTATAATCCTGGGCTATGGTCTGGCATGTGTAGCTACCACAGGCTTATTTAATTCATTAAATGAATATAGTGATTGATTTATTTGGTTACCGATTATATCTTGTGTTGCTTCTACCAGTTAGGGTTGCTTATTGGTTATATCTTGTGATCTGTTACCGGTATCTTGCATGGTGTTTTATGTTATAGGTTTCAAGGCAGGCATGTCCTTCATTGGGTCTCCCTACCTTGACTACATCAAAAACCATTACATATTCATCCTTGTAAAATACCATACATACCTCCATACTTTAAAATACCATTAAATTGTTCTCTAGTACAAATGATTATTGGTTGAATTAGATCTAAATATTTTTCATTATTGAACTCATTAACCTAATAAGCGAGATTTATTTCTCATCCAGGTGAATAATGTTAGCTCGGATGAAATTTCTATTCATAATAGTTAAATATCGCATTTTAACTCTTTATATTACCCATTTTAATCATTATTAGTGAAGAAAACTATGCATTCACACAAAACTATAATCTAAAAATCAATGCACAAGATTTTAAGATCAAAAGGCCTATAATACTTAATATTTTTTATGGCATAAATATCACAAGCAAGAAAAGTGTTAGGATTCCCATGAGTAGGAAATTTTGGGGTTATTTTAACTTTGTGGGTTTTCGAGACACCTCTTTTCTATGTGAAAAAGTGATGAGAAGAGTTAAATGGGAAAAGAAACCCAAAAATCCTTGGATTTCATGGGACACCCAAAAATTTGATTAATATAAAACTTTGTTAAGTTTCAAGCTTTTTTTTTTAAGACAACTAAATTCAACAACAGATAGTACAAAAGAAAAAAAATGGGAGTTCATCATTTTGTAATGATTAACTGGGGCATGTTGTTAATAAATACATGACTAATGGTATTAGACTAAGATAAGACAAGTTATGTGCAAGATAGAGTACAACATACACTTGAATACTATCGTGAAAACTTGTTGATTAATTTTTCTATTCTTCATATTGAGTGTTTTGCTCTATCAAATATGTTCTAAATAAGAACGATTCCTCTAGACTATTTCATGTATCATGCCCAAGTGACACAATGAAAAAAATTGTCTAACAAACTTGTTTCCCTTCATTCTTTTTACTTATGAGTTTGAAAAATTTCACAAAAAATGGTACATTGGTTTGCACAAAATACAACAATATCAATGAACTACTTATATAAGAGAAGCATCACTCAATTAAATATTTAATGATTCTTAGAGCCGAGTTAGTTGTTTATACAAAGAAGAGGGGTATATTTAATTTTTTTTCCAATTATGCATGACAAGGTGACTTAAAAATAAATGCCTTCTCTTGATTAACTCAAATTAATTTTTTACATACATTCTACTATATTGATCCTTTATTACTAGATTTAAGATTAGGGTCTCCTAGTTCCTATAGATTGTCAATGTCAGGATCTAACTACTAGTTTTACATGGTAATCATTAACATAAATACTTGTGAAATCATGTTTTATTTTTTTATATATAGAAAGGAGAATTTATTGATAAAGATGTCCTCAAAAACTCCTTTTAAAACTAAACTTATGGATAGTACTAACAATTTTTTTGTTATTTATTTTAATATTATTAATCATATTGATTTACTATTTTTTGTTAAGTTAGCAAGAAGAAGGCCCTAAATCCTATAGAACAACAAAATCAAAGAGCAAAAACATAAGGTCTAGCATCACATAACTAGCATAAGAAACACAACCATCTACTCTAAAAACTAGTCAAAAATTATCATGTCCCCATAACTAAACATACTATTATGAGCAAACCACCATATACATAACATAAATTACTAGTAGCAAGATGATATAAAGAGTTAACAAAGTATCTAACAATAATAAGAGTTTGATGCTTATGGCACGCAGGCCAATTGCTTAAGTAATTCATTAAATGCCTACTATTAACAATAGTAGAGATAATAAAAAAACATAAACAAAAACAAAAATTCTGAATCAATCTTAATTGGATTTTAGTTACTCTCCAACCACTGCACTTGGTCAATCCAAATCCCCAGGAGTGGTCTCCTTCTTATCATTCTCATATTCTAGTTTTGCCTTATTTAGTAGCTTCCTGGATTTCTTTATTATCTTTGTCTACCCAAGAAATGAACCCCATGGTTTCGTTTCTCATAATTCCATCAATGATTGCACACAAAGAACAAAAGGAGTTACCCATTTGGTCATAACATGACCTCTATTCTTCAATTTTTGCTTCTAGGTTCATAACCCTCACTAGAAGGCCCATAATATGACTTTTCATGTTCTTGTTGTTGTCCTTGGCTGGAGGCAATTCCTGAGAGAAGGGGACCATCTCTACATCATCCTGGGAGTTAAGAGGCAGGGAGACTAGATCAAAATCCTCCACGTCCTCCGAGGAATGACTCCCTACTTCCATCTCCTCCTTAAAGTGTTCCTCTTTTTCTTGCTCTTCGGCCTGAAACTCCTCATCCTATGTATCCTCATTTGAGGATTCATCATTATCCTCTATGTTGAATTCTTCTACCAATTCATAAGTAGTACTTTAGGTTCAATTTGAACCTTTTTATCCTTCGCCAAGAACTTGCTCCTCAGTTGCTCTCCTTTTTCTCCCTTTCATTTGACATCTCCTCTTCTTTCTCAGAGTCCTACAAGTCAAGGTCAATGGTAATTCTTTTTTTACCTTTATGGATTTAATAGGGCTATTTTGGGGGATTTCCAATATCCTATTGTTGGTTTGTTCTTTTCTAATTATTTTACTATATTTGTTAAGACATTGGGAAACCCCACATAATTATTGAAAGGTTGATTTAAGTAGCATGTCATTTCCTTGAATTTATTTATTTCTTTTTTATAATTCTTGATATCAAGGGGGCTTCGAACGTTATACATTGATTGGTTTTAAATATATGTTATTAAATTCACAATCTTACAGACAAGTAGTATATAACATACATTGTTTTCTATGAAGTAAGGAGATCTAAGTGTGATTTAAGAGAAACTTTGTTATATTGGAAAATAATCTTTTCTTTCTTCTTCTCTCTTTTTATTTCTATTATTTTTGTTTTCTTCACACACACACACACACACACACACACACATAGATTACATAAATAACTAGAAGAAGAGTATAGAATAAGTATCAACATAGAGAACATACCTAGACCCAAGACAAGGAGGAAAATGCTCCACTCTAGCTAGCGAGGAGTTAATTCAACCTGGACCATAGTTGATGCCAATTATCCAATGGCTACAATAATATAATTAGGCATCCAGCTACCAAATGAAACCTAAAAATAGTTAGAAACTACACTAGAAAACCATATGAGTTTACCACAACTAAAAGAAACAAGGAGAATGATTGGAACCATGCCACCCATGAGTATCAAAACATATATATAATCAACCAATTATAAAGCCCAAAAACCTCTAGATAGTCTCATCAATTAAGAAGAGGGAAATGTTTCCCTTGAACCCTATATCCCTGCACCAGTATTTTTCTTCTCTAAACATGACTTTGAAGTTCATGAAGGGACCTCTTTCACCTATTCAAAGTGGAGCTCTTTTACCTTCTTGCAGCCACCAACATTTAACAAGATAAAATCAAAATATTTTATTCTATAACTTCTTTGTGCAAGAGAAAATTAACACATCTATTGCTTGAATTTTACATTACATGGTTTGAAATATTGTTTGTAACCCCTCCGATTAAAAATTTGCACACTTAGTGTCATCTACCTTAATTTTTTAGGAAAGAAAAAATAATTCTTTACTTATTTAATGATAACTTAAATTTTCAACTTAAATCAACTTAATAATGGTAATTCACATTATAATTTTTTGGTTAGGAATAACAAAATTAAATTTGATCATTTTAAAGTAACATATATTTTTTATTCATTTGGATTACCACAACATACAATGAATCATAAAGGAGAATGATATTTTTTCTTGATTAATATTCCTCTATGTCAAATATAACAATCAACAAAACTTTTGAATCTTATGGCTAGTATATATGATAAGGCGACAAGATATAAGGTTAGGGTAGAAAAACTTCTTTGCAACACCTTACAATATTGTTTTCATACTAACACATTATAGAGGTATCAAAATAACATATATGACATGGCACATATCAAATCAAAATTGCTTTTTCCTTCAATTTAACTTTAGGTCAACTATAGGTAGTAAATCTCCTATGATACACAAGTATTTGTAACAACTATATGAAAGACATGGCCCTAGACCATAGGTATGAGGGTTAAGACAACTAAAACCTCTCTAGGGTGAGAGAGGATTTTGTAAGTGCTCAAATATAGATGAGTGTTGAATTTATTATTTTTCAAAGATAATGAAAATAAAAAATAAATAAGATAGAGTTGATTTAATTAAATTCTCAAAAGATGTTCGTTGTTTCCTTCATAAGAATATTCAATTGTTGAACATAATTTTATATATACTAACGAAGTAGAACTAATGTGCTAAAGTCTTATGTTAGTCAATATTGACAAATGATTTTATTGATTTGTTCTAGATTATTAAACTTTATAATATTTACACTTACATAATGACTTCAATAAATCCGTTGTAATCTAAATTAACTTTATTATCTCTATTTGATATTGACAAAATATTACAACAAAATTGACAATACAAAACAAGCATCAAATACAATGTATTAAACAATTAGATAAAAGCTGAAGACTACACTAAAAATTAACATAACATGATATCTGAACATATAATTATAATAATATAACAACTGAAATTATTTTAATATATAATACCGTTAATATGATTTATGTAAATTTATAACGTGTTTCATGGTCTCTAGGTTCTCCAACACGTAAACCTGCTGAAATAAATATACATTATTCATCAGGATGGCTACCTCGTAACATTTCTATTTTAACAGTCATGAAAACACCAACACTTAAAGTCAAAGTCACCGCATGCTCCCCGAGTTTGATGATCTTCTTTTTTACACTTATTGTTGCACTCTTTTTCCCTTACTCGATGCATAGTCCGTGGAAAGAACCGCTTGGGTTTCCACAATCAGCAGCCACGTACACTGATCATATTACAGATGAATAACTAGTTCAGAACTTTAAAAAAAAAAATTCAACGACAGTAAAAGTAAAATCAACCATATCAGCAAATAAAACCTATATTACCAGACGCTGTGAGCAATAAAAACATGAGAAACGCATACATAACCTTCGCCATGTTAGCAAATACAACAATAACAACTAGAGATAATGTATTTTGTAAGGAAAGGATTATTATTTATACCTAAACGGGTGGTTTGTGCACTTTTATTTATTATTAGCATTGCATTTGTGCTGCGTAAGTTGGGGCGTCCAATCCAATGTATATCTTTTGGAGTACTTGTTTAATAGAATCAATTCAGCGATTCGTTCCACATATGCAGATGTAATAAAACCAATATGGCGAATCATTCCATACACGCAGATTTACTGATTTATTATTTATTTATTATATGGCAAGCTGAAATAATTGTTTCTATAGACTTTTCGGCAATGTGTTCAAGGTTCCTTTCCAGTAACATGTCTCATATGAGGCTCTTTCGATCCGTTTCTGCAAATTGGATTGCAATATAATTGTGGAAGGGCGTCCTCGGGACTAGGCCCTACTGCAGGCATACATTGGATCCTTGATTCGCTCGTGGACAAACTATCTTAAATGTTTAAGGAGTTCTATCTTTGTAAGAATAGATATAATAGCATATTTATATTTTAAAAAGTTTATGTGCAATATCTCAACCAGAGATATCATTTGGAAACAATACTCTCTTATCAATGAATATATTTTAAGTTTATATGTATTGTTGGGAATGTGAAGTCCAACGGTCACATGATCTTTCACATTCTCCCAACTGTTCATTTCATATCTGAATATGATTATATAATGGCTGTGTGTAGCCCATGTAAAAATGAGTTAATTAATGAAGTTATTCCCTGCTTTGAGTGTGGATGTAGGCATATTTGCCGAACCACGATAAATCGTGTATTGTCTCTTTTTATTCTTTTTCTGTTTCTTTTATCGTTTTCTCTGCTCATTCTAATCTTTACAATTGGTATCAGAGCCATGTTGGCTTGAGCAGAGATGGAGGAAGAAAGAGAAGGTAAAACTTGTAACTTCTATGACAGTTTTACGTTCCATGTAAAACTATGCTTCAAGCGCCACGTACATTGGTGGGATGGCTGGAAGAAAGAGGGGGACTCAATTGAAGAGGAGAATCCAACAAAAGAAAAGGATGTTGGGATTCTTACTTGCTCTCCCCTTGAGCCAGCCTTGGTACTTATTGGGCAAACTGTTAATAGCCGGGAAGTTATTGGCATTCGTGTGGTGAAGGTTGAATGCCATGATAGTCCCTGTATAGACGCTGGAATTTCTAAGCTGAAACATGTTGAAAAAGAGGTTGTTGTTGAAGAGGATGAACTCAAGAGATTGTGGGAGGAAGAGTGTATGCCATTGGAGACCCAAGCTGAATCTGTTGTTGACTCCCAGGATGAGGAGGGTGCAGATTGGAGTGAGGTAGCAGGGCAAGGAGGCCTGGAAGAAATTTTGGCTTCGAAGAGCTTTGCGGATGTCATGGCCTTGGCGAAAATAAAGAGGCACTCCCATGATTATGAGAACATGATGATGAGAACCTTTGTGGAGATAATTTCATAGAAACCTATGAGCCTATGGATTTAGATGACATAGTAAATGATAATTCAGTTTTGTGGTTTGAAGTGAAAGCGACCATTGAGAGAGAAGCAGAGGACAATGGACATCACTCCAAACGGTTTCAGGCATCACATGAAGTGAATGAATGTGTTATTGAATCTGTTAATGCTTATTCTAATGAAGGAGGAGATGTTTTATCTCGACCAGAATGCATTGACATTCACCAACCTGATTGGATGGATGTGGATGATAGTGCCAACGTCAATAGTGAACAACCTGAGGTTGAGGGGAGCTGTGTGAAGGAGGAAGAGTTGGAAAACAGTAGCCAGAATACGAAGTCATATGATGATGCTTTTGCTAGTGTTAGATGATCTATATTGAATTCGTTTGATGATATGCAGAAAGTTGCAGAAGGCACGACTTCTGTAAGAATGAAAGAGAATAGAAACAACAACGTTGTGGAGGTCGTTCACAATGCGTAGGCAATACTGGGTGATGTAAATGCTTGCAATGTGATGCTTGATTCCACCTTCAACGCTCAGTTAAGGGATTTATGTCTTGCCCGTTGGCTGGAACATGCAGGTGTTGGGTTTGGTTCATTTAACGGACCCTTAGTAGAAGAGATATGTTTATCGGACTTTGTAACGGAAACAGCGTGGGAGTCTGTGGTGGAAGAATTATTACATGTGACCAGTCATTTACAGGACCCAAAATAGAGCCAAAGGGTCACGACAATTGAGGAGGCGATAGAAGTTTTTTCAGTGATAAGATTGATTTTCTTATTTTGTGATGCGTTTTTGTAGAGGGAAGTGAGGCATTGTAAGGATAATAGACTAAACATTCTTTCCACTTCTCATCCATATCCTGCTAACTTCTTACCTTTATTTGAAACTATTGTGTCTATGGTGTCAGAGGTGTCTGTTGGTGTTGGTTTATCTGAGTATCAAAATGGGTTAGACCGAAATATTGATTTTGTTTATCGGCAGGGCCTGGGTATTGACTATCGAAAGAGATTGGTTGATAGAGATTTGGGCAAATTGGGTCCTAAAATGAAGGATGCCGAATTTGGCCTACCGGTGGAGGAAAACAAAAATGATGATGGGTCGAATTGCTGTAGGAATGTGTGGTGATAGTAGCAGAGCTGAAGGGCTCGCGGTGCTTCAAGGAGTCGGAATCCGTGGACCATTAGACGTTGGAGAGAAAAGACCGAGAAAATTTTCTTAAACTGGAGAATGTAGAAGTGGAAGAGCACGCAAATGAAAATCAACAATCAAAACTAAAACAACTTGTTGATGCCAAGATGTCATCGTACCTCTAGATTGTCATCGTACCTCACTAATCTAGAGCTGATTAGAAGAAAATTTGAATTATATTTTTTTTTACTTTAGTTTGTCTATATGTTAGTCAGTCGCATTTTTGAAGGTCTTATGGATATTTTTATCCCTTGAAAGTGGCGAAATAGCATAGCTACAATATGTTTCTTCAAATTTGTGTCTGCAACTCTTGGAGATCTTTCCAATGAGATCAACGACATGTAATTTCGAGTCTCGAGCATAAAGTTATGTCTAGTTAAAGTTAGAATAAAATTTCATATAGTTTTTTTTTAAAATTTCATAGTTTTTAGATTTTATTATGTAATGAACAAATGTGACTGTTGGACTTCAATTCTCAAGAGGTTTTTTGTGACTCTTCGAATCTCATGAACTTCTATATGTTGGGTTTTCAAATGAAATAGATCACTTTTTGGCTTGCTTCAATTCTATGATTTCTAGTTCTTGTAACAAAATTTACGATACCGCAGGTTCTCACTCAGGTGTTGTCATCCGAATCCATAATTTGGATTAGTGGTATCAGAGAAAGTTCGCTCCTATATGTCATATCACACGCGATCAACATATCAAAGATTGGACTTGGAAACAAGAAATCCTTTAGACTACCTTCCTTTGAGATGCACACAATCATAGATGGCTAAGTTGCCGACAGACGATGACATTAAAACATTAGTTCAAGATGCAGTAGAAAAACAATGTGAAGAAATGATGGAGCAGTTCAAGCAAATGTTGGAAAGTCGTGGGTCACAAGCAAACTCACCATTCACAAGGCATATGCCATTCAAGGTGCAAGTGAATTTTGATATACCCACATTCGAAGGAAAGATCAATGCAGATGTTGTTGATGATTGGGTTTCAAAACTGGAAATATATTTCTGTGTCAATCAGTTCTTAGATGAAGAGAAGATAACTTTTGCTCTCCTTAAAGCTGAAAACCATGTGAAAGATTCATGGGAAGCAAAGTTAGTATCCAAGGCAGCAAAAAATGGCAGCACTTTTATTTTTGATCGAAAACCCACATGGGGAGAATTCATGGAGCACATAAAGGAAGAATATTTTCCTATTCATACATATGAACATAAATATATGCGGTGGAAATTGCTTCGAGAGAAGAAGGACCAAACTATTCAGGAATATACTAATATGTTTCATGCCTTAACAACAAAGCTTGGCATCAAATATTCTAAGAAGCATCGAGTTTTGAAATATCAGAGTGGACTCCATAGGTACATCCAAACCGAAATGGAATTCCTGAACATAGAGAATTTACCTAGTATATATAAATTTGCTACAAAAATTGAGGAGAAATTCAAACAAAAAGGAAGAGTGAAGGTGGCAAAACTACATGGAAACAAACCTCTAAGGAATCCTCTCCCAATTCACCCACAAAAAAGACATGGAGTATGAAGAAGACACAAGAAAATGGTATGTGGTGTGAATTCCATAAGAGTCCCTCGCATAATACAAAAGATTGCAGAACCATCAAAAGCTTAATGATGGAGACGCATGAAGACAAGGTAGAATCTAAGGTGGTAGAAACATGCACAGAAGGAAATCATGAATAGGTCATTGAGGCTGATCCATATGCCATGGTAGCTACTACAAGGATATTGCCCTAGGAGGATGAGGAGAGATTGTTCCATTCACAAATGTGGGTCAGAGGAAAAGCCTTGCACTTTATTGTTGATAGTGGAAGTCAAAAGAACCTAATATCAACAGAGACTGTGAAGAGATTGAATTTGAAAACAACAACCCACCCGCAACCCTATTCAATGGGATGGTTTAGTCAAGGAAGAGATATCCAGGTGCACTAGCAGTATCGCCTTTCATACTCCATAAAGCCTTTCAAAGATGAGGTAATTTGTGATGTGGCTCCTTTAGATGTTTGTGACGTTCTGTTGGGACAACCATATATGTACCAGTGACATGGTGTTTATGAGTCCAGGCCTTATATTGTGACCATCAAATTACGTGAGCAGAAATACCGAATACTAGAGGTAATACCTGCATACACTACCTCTTTGATTAGTGCCAAGCAATGTAAGAGGTTAGTTGCCAAAACAGAAACATTCATTTTATTGATGATTCATTCTGAAGAAGAAAGGAAATCTGTTTATAATTCCCACACCATCATAAACACCACAACATTGCAAAAAAAATCAGTGGATCAAATTTTGGTGAAATATGACAATCTGTTTAAGTTACCAACTGGAGTACCTACACACTGCCAAGTGAGACATACTATTGATTTGATACCAGGAACTCCATTACCTAACAAACTAGTCTACCGTAGGTCAGTATTAGAGAATAATGAGATTAAGAGGCAAATACAAGAATTGATAGAGAAGGGACATATTCATCCAAGTGCATCACCTTGTGGCAGCCCCATTGTTCTAGCAAAGAAAAAGGATGGAACCTAAAGACATTGTATTGACTATAGGGCCTTGAATAAAATTTCAATCAAAAATAGGTATCCACTTCCCTAGATAGATAACCTCTTGGACCAGCTTAGAGGGGACCAATTGTTTACCAAAATTGATCTGAAATCAGGGCACCATCAAGTATCAATTGAATTAGTAGATGTGTGGAAGACAACGTTCCAATCTAAAGAGGGATTGTTTGAATGGCTAGTGATGCCTTTTGGTCTAACTAATGCCTGAATGACATTCATGAGAATGATAAATGATTTACTTAGACCATTCACTAATTCCTTCATGGTGGTATATCAGGATGACATACTCATCTTCAACAAAACCTGGGAGGAACATTTGCAACATGTGGAAAAAATTCTCTCAACCTTACAAGAACATGGGCTTTATGCAAACAAAGAAAAGTGCTCCTTTGGTATGTAGAGTATGAGATAATTAGGATATGTTATTGATAGTGAGGGTGTCCATGTTGATCCAGAGAAGATATAGGTGATTAAGGACTAGCCATCTCCTAGAAATCTCACAGAGTTACAAAGTTTCCTCAGGTTGGCAAACTTTTATCGCAGATTTGTGTTGGGATTTTCCCATCTGTCTTGGCCTCTAAATTAGTCATTGAGGGGGGGGGACACAAGAAAAGTTTAAATGGACAAGTTCTCAACAAGAAGCATTCGACAGGCTAAAACAAATGTTATGTTTTGCACCATTTTTATCTCTTCCTGACCTACAATAGTCATTTAAAATACAAATAGATGCATT
Organism: Cryptomeria japonica; assembly: GCF_030272615.1. NCBI lineage: Eukaryota > Viridiplantae > Streptophyta > Pinopsida > Cupressales > Cupressaceae > Cryptomeria > Cryptomeria japonica. The sequence continues at coordinate 200,107,553 of NC_081413.1, read as the reverse complement.
AGAATATGCTCTAGGGGCAGTCCTCATGCAACATGGTCATGTAGTTGCATATCATAGTCAGACCTTTTTTGATACAGTGCGTTGATATGCTACTTACGACAAGGAACTATATGCTATTGTTCAAGCCTGTAAGCAGTGGAAACATTACATTTTGGGTAAGGAGACTCTCGTCCACACATATAACAAACCCCTTCAATTTTTGTAAACACAAGGGAAGTTGCAGAATGATCGACATCAATGATGATCAGCATATCTTCAATAATTTCACCTCAATATTTGCCACGAGAAGGGAAGTACTAAGAAAGTAGCAGATTGTTTGAGTAGGCCTCCAATTGCAGCAATAAGTATGGTTTTGAACTCATGTGGACGTCAAACTAAAGCCTGGTCTTGCTTGTATGAGAATGATGTTGAATTTGTAGATGTTTATAATCAATTAATGAAGGGACAAGAAGTGAATGATTTCTATTTATAGGATGGAATGCTTTGTCACCTTGGCCAAATCTATGTGCCCAATGCAGAACACAAAAAGTTGATATGGGAAGCTCACTATAGTAAGGTTGCTGGTCACTTTGGTATAGGTAATACTACTGCTATACTCCAAAAGTATTTCTATTGGCCAAAATTATAGAATGATGTTATTTCATATATTCAAACCTGTACCACATGTGCTATTGCTAAGCCTACCAATCATAAACTTGGGTTGTACTCACCACTTCCTGTTCTTGAAAAACCTTGGCATTCAGTTTCTATGGACTTTATGTCTGGTCTTCCTACCACTGAAAGAGGCCATTATTATGTGTATGTTGTGGTAGATAGGTTCTCGAAAATGGCAGTAATAGTGGCATGTAAATAAACCATTTCTGCAGAGGACACTGCAAAGCTATTATTTGAATACATTTGGGTTCATTTTGGTCTGCCGAATACCATTATCTCAGATAGAGACAACAGGTTTCTTAATAAGTTTTGGTCTACACTATGGGAAAAGATGGACACAAAATTGACAAAGTCTACTGCTTTCCACCCTCAAATAGATGGCCAAATAGAGGTAGTGAATCGAATGATCATACACATCCTACAAATGTACCACTCAAAATATCCCCGCACATGGGATGAAAGCCTTCCATATGTTCAACATAGCTACAACAGGGCAATTCATAGTTTAATTGGCCACTGCCCATTTGAGGTTTTCCTCGGTTATTAGCCACTTGCAACCATGGACATTGGCATACAACTTTTTCAACCTGATCTAGTTCCACATGTTGGTAAGGAGGAAGATAAGGCAACCTAGTTCATTGATAGAATTCATCATCTACAACAATAAGTTCATGAAATTTTGGAACACACCAATAAGAAGTATAAGGAGAGACATGATAAGCATCGTACTCCTCATAATTTTCAAGTTGGGGACAACGTGTGGTTGCATATCCAAAATGAATGATTGCAGGGTGCCAATAGGAACCTTTGTCCTCTATGTTATTGGCCATACACCATCATCAAGCAAGTTGGTGATACTACTTTTGAGCTTAATTTACCTCGATTTTTGGGTCTTCATCCAGTCTTCAATGTGGAACTCTTGAAGCCATATTTTCCTCCACTATTAGATGTTGTAAAGGTGGTAGAAACAATTTCCACTACAGAATTGAATCCAAATGCAGCTACCCCATTCCAATGCGATTAGATTGTGGACACCATGATGAAAACACTCAAACAACAATAGATTTACTTGTACAAAGTGGTTCGAGCAGGGCAAATTCCTCAACAAGGAAAGTGGTTTACCAAAGAGCAGCTTCAAGAATGTTTTCTTCATCTCATTCAAAGTGTTGATGCAATGGGGCCCATTGCTTTCCAAGGGGGAAGTAATGATCAGAAGAAAATTTGAATTATATTATTTTTACTTTAGTTTGTCTATATGTTAGTAATTTCCATTTTTGAAGGTCTTAAGGACATTTTAAGCCCTTGAAAGAAGCGAAATAGCATAGCTAGTGTATGATCTTTCAAATTTGTGTCTACAACTCTTGGAGACCTTTCCATTGAGATCAACGACTTGTAATTTCGAGTCCCAAGTAGAAAGTTATGTATAGTTGAAGTTCGGATAAAATTTCATATAGCGTTTTTAAAATTTCATAGTTTTTAGATTTTATTATGTAATGAACAAATGTGACTATTGGACTTCGATTCTCAAGAGGTTTTTTGTGACTCTTGGAATCTCATGAACTTCTATATGTTGGGTTTTTGAACTAAATAGATCACTTTTTGGCTTGCTTCAATTCTATGATTTCTGGTTCTTGTAACAAAATTTTCAATACCGCAAGTTCTCACTCAGGTGTTGTCATCCAAATCCAGAATTCGGATCAAGAGCAATCTTTAAAAGGGTGTAGGTACTCTAATGCTAGATTTGGATTTGAACGCCAGTTTGCAGATCAAAAAAGCATTCGAATGCATCCAGGTGCTATATATGATAGTCAAAGTGTTAGTTTTGAGAGTGTCGAGCACTCATCGATTTTTTTTAATCTATACAAAAAGGTGTACGAGGCAACATAGGTGGGAGACGTTGAGTGCCTCAAGTTTTTGCACCTCAAGTTCGAGGATGAGGAACTGATGGCCAAACGACACTAGCCATTCACGATGGTTATGGAGGCTTCATAGGTTGAATATCTTTGTTTCCTCAAACAAGATGGGTCTTAGTTCAACTTGTTGGTCTATGCAGACAAACTGGAGGTTGAGGTAGCCACAGTTATTATCAATCCTGATGAGGCCGTTGCATATGGAGTTCTAGTGTAAGCTAAAATTCTGAGCGGAGAAGGCAATGAAAAGGTGCAAGAAATGTATTTTCTTGACGTCACTCCTCTTTCTCTTGGTTTGGAGACTGTTGGAGGCATTATGACTATCCTCATTCTGAGGAACACCACAATTCCCACGAAGAATGAACAAGTCTTCTCTACATACTCAGATAATCAGTTTGGTGTGCTTATTCAGGTATATGAGGGTGAGAGAACTCGAACTCATGATAACAATTTGGTGGAGTTGTTTGATGATGAAAATAATGCCATTGTTTTGTTCCTTGTAAGGTTTGAGTTTTATGTTTGGATATTAGAATCCAGTAATTGTGAATCGGTAGATATTCTGTTACGGGGGAGTTCAGGTGATGGTGATGAAGAAATATATTTTAAACTGGGACAAAGTGGTGTTTCAATTTTTAGCATAATGGGTGAGTTTGTGTCTGATAGAGTTTTTAACTGTACTTTGATTTGGAAAAGTCTCATTAGAAGCATATGTGAACAAGAGTTCACAAAGCTAAAATCTAGCAGACTGGTTTTAATGTGAATTTCGAAATTGGAAGCAGGGATGCCAGTGCATGGATGTGCTAGATGGCCTTCACTAGGGGGATTGTTGGGAATATGAAGTCCAATGGTCACATGACCCTTCATGTTCTCCCAACTGTTCATTTCATATCTGAATATGATTATATAATGGCTATGTGCAACCCATGTAAAAAGGAGTTAATTAATGAAGTTATTCCCTACTTTGAGTGTGGATGTAGGCATATTTGTTGAACCATGATAAATCATGTATTGTCTCTTGTTATTCTTTTTCTGTTTCTGTTATTGTTTTCTCTCCTCATTCTAATCTTTACATGTATTGTAATTTTATTTTGACTTTTGTAATAAAATATGATTCCATTTGTTGATAAATAATTGATAAGTGATAGTATTAAACTATATGAGGATAACCTTAACCCTTATAATGCCCATAGTTTAATAGTAACCTTAATTTTAATTTAAAAATATTAACTCCTAAGATTACTTGAAATCTAATCATAACTCCAAATTCTAATATGTAATTATATAAAAGATTGTATTTTTATTTATAAAATGATTTTTTATTTTAAGAAGTTAAATATTATTAGAGAAAGATATATAATGAAAAATATTAAAGGATAATAGTTTGATAAAATATTTATTTCAATTATTTTTGTAACTTTTACTCTAAATTTATAAAGAACTAGTTCTTCATGATTATTTTATAATTTATTTATTTTTATTTTACAAGAACAATAAATATGAAGTGAAATGTTATTTTAACAATTCTAACTAATCAAAGTTAAAATACTTATATCAAAAAATCATAAAATTTATTAAATATATCTTCATAGAAAATAACATTTACATTCTTATTTTCTATAATTCTATCTAAAAGTAAAAATCTAAACTGAAATTATTGAAATATAACAAATCAAATTACATCAAAATATATATTATAGAAAAAATTAAGAGCAATATACAAATTCATGAAACCTTTTAATTTTAAAATATTAATTATACAAATTTATTGATGATTTTACTTTTAAAATATTTTTTTTCAAAAAAATCAAACTTATATACATTAATTTATAAACTAAATTAATTTTTAATTCAAATTATTTATTAAAAAATAAAATTAAAAGCTATATAGCTTAATTTAAAAAAAAAAAAATTTTATAATCAATGTACACCCTAATTTTTTATTTTTTATTTTTTATTTTATTAGAAGAACAAATATAAATATTACTTATTTAAAATCTATTAAAATAATTTTATAGTCAATCAAAAATAAAAGAACCCCAATATTAATTTTCTATTATAATAAATATAAAATAAAACATTATTTAGAAAAAATCTAAAACAGATCTATTTATTAATTTATTTTTAACCTATAATATTATTGCATAAATTTTTATATATTTATTACTATGTTGTTGTTGCTGATTAATTTATTATTATAAATATTAGTACTATATTATTAATTTATTGCATTAGCATAACTAAAAATTATTATTAATTTTTTTTTATATTATATATGTTTATTTATTTATATAAAACTTTAAAAAATATAAATTATTAGAGATCAATATGATTTTTAATTATATCATAAAGTAGGTCTTCAAACATGTAGATTGTTTATGAGATAAACTATAAGGTTTTTGTTTTTAATTGCAAGTACTAATAAATATAAGCTACATTTGTTACATAATTATCCTAATTTTAATATGAACATATTTTTGGATGAAGTCATTTCAAATATTTATGAAACCAATTCAGTATTATTCAATAAATTGTAAGAAAAGGAGCACAAAGTTCAAAAAATTCTAATGAGATTTTTTTTTTTTTTGTTTGTTAATGGAAATTCATTTAAGGGATTTTAATTGACCTAAGAAACAATATGCCCATAAATAACTATATTTTATAATTTAATATATATTTACAAATAGATATTGAAGCAAAAAGATATAGCCAAACATTTAGTTAACAACTGGCATCATAATGATATTAATTTTAAATAACCATAAAATCCTACATGGAAATTTCAAGTCACTCCCAATTTTTTAGATAGGGGAAGAGCACCACTATTTAAGCAAGCTAACTGGCACCTAATAACTATATGTTTTGAAAAAAATGAGTCATTATATATCTATATGTATAATGAAATGTAGATATATAATGACTCATTTTGTGATTATTGACTCATATTTATATATATTTTCAAGACATTTCAAACATACTTTAGTACATATCTATATTTCATTATATATAGCTCTCTTACTATTCATGCATATGCATTTTACATTAGATTTCAACCAAGATTGCAAAATGAGTCAATAAACATAATAGAAGAGAAGAAATAATAAAATAATAATATTTAAGAACCATTAAGGCTTGAGATAGACAAGATGTTCACTATTAGAATGCAAAAATGAACCAATAGTACAAGTACACATGTATCATGAAATGAGTAGAGTTATCATAAAATAATAATGAATATGATTGGTGGTTTCATTGTATAAATGATAAAGCTGCTAACTTCCTAGCATAAGGACAAGTCAAATTAGTGTACAACAAAGTGTGTGCAAAAAAGTGTAAAAGCCCATGTAAATATGTATATAGATATATATATATCTAAAAAGTCTACAAATACATATATACATATATATATATAATTTAAAAGGACCTAAAAATACATATAAGTGAAAGCAGAAATAAAAAAATCTACAAACACATTTCAATGAATCCATACATGTCTAAATAAAAGGTTCAAGTGAAAATACATGATTTGATCCACAATTAAAATGCTTTTCTAGAAAAATTACATCAATGAATCCACAAATATAACATTTCAATGCATTTTTTTCTAACAATATGAATCAACAATAAAATTGATGTCCATGCAATATATAAATATAACCATCCACACCATCCAAACAAGACATGTCTATTTCTACATAGATATATATCTAGACCTAGAAAATATGAGTTCATTAAAGTACAAGCTATCTAATAAAAAGTTTTACTTAACTTAAATCTCTTGGTACATATAATCTAGATCCTCCCTATCATTTATTGTCTCTAAATTTTTTTCATGATCTTCAATAGGCAACCTCCATTTTTGGTGCCACGTCCTCTTTTTGGCAATGTTTCCAAATACAATCTTGTCCCTATAACTAAGTGACTGTAGTCTAGAACTTTTTGGCCTGACATATAATCAATAAATTCTACACCATTTTTATGTCTCTATTTGTCGATAATAGGTGCCTTTAACAACAACTAAACCAGTGGTATATTGTTGTCCATCATGATCGTTGATCAATTATAATAATATGCATTTTGGTTTTATGCATCTCAATAGATACTAATCCACACCTTTAGTATTGTTAGGTTCAACAAACATGACAAAAGAATCACCTACATAGACCACATATATTAAAAACAAAATTAACATAAATCATTTGAACAGTAAAATAAATTTAAAATTTAAAAATTTATATATTTAAAAAACATGCACACACGCACGTGTAACAAATAAATCAGATGCGTGTTCATAATCAGTTGAATATAGAGATGATGAATATCAATAATGTCACTATCTTCATAAGGAGGCATTGTGACTAACTATTTCCTTTCCCATTGCAAAACATATCCATCTCCAATATTCTCATAATGAGTATTTGTGTTGTTCTCAATAAAATCAACACAAAATCATAGATTTTCTCTTAAAAGAATAACAAGAGGCTTTCTATGTCTCGTAGTCATGATTTGATGTAAGCTTTTAATACCATTAATTGGTTGACAATTATAAGGATTTGATTGATCAATATTTGTTATAAATATGAAATTAGAATCACGCATGCACATTTAGATCAATAGATAGTTAAATTAAATTTACATCAAACTCACAATTCAAAAAAATTAATTTACTTTCCATTTATATTATTTTGAATTTTTAAAGAATTTGAACACAAGATTAAAGACCTTTAACTTCCCAAAAATAATACTTGTTGCATGTTATATCATGACTAGCAAAATGGCTTTTGCACCATTCAATAATTTCATTTTGAATTATGTATGGTGTTACCCACACAATATCTCAATTTAGAAAAGTAGACAACCCATATATATATTTAAGATATCTCTAACTTATTATTAATTTAAGGAAAATTAAGAGAATACCTGCAAGTTCATGTTGGCAAAGTGTATAGTTCACACGTGCCCTTTCTCCATCATGCTCTCCTTTTCCATGTCCACTCTGAAAGAAGTTCCACAAAAAAATTATGTTATATGTCTAGCATATTTTAAGGATAGCCAATTAAAAGCTTTTATAGACTTAAATTGTATCGATATGAATAACATATATATACTTGGTGTTAACATCAAATCAAATTGAAAAACATTTATATAATATATAAATGTATATACTAAAATTAATTTTAAAATATTTAATATAAGAAAATTGAAATCAATTGAAGTACACTTGCCAGCACTTCCATCTGACCAAATCCAATGTTCTGAAGAATTTATCCCACATTCTCTAGCATCTTCAAAAACTATTCCAAAACAATAGGTCCTATCATGACACACATCATCATTGGTATAGAAATGAACCTCCTTGATGATAATGCGTTGATTTTTAGTAATCTCTATACCATTCACCTCAAATTGTGCATATCTATAGAAAACTTGTACAAATATTGCAACTTGCTCAAAATGATAATATTGACTTTGAATTTATGTGTGAGGACTGAATGTAAAGTTCTCAGAGAAATATACAATTGAAATAATACAACTTGGTGGAAAATAATTCTTGGAGTCACAAAACTATTTAGCTTTCCATCTTGCACCATGACAATGTTGGATATGTGGATAATACTAACTACCAATAGTGGTCAAACAGGTGTATTACCCAACCATATTGCAATTATAATAGCTTTGGATATAGGAGTCATGCAAATATGACTCAATAGCGATATATGATATGATTTTGTCTCCTCTAATGCCAAGTCTTATATTCAGAGGTACATGAGTAGTATTACTTACTAATATAATTTATTACTAGGAAAATATTAATATATAATATTAAAAACTTCATTGATTATAATAGATTTTCATAGAGTAGATAAGTTAATTCATGTGGATATCTATGTGGGGTTTCCCTCCTAAAAAATGAGTATGTAGTATAAAATAAACCCTAGTTTGGAGAAATTATAAGTTCTACTAGGATATTGATAGACTGATTATCAATGCTACAGTCCTCACAATCACAAACAAAATAATGAAGAAAATGGGCAAAACTACTATCATGGGCATCATCATTGTCAGGAAAAAACAATGTAATTGTTAATCTTACATTTCCATGCTTGGCCATATAACTTACTTTGGATATTGTATCAACTTATTTTCTTTTCAATTTAGAAAAAAGAGAAGAAACGGAAAGGAATAGAATTTTTCAAACAATGATTGAAGATTTTATTACTTAATTAGAAAAATTTGATAATTTTAATTAATTTATGGTTAAATATAATTTTGTGGTGCATTTTACTCAAAATTGACTGAATAGGGATCAAATGGTATAGCCTTTTGAAATTTCTAGAAAAATTTTAAGCTCACAACCATGAATATTATGTTCCAATCATCTATTTTTGCATTAATTGTAATTTCAATTGTACTAGTGATTGGTGTACACACACAACTAATAATGTCACTCAAGTTGTATGTTTCTTTCTATCACATGATTTTAGACAAATTTTTGTTGTAAGATAGATCTTTGATCTGATACAAAATGGATATGTAATTATGAATATTCATTAACTCAATTTCTATGAAATAGTCATAAACTCAATGTAGGGCAATTCACTCTCTTTCAACACAATTTTTTTGGATTTAGATCTTAACATAGTTTGGTATATCTCATATTCAAATCTCTTCCACATAACTTAAATTTTAAGATCAATATTATCAGTTTGCAATAAAAACCTCCTCAAATCACCACAAACATTACATGCACTTTTTATGCACTATATTTTGAACTCATCTGAATCTTTTAATTTATCACACAAAATAGACTTCATAGATTGTGTTTTACTTCTAGGAATAATGACATTTGGATTAATTGTTGCCATTACTTTTTTATATGATTGCAAGTGTAGATGAAATTCAACATGATTTCGACAACAAGTTTCACATACCGTATTTATGTGTGCAAAGAAAGGATGCAATCTTTTAAACATCCTCTAACAAAACTTCACATATGAAAACTCTTGCTTGAATGGTTAAAACAATTCACTTTGTGTTGTATGTAGAAAATGTTTTGGATGTGAAATTTTTATACCATCTTCATATATCATTTTTATAGTATCCCTTCTATTGGAAGAAACATGAATGGTTGGTCTAATATTCAATGACCTCTCTTTTTACATCTTTAGAAATTTTGTCTTTTCAACAAACCCTACAAATATTTACCCAATTATTTTGAATATTTTCATCTAACATATTTCTCTTCCTAATTTATCTTTGAACGGTTCTTATAGATACCTTGATTAATTGAGAAATTGTGTGACCGTTTTTTCTATTACATAATTTCTTACTTAAAATTAAAGTCATCAATGCTCTATGTGTAGCACTTAAATCAACACCTCAACTTGTGCTATCAATACAGTTCAGTGCTTCCTGAAAATTTTCAATTATAGTTTCTATTACTAATGTATCAGGTGACCTTTTCTTATTATAAACACCCAACAACCCCCCAAAAAAGGTCATTTTTCTTTTCCTAAATAACCTAGTAAATAATTGTGCTCTTCCAAACATAGACTTATTTTAAAAATAATCATCCCAAGTTTTCTTACAATGCAATTTTAATGTGCTTTCAGGTACCATACCTTCAGATGAAATTTTATTGAAAAAAGAATCTTCATCCCTCTCCATCCAATTTTCTATACTAGAGAAAAAATTCTGGTTTGACTCTGTACTAATCTGATCTCGTACCTGAGTTGTTGTTTCTTGAACATCAACAAATTGTTTTTTACTACGTTTTGTATGAACTTTCATCTTATCGTCCCTTTTGTGATCATACAACCTTTATCTAGTACTCTTATTCCCCATTGCACAAAATAATTAGATTCAATTTCAATTCACCTAAACACATATAACCTAAGAAAAATATCATATATAATATGTATAAATTATAGATAGATTACTAATTTCAATTGTTAAAAAAAGTACAAAAACTAAAAATAATTACAAAAATCTAAAAAGATAGGTTTACTAAAATTTAAAAAATAAAGTTTAATATAACATACTTGAAAAAATTTGAAGCCTTCTACCAATATCTTCAAAAAATTTGGAAATCTTTGTATCTTGTTGAGGATTCTTCAATTATTTAACTTATGTTATGAGTGAGAGAGATGTCTCTTTAATAGAGAGCACTCTAAAAGTGAAGGGTGAGGATAAAGAGGTGAAAGTGTAAATTGTCAACTAAGATTAAATGGTAGGTAAAGAAAATAATTAAATATTGGCTATTTATTTAATTGAGAAAAAATAATTTAATATAACACACTTGAAAAAAATTGAAGCTTTCTACCAAAAACTTCAAAATATTTGGAAATCTTCACCCTTTTATATAAAAAATGCTAATTTTATTTGCAAAAACTATTGATTTAATTCAAAAATCAATCATATTATTTTGCACTTCTTTATTTTTATATTTTAAAACAAAAAAAAACCATTATTTATATGGGTTTCAAGAGGTGTGGTCATCCAAATGACTGGTCTCGTCGGCCTCATCAAACGATCTGGCCAGAATGGTTCTGGCTGAAATCAATCTACCTAGAAGGGTTCCAATCGGAACATCTTAAGTGGCATCCTAGGTGGTAGACACCATCACTAAATTTGTCACATTTTTTATTCTTCTAACTTTTGCAACAATTTTCTACAAGTAAATTCAATTTATTAAAAAATTATAACCCATTTGTAGAGATGGAAGTCAAGAATCTACTCATATAATTTTTCTGATGTTTTGATTAGATTTAATATATATTTAAAAAATATTACAAGTAGGTATTCTAATGTTTGATAAGAGGCTACTTTCAAAAACAAAATAAAATATTGAATCAACTCAAATAAAATTTTAAAAAATATGGTTTAGTAGTGATGCAGAGCATCCACATACACAACCAACTAGGGGAAATCTTTCTCCCAACTTAGCAACTCAAATAGGTGATTACTGTTCAAAAACCTTCAAGAGCCCCAATCACACAAAATCAATTCCTAATAGGTCTCCAACCTATCCATAGAAAAAAGACACATATCAAAAGTATATTCACCAACCAAGAAACATCAAGATGCTTGTGAGATCAATCCTCCTCATAGACAACATATCTTTTAACCTCCCTTCCACCCTATAGGTCAAAAGGAAACCTACTATTGTTACACTAACCTATTGTTGCAACCACAAGTATTTAGGACATCCATTTTGGATTTGAATCATCCTTTCTTGCTAGGGTTTCCCAACATCTTATAAGGTTAACAATAATCTTCCTACTCCTTTCCCAAACTCCACACACACCAACTTCCTACTTACACCCTATTATCTTGGATCACTTCAACCCACTAATGCACTATCATTAGAAAAATCATAGTCTTCCTTCATTGACTTTGGTATTTGGCATTGACAACCCTTAGAGCATGTTTAGGACAATCACACATGCCCTTTTAGACCTCCACCACCCTTCCAAGGCTCCACCTTGCATTCACACCCTTTCCACACCATCAACTTGTTGTCTTTACCAAACTGAGACCATATCATGGATCCCTGTAGAACATAAGACATAAAAGTACACATATACAAAGCTTTTATACCCATTGGAGTGGTTTATTTAATGTAAAAACAAAACAAAATCATTATTATATAGTCTCGGGTTACCCTAGGTGAGGGTATTGACAACATTCACAAAAACTAATTTATCTCTACTAAACATGAATAAAATTAGATAAGGCAAAAAATAAAATCGCAGAGGATTTTCAAGACAAATGAAAAGGTTTTAACAATGAAAAATACTCCTGAACAATCAACTACATATGAAAGCTCAAAAAAATACAAGAAAATTGGAAGTTTTATTCCTTTTCCTTTCTCACAATGACCAACAACCCCTTCACCAAGGTTTTACGAGTATTATATACACTCAACCAACCACTATAACCAATCAAACTAAATTTCAAACCCCTTGTGACCATTGGAGTCATTAATATAACTCTTACATTTTGTAATTAATAATACCTGGCAACTTTAGGACATCTTTCACATTTTGATGTACAATGAATCCAAACTTTGTATAGGTTCTTAAAATTACTTTATCTTGTTTAAATGATGAAAACCACCCTTATTACATCAACACAATTCCATGAAAGACTTATTTACTTCTTGAATCTCTGTACGACAACATAAGTAGGTTTTGAACTTAACAATTTTGGACTAATGACACCAAATGACCTCTAAACAAACAAAACTAACTCAAAATCCATTATAGATGGTGTACTATATCTTATTCATGATATTCCTACCTATTAAAACTTGAACTATTCAAACTTCGTCTACTTGGCCTCATGGTGGCCATCTTGTCCTAGGTTCTCCTAAACCATACACTTGGCCTAGAAGAGAATTCATGCCACATGAGTTAATGCAATAGCTGACTATACACTTCATCTCATGGCCACCATGTCTTCCACAATCCCTCTGGTTTGTTACATCCATCCTTCGAACCAAAAATTCATGCCTAGCATTATAGGCCCGGTTCACATCTTACCATGATTGGGTGCTTGCAATTATACATGCATATTGTTTGATATCCTTCCTGACTGTCTTCCATACTTGATCACCAACACAGAAAAACCTCATTTGATGCCCCTTGAACTATTGCAATAGTGGAAAATTATTGCCCATCAACTCTTGTTTGGTCTAGAAGACAAATAATAGTCGCCACTAAAATTGCATCTTCCATCTTCCAACCACCTTGTGGCTGCTTGTAGAGATTCTCTTTTTCCTTCTTATGATCCAACTTAGGAACCACCACCCTATCTCCATTATTCAAAACTGAAACCACATTCAAAATATAGTCTTGGGAAACCTCACTCCTTGAGGTATCTTCAACCTTTCTTCTCTCTTCTTCATTGATCTTCACAAACTCTTTCTTACCCACCAAGATGACCTTGGATGCCATCTTTTATTCAACATCCTCCAACAATGGGGTCAACACAAAATTTATCCCATCCTTCTTTATGGTGTATGTGTTAGAATATCTATGATATAATAATTTCCTATGAAATTGCTATGGCCTTCCTAAAAGTAGGTGACAACAATCCATGGGAAAAATATTGGATAAGACCCTATTCTTATACTTGTCAATCTGAAAATCAACATATGCTTGTTCATCTACCAAAACTGATTGATTATCACTTACCCAAGATGCTTTGTAAGGGGTTTGATGAGTAATTCTTTCTAAGTTCAATTTATCCACCATTTCCCTAGACACCATATTATTTGTTGAACGAGAATCTATTACTACCTTACATACTTTCCCTTTGCTTTTACAATTGATCCTAAAGAGTTATCTCCTTTGTTTAATGTCCTTGTCCTTGGGTTTTGTTCAAGAGTGTTCTTCTTAACATCAATACTTCTCCAACTTCTAAAGTAACATTGACAGGATTAGTAGAGGTTACACTTTCTTCTTCATCGTCTTGTATTAGTTGAAACCTTATTTCATTCTTCCTCTCACCTTTTGATGATGAACCTTGTCTTTCTGGACACTTGAATGTTGGATGACCAATTTCATTGTAAATGTAGCATCTTGCTGAGAAAGTATTGGAACTTCTATCCCCAAATCCGCCTCTTGAACCTCTAGAACCACCCCTTTGATTTCCATGTTGCTCTTTGCCTTTTCTTTCACCTTCTTGGTCTTCACATGTTTGTCCTCTTCCTCTACTGGTTCTGCCTCTTCCTCTAACTTGTTTCTCATGATTTCTCCTCAACTTCTCTTCATCCCTACATGCCACTTGAAACAAATTCTTCAATGATTTTTGGGGTTACAATATTTATGTCATCTTGAATGATAAACTTTAAACCATTAAAGTATCTTGCCAGTTTCTCCCTCTCATTCTCCACATGCCTGGACCTTAGACTGAGTGTATGAAACTATTCAGTGTAGGCAGCCACATCCATGTCTTCTTGCTTCAAGTTTTTCATCTTCTTGAACACTTGGACCTTATAGTTTGCAAGTAAGAATTGAATCTTCAATTTGTTCACCATTTTGTTGCATGAATTGATCATGGCCTTATTTTGCTTCATCCTATCTCCTTGGGTATAGTTCCACCATGTCAAGGCAACCCCTTTCAATTTTGTCTTTGCAAACTTCACCTTCCTATCTTCTAGCACTTCCTTGTACTAAAAGTAGTTATTGATAGAATCTACCCATTCTATCACCTCCTCAGCATCCATCTTGCCTCCATACATTGGGATTTTCATATGGACATTGGAAGTCTCTTTCTTCATAGACTTCAAAGCATTAATAAACCTTGGTTCTTTAGGATCCATCTCCTCTTCCTAAGGATTTTCTTGAGGGATTCCATCTTCACGCTCTCCTTCTTCTTGTTTAGGGTCACTGTCACTTTCTTCACCCCTATATCTCCTTCTCTCTCTATCTTTAAATGCTTCAATATCATCTTATAGGGCCTTCAATCTCTTCTCCATCAGTGTCCCACATTTTGGAGGCATTTTGTCTTCACAAGAAAACTTACGCTTCTTCACACACCACTACTTTCCCTTCCGAGCACGAATGTGGCTCTGATACCACTTTCATGAAAAACATCCACATACACAATCAAACAGGTGAGATATTTCTCCCAACTCACCTACTCAAATAGTTGATTAATCTTCAAAAACCTTCAAGATCCCCACTCATACCAAATCAACTCCTAATAGGTCTCCAACCTATCCATAGACAGAACACACATATCCAAAGGATGTTCACAAACCAAGGAACACAAATATTCTTATAAGATGGATCCACCTCATAGACAACATATATTTGACCCTCCCTTTGACCCTAAAGTTCAAAAGGAAACCTACTCTTGTTACACTAACCTATTTTTGCAACCACGAGTATTTAGGATAGTTAATTGGATTTGAATCATCCTTTCTTCCCAGGGTTCCCCAACACCTTATAAAGAAAAATAATATTCCTACTCCCTTTGAGTGAACTCACAAAGCTAGTTCCCACTTTTTCCAATGAAGGAAATTGGTGAAAGTGGAGAATTTCATTTAGGGGGGGTTCGAGCAAAGTGGGGGTGTTCGAACGGACTACCCCTTGGGGTTCGAGTGAAGCCCCCACTTTGCTCGAACCCACTCTTTTGAGTGAAGCACCTTTAATGCTTGATTATGTAATTTTTCAATTATATAGGTGGGGTTCGATCGAACCCCCCTTCATTCCAACACCCCTAAAAATGGGGGGTTCGCTTGAACCCCCTTTCATTCGAACACCTTTTTTAACACTTCTCTGGAGCTTTCTACATTTTTTACAGATTTTTGGCCTTCAAACCTCTAGTTGAAGGCTCAAATGGAATGATCTTGACAACCCAAAATGTAGTATTGTAGTCCTCAAAGAAATCTTTCCAATGAATATAATATTATTACATATTGAGTTTATTATGAACTTGTTTTTTAAATTTTACCAAACATAGTTTTTTCACCAAACATGAACTTCTCTGTTCAATGCATTGGGAAAAATAGGAAACTAATTCAAAAAAATTTTGAAAAATATCTAAGCCCCAGGTATTGATGTCTTCTTTCTACCAAAAAAAGAAATATCAAATTTTGATATAAATAGAACAAGTTACATGTTCAAACTTAAACCTATGTCAGAATTATGACTAGTTAGACTTCAAAACATAATAAAATGAAAAATATTGAACATATCACTATCAAACCAACTGCAAGCCCTAGATATTGATGTTACAAACCAAAATTTGAAAGAATTGAGTTTTTATCATTTACAGAAAAAAAGATGCGTTTCAGGAGGCACATCACTCTTAAAAAATGTAGTTTCTTGTAAAAAACTACTTTTCGAAGGAGATAGAAATTTTTTTTAAAAAAGCTTCAAAAAAATTTGAAAAAAATATATACAGAATGTAGAGACAAAATGCTACAAATTACTAATTTACATCATCTTCAAATTATTTATAGTTTAAAAGTTATAGTTGTTGGAAGTTGAAGATTATTTTAAAAGTGTTCATCTCAGTGTCAAAAGTGGCAAAAAAATGGGAACCATTATTGTGAGTTCACCCCTTCCCTAAATCTACACACACCAACTTCCTACTTAGACCCTATCAACTTGGATCACTTTAACCCATTGTTGCACTGTCACAGTCTTAAGCATTGTCATTAGGACAGTCATAGTCTTCCTTCATTGACTTGGGTATTTGGCATTGTCAACCCTTGGAACATGTTTATGACAGTCTCACACATTCTTTCAGACCTTATTCATCCTTACAAGGCTCCACCTTGTAGTCACACTCTTGCCACACCACCAACTTTTTGTGTTTACTAGATTGAGACACAAAAATCAGTCTTTGTGTCCTATCTAGCATGTGCTAGCAATATCATGGATCCCTACAGAGAATAAGACATTAAATTACACATATAAAAATATTTTCAACCCACTAGAGTGGTTTATTAAACATGGGAACAAAACAAAATTATTATTGTATAGTCTTGGGCTACCCTAGGTTAGGGTATTGACAATCTTCACAAAAACTAATGCATCTCTACCAAAAATGAATGAAATTAGATAAGAAAAAAAATAAAATCATAGAGGATTAATTCCCTCATCATATCCAATGGATTCTCAAGAAAAATGAATAGGTTTTAAAAATGAAAAGTTCTCTTGAACAGTCTACTACATCTGAAAATTGAGAAAAATGTAGGGAAAATTGAAGTTTTATTGGTTTTCCTTTCTTAGAATGACCAACAACCCCTTCATCAAGGTTTTACAAATCCTTTATACACTCAACCAATAATTATAACCAATCGAATGGAATTACAAACCCCTTGTGACCATTGGAGGCATTAATAGAACTTTTACATTTTGTAATTAACAATACTTGGCAACTTTTGGACATCTTTCACATTGTGATGTGTAAGGACACCAAACTTTGTATATGTTCTCCAAATGACTTGATCATGTTTAAATAATGAACACAACCCTTATTAAATCAACACAATACCATGAAAGGCTTATTTACATCTTTAACCTCTTTATCACAACATAAGTAGGTTTTGTACTTAATAATTTTGGACTAATGACACCAAATAACCTTTAAACACACAAACCTAACTGAAACCCATTCTAGATGGTGTACTATACCTTATTCATGATTTTCCTACCTATTAAAACTTGAAAGATTCAAACTTATCATACTTGGCCTCATCGTGGCCATCTGGTGCTAGGTACTCCTGCACCGACAAGAGGAGAGAGTTTTCTCCAAAAAGGTTTTCTTTTTTTTTATCAACATAAATTTAATAGACAAAATTTGGCGGGAGAAGAACATTGTCAAATTAAAGTATATTCAAATTTAAAATGTTATAACAAGGAAAATATACATCAATTTTAATTTTATTTTTATACACTGTATATGTATGTCATCTGTTAGGGATATCAAAATCAGAAAAAAAATATGTTGATTTTTTTTTTTTTGTTGGTGGGAACCAAACCTCCTGATTTTCACCATTTTTTAGGAAAAAAAAAATTGACTTTAATAGAAAGAAAAGCATATCAATTCTTGTCATTATTTTTTTTAAATAATACACTTAAACTTCATCAAATTTTACACATTTCATCAGTTTACATCATCTTCAAATTCAGAATACAAATGCCACTTTTATGGCGTTGAAATTGAATAGTTATTATTGTGTTAACCTTTTCCTTTCTAAAAGTGTGATGCAAGTTTGTGCTTTTACCCATATTTGAAAGGTATTGTTGATTTTGGACTCTAGTATAAAAAGGGTTGTTATTTCATGTTAAAATATTACATTGATGCATATTTGGCTAGAAGTGTTGATGATCGGAAGAGTAATAGTGGTGGTGCTTCCTTTTTCAAGAGATAGATTGGCCTCCTAGTTCAGTAGGAAACAAGAACTAGTTTCCCTATCTACTACTAGAGAAGAGCATATTGTAGCAATATTGTTTTGTACTAAGGTAGTGTGGATGACATAGACTCTTAAAGATATCAAGGTAGTATATGATGAAGAAATTCCTATTATGTGTTATAATACAAATGCAATAAACATTTCAAAGAATCCAGTTATCCATTCAAGAACAAAATACATTTTAATTAGTTATCACTAATGAATGGAGGTGGTGGCTGATAAGGAATCTTGTTTGGAATAAATTTATATAAAGGAATAGGTAGTAGATATTTTTATTAAGGCATTGGCAATGGATACATTTTGAGTTTCCTTGGGAGAAGCTTGGGGTTATTGCTCCTCCTTCTAGCTAGGTGAATTATTGAGGTGTATCTTTCTAGGGGGAGCTTTCATGGCTATTCCTTTTCCTGGATTGATGTTATGGCTGCTCTTAGGGGGAGAAGTGCTATGTGTAGTGTTGTTTTGGCCATTGTCCTTGATGACAAAGTGGAAGAGATTAAGCAATATTGGGAGGGATAGAGCAGTGTAGATTGGTCAAGGATGAACTCACAATATTGGTTTGCACTTTTTGACCAACTTTGACACTTAGATGAAGATTTTGAATTCTTTTTTAACTTTCTGACACCTATAACTTTTCAATTGTTAAGAATTTGAAGATGATGTAAAATAGTGATTTGTACCATCTTCTTTGTAGATTCTAAATAATATTTTTTTCAGATTTTTTAAGTGAAATTTTATTGATTTTCCATCTCCCTCAAAAACATTTTTTAAGAGTGATGTGCATCTCGAAATGAATAACTTTTTTTTCTATAAATGATAGGAATGTAATTGCTTTGATAGTGATATGTTGAATTTATTTTTCATTTTATTAAGTTTTGAAGTCCGACTAATTATAATTTAGATATAGGTGTGCGTTTGAACACATAACTTGTTCTATATATATCAAAATTCAAATTTATCTTTTGTGTTAGAAAGAGGAATCAATACCTAGCACACAGATATTTTTCAAAATGTTTTTGAATTAGTTTACTATTTTTTCCAATGCATTGAAGAAAGAAGGTCATGTTTGGTGAAAAACCTACATTCATAAGAAATAAAATAAAAATATATTAATGAATTTAAATATATTAAAATTATACTATTTGGAAAGATTATAATAAGGACTAAATACTTAAAAAAACAAAACTTCTAAATGAATTCATTTGACCCCCAAAAGCCAATGTAAAATTGGATTTTTATCAGTATTTGATAGATGCAAAGGAGACTCTATTGCAAGTATGATTTAGAAGTAGAGAGGTTATATCCAAGAAATTTTGATCTAAGAGCCTTTGATCTGAATATATTGAATTAATTACTTCAAATGGGACTCGTTAAAGCTTAAATCATTATATTTTCCAAAAAATGTATGATTTTAGAAAAAAATAGGATGTACCAAAAAGTGTGAACCAACATTGTGAGTTCACCCTCAAGTGTTGGGTTTAGTCAAGTGTTGCTATCAAATACAAAGGGGAATATTTTTGGAAGTATGTGTTGTTGTGTTTTTTATTGATGTCAAACTTGTTGTTCTGGAATGTATGTGGTCTAGAGATATCTAGTTCTGTTGGTGTTGTAGTTGTTCTATTGGTTTTTTAAGAATTTTGGGTTTAAAAAAGTGTTGCTAATTTTGTTTAATGTTGTTCTCTTCTTTTCTTATGTTTTTAGCATTATGGATGAGTTATTTTTGTGGTCCAAAAATATATGTGTTCATCAAAAGTTGTGGTATATTTCATAGTAGGTTGTGATAATATACATGTTAAGCATATCTTTAGGTCTAGATATGATTTGTCACAGGTTATTTGATATGTTATGGGTCTCACCATAGTGTGTGGAGATATGGATAAGAGTAATTTGCATTGAAGAGTTTTTTACCATTAGTTGTCTATATGGATGTGTTGCATGTTGGGATGATGAGGTTTTTATTTCAATGGTTGTGGATCGACAGATTGATCTTTGGAAGATGTGCTTTCGTCCATTGTTTCTCCTATATTGGTTCAACGTATGTTTTTCTTATCCAATAGGTGTATTGTTTTTTAGGCCAACATTGTTCAAACTTTGATGATCAATCTTGTATATAAAGAATGAATGTGACTGAGTTGAGTATGATGACGTACATGAGGTGAAAAGAGAAGAGAATGAGAGGAAGTATGTGATGTGAATATAATTAACAAAATTTAGAGAAGAAAAGAATAATTATGTTCAAATGACATGTGAGTTGTTTGAGATTGTGATAGAGGTGTGAGAAAGAGTGTTAACAGATGAGGTTTGAGTTGTGTGTATTGATATTGGTCATTAATGTAGAGAAGGGGTTGAAACTCCAAACAATATTGAAACATGAAAACTTTCAATCTCTAAACATTCAAATGGTTGGTTTTCATTCTTTAGGCCTCCATCTCCTAGTAGTACTCCCTAACTGGTTGTTCCATCATAGCTTGCTATGTAGAGCTCATACCTAGAATGTTAAAGTATTTTTTAGTACCCATTTTGGCCTTATTTAACATATCCAAAACTTACATATGGTTGTTTTGGAGAAAAACCCTCTTAAATAGACTGGTAATGTTGCAACTAGGCATAATTACATGAACAAACTTATAGTAGTAAATGAGGTATTTTGAGAATAGCTTTGATGTAACCAGTTAAAACAAAACCAATATAACTGAGAATAATCAGAAATAAAGACAAGTATAGATCAAATGTTCTTCATTATTCTTATGCAACTCCAACCATTCTACCATTACAATGAAAAAGTCCCTATTTTAAACAATCACCAAAAAATTCCTTTTTGGGCAAATTTTTACAAAATCTAAAAATTGCCATTTAAGGAAATTTTCAAATCTATCCCAAAATCATGAAATCTTCTATAAATCTAAAAAAAATTCCTACAACACATAAAAACAACTTTCTAATCTCAAAAAAATTATGAGCTCAAAATTAACTAAAAAAACAACTTTCTAAAAAATCGAAAACAAAGAGTAAAAGACAATTTTGAGGCCTTACATGAAGGAATCCAGCCCTAAAATTTGAATTTTTGGGGGCCCTACCGAACTTGATTCTATTGGAAATCCAATCAAATCCTCAATATTTATGTCTACGTGAAATTTTAGCCCAATCGAACAACCGAGTCAAAAGTTATGACCCCGCGAAGTCCCTGCATCATTCTCCTTTGGTTGAAAAGAACACATCTCCTGCAAGTGGGTGTCCTCAAATTGTTGCCACTAGCCTCGATCTAGCTGCTGTAATTCCCACTTTGTAATCCATGTGCTCTCTTCTAGTGCTAATCCATCCCACTGTACCAAGTATCTATGGTATTCTCCTTGCCGAGTGCGAACAATGCTCTCTTCTAGTGCTAATACCTCCAAAATTCAACACTTGAAATTTCAAGAAAAAATTTAAAATTAAGAGATTAATTATAGCTCGTCATGATTGTAAAAATTTTAATTTTAAAATTAAGTGGTATCCCCTTGGCCCTAATTTTAAAAATTCCAATTTCCTTTAATTTTTGGAAATTGTGTCATCCTCTTCCTCCAACAAAGTTCAAATTGTGTAATCATTATTTTCTTAAATTTTACATTATTCAATTTTGTAAGCATTATTCCTATACTTAAAATTCAAAATTAAAATTTTCCCTCTAGGGCATAAGTTTCATGACTATTAGTCCTACCTAAACTATCCCTATTAGACGAAGCATTAGAATTAAGGTCTCCCAAGGTTTAATTACTGAGGAGATGGAGCCTAATTTGGGTGACTTCTTTCATTAGGATCATGCTAATTTTGTTCCTATTCACACGATTGATGAATCCCATGATGAAGAAGAAGCTTTAACTAGAGTCTCAATAGATCAACTTTCCATATTGGACAATCAATTTGATAACTTTCAACAATGGATTTCCCAAGAATATCGTAATAGTGAAGCTCTTTCATTAATTGAAGGCCTTAAGTGCATGATTCAAAGTGATGAGAGTAGAATTCATATATTGCTTGGCATTGCACATATTGTTGATTCTAATGTCATGCCTATCAAGAGTTGTGATGAAACCCTAGGTTATTCAAAACCTTCAACACAAGTCAATCCTTTTATTCCTTTGACCACTTCAATGGCTTGTGTTCCTACTTTTACCTCCAACATCATGGCTACATCAACTCAAAGTGTCATTCATCAACCATTGGTCATGAGGGTAATCCCTCTTCTTCATTTAATCCTCCATCTTTACCTATGTCTTCCATATTTATTCCTATTATTCCTCAACCAATCAATCTAACACAAGGGGGCAATTCCTTCAACAACTTTGTTCCTCCTTTAAGTGTCCCTTTTCCTACCCAATCATCACCTATGCCTACTTATCATAATGTCCCACCACCTTATTCTCAATCCATTCCTTCCTTGAATAATATCACACTACCTTCTCAATCAACTATGTCTAACATCAATTCTTCTACCGAAATGACATTTAATAATCTTTCTCAAACCATGTCTTCCTTGCAACAACAAATTGCTTCTATGAGTCAATCTAAGTTTAGTCCTCCCACCTTTGATGTTGTGATCCTACTTTCTCTTTATATTGTTAAATCTGTGCTACCTAAATATGTTGAGATCCCTCAATTAGAACTCTATAATGGAAAAGGTGATCCTCTTACGCATGTCAAAACATTTCAAACCTTATGTTCTGATTTTTCTTATGATCAAAGATTTCTTGCAAAATTTTTTACAATAACACTAAGAGATAAGCCTTTACAATGGTATTTAAAAAATAACATTGTTCCTAAAATCACTTTGATTGATTTAATGTATTGTAAACAAGGTGTTAAAGAAAAATTGATTGATTTCATTGGTAGATATAAGAATTTGTATGCTCAAATTTCTTTTCATGTACCGGATAATGATAATGAAATAATTTTCATTTATAATTTGCAAAAAGATATCCGAGAAAATATTATTTTGTATGAGTTTACTTTCTTTTGGCAGTTGTGTGCAACAGTCCACAATTATCAACTAGCTATGAGTCAAATAGAGCAATCCACTCCTATGGCTCCTGGTAATAAGGGGCAGAGTTTTCAACAACAACAATGTGAATGCTACAATAGGTGTGCCTTCTATTTCGAAAT
Organism: Cryptomeria japonica; assembly: GCF_030272615.1. Lineage (NCBI taxonomy): Eukaryota > Viridiplantae > Streptophyta > Pinopsida > Cupressales > Cupressaceae > Cryptomeria > Cryptomeria japonica. Next base: position 200,083,919 of record NC_081413.1, on the reverse strand, counting down.
TTTTCCAAAGAGAAATACAATTTACTTCTTTGAATGAATATTTACATAGTATTATGTCTCAGTTGTTGCAAAGAAGTATTATCAAACTTCCTCCTATAAAACTAGTTGATCCTTCTGAACTCGCATCCCCTTATTTTAATAACAATTCATTTGGTCAATTTTATCGTCAACCTGGTCATCATACTAAGAAATGTTTCGGATTGAAAAATAAGATTCGAGATTTAATTGATAACAATACTATATCTGTGGCAGGTGTGAATGATAAAGGGAATAAATCAGTAGCTCCTCCTAATTAAAATCTTAATATTTTGACTGATCCTTTACCTTCTCATAACTCTAACGTTATTGAGATTGTCTCTTATTCTTACTCTTCTATGGAATTCACCTCTATGGCTTCTAACTTGGTATATATGGTAGAAAAACAAGATACGCCTAAGTATCCTTGTATTACATTTGACCCTAGTGAGATCATTAGAGCACCTGATGGCCCTTTATACATAGTTGCAAAGGTCAAGGATATATCTTGTCATGGTGCCCTTATTGATCCCTCTTGCAAGGTTAATGTCATCACTAACGAGTATATTTTCACTTTAAGATTGCATAAACTAATATATGATACCTCTAATGTGTTTGTGAAGTTATTTGATGACTTCTCTTGTCCTATAATTGGATCTATCACCCTTCGCGTTGAAGTTCATACTAAATCCATGGATGTTGACTTTTTTATCATACCCTCTTCTGAGCAATTTCTTGTGAATTTGGGCTATCCTTGGCTATCTTCCATAAAGGCTATTGCTTCTCTAATCCACAAGTGTCTGAAATTTCCTCACAATGGAGAAATCATAACCGTGAACCATAGATTATTTCATCCATTAAAAGAAGCCCTGGTGTTCCTATTGATTTCTTTTGGCCTAAATAATTTCAATCTCTTCCATGAAGGAGCGATGCTCTTTTTCAATCTTATAAAAAATGGAAGAAAGATATGATCTTATCCTTAAGTCAACCTATACCCAACACTTGACATTCCTATTATTCTTCAAGATGAGGTTCTTCCCATCATGGATAGAACTAATCTCCCTCATAATAAATATCATCAACCTATTCCTATGGATGTGACTATAACTTCTCCCAAGAAGAACCACAATATTCATCCTAAGGTTAGACATGTACCTCCTCATGATGGACTTGGTCTCCTTCCTACACCTAATATTCCTGCTTTGTATAGCATAGTTCCACCTCCTTCCTCTTATCGAGAGAAGAGGCATGATTCTCCTCTTATTCAACCTTAATGACCTCAACCTAAACCTTCAACTATCAAGGAGAGAAACATTCCTACTTTTTCAAGTTTTCCTCCTCCTTCTCAGCCTTCCACTGAGACTCAACAAAATCATTGTGCAAGAGAACACCAAAAAAGATGCTATGTTCGAGCTCATGAAGCTATCCTTCAAAATACTCAATCTCCTTAGACTTTGATAGTTGACATGATTACCTTCTCTCCCAAGAAATATGTTCAACCTACATCTCCAAATCATAAGTTACAAAAAACATGTGATGGTTTTACTCCTATTCGTATTCTTGCTCCTCTTTCTGTGAATTTTGATGAAGAAATGGGTGAAAATATTAATCATGATGGCAATACAACTCTTAATACTTTTGATAGTGAGTATGAATTTGTTTATGTGGATAATCATTTATCAACTAAATTTTCACAAACCCTAATCCTATCTCGTAGAGTCGAACAAAGTGACTTACAACATGAGCATAGTCATTTTTTGGATGTTGTGATATCTCCATATGTTTTTCCTAATGTTGCTCCTTTGGCATGTTTATCGCCTTCCTAAAATAGTGATGAGCAAGATTCGTAGGCGGATGCCATGCTAGATAAGAAATATTAGTACTGTAGATCTTATTTCTCTCTCTTTTCTTGCTCTTTTGTGACCATTTTTCTATGTGGATCCCTATTCTTCTATTGTTTCCTTAATGTCTACTTGCGGATGATGCAAAGCATTGAGATCTTTTCTTGGTCTCTTTCATGTTGACTAAAAAGACATCCTCTCTTCCCTTTTGATGTATACTGGGAAACAACAAGGTAAGAAGACCCAATCCACACCAATGTACTCAATCAGCCACACCACTTCCTAAGGATGGTTTTTTTATATTTGATACCCAAGGTTACTCATCCTCTTCCTTTCATCCAAGTTTGAAGACTTCCTACTACACCCAGGTCAAGGAACCCCCAATTAGGCTTATTCCTTGTAGCCTTATTTGACCAGTATTTCTAAAATAATCCAAATTTTCCTCAAAACACCCTAGTAAAAAATTACATTTAAGAGTACCCTTTTGGGGCTTATATCCAATTCCAAAAGATATAGTTGTTACCTTTCTCCAATACCCTTAAGCACCTACTAGGTTTGTAGACCTAATAGGCCTAATTAGGATTGTTTTACAAAGCAACTACTTAAGAATGGGGTTGCAGAATCAAAATCACTCCTTGGGAATATTCATTAGGTTTTTAATGGACCAAATCCACCATTAAACTAGTTCCCAAACATTCCCTAGATGACTATTTTCTCATTCTACCTCATGGCTAGACTAAACACATGGTTTTGTTTTACCTAGGGTTTGGTGAAACCAAACCAAACATCACTCCTAGATTCCACCCTTTTGTAACAAAAACATACACACCCTCAAACTGTATTTACCAAAGGGTGGTTGAATTACTGAGTAGGATCTCCATGTTAGGGTCATGTTTTTTATGAAACCCTACGAACCCGGTCTTTGAGTGACATTTTTTGGTAAACTCTCCACCGCTTGATCCATAATCCACAAATTTGAGTTAGACCACTCATATTTGAACCTAAATTCACACCACAATCCAACCAATTCAAATTTTAATACCAACCAATACAATGTCAGATCACATAGTATGAAAAACCAATGAAAAATGGGCAAAATATGAGTTTTTTTGTGTATTCAAACCACCAAATTCATACATTCATCATCCAACCCACTTATAGATGATCTCAAAGGCATAAATAGGCCTTCCCCAATGGCTACAACTAATTTCCAACTATTTATGATCATTGGAACTTCTTTACCAATCGATGGGTAAATATTGCTTAGCAACTTTTGACAACTTTTCAAATTTGACATCCCAAAGTCCCTAATGGACTTGTAGACCAACCCTAAGCCTAAAAATAATTAGGAAAACCTAAAATAATACCTCCTACCCTACATGAACACATGGTCACAGTTGATTTCTAGTTTTATAAATGACCTAGAGCCAATTGACCTTACAAATGGTTCTTTATTACATTCATAGGATCCAAATATCCAATCTGATCCAAAACACCATCCTAGGGTGTAGGACCACCTACCAACACACAAACAACAAACAAAATCCAAAACAAAGAGGTTCCCTTTATAGACACCTAAAAATGTCTCTTTGATCACATACTAATTATTCCTCTAATTGATTAAATAATTCTTTAATTATTTAATTAAGTTAATTAATCTTATTCTTCTAATTTCATATTTCCTCATAATCTTAATAATTATTCTATTTCCTATTCTTTCATCATTTAATCATTTTAACCATTTTCTAATGTTAATTAAATATTTATTATTTAATTAATTCTGATTAATTCCCCAATTTAAATAATCGTTATTATTTAAATAAATTAATTTTCAATTTCTATCTCTAAACAATTAATCATTCAAACCTTTTTGAAATATTAATTAAATATTTATTATTTAATTAATTGTGATTTTAAACCTTTAATTTAAACAATCTTCATTATTTAATTAAAGTCCATTTCTAAATAATTAAATAGTTTCTTTAAACTATTTAATTAAGTAATTAATTCTTCAATTCCAAATCCCCAAATTTTAATTGCATTCAATTTCAAATTTTTCTAATGTCTTCTAATTTCAAATACATGTGCATGATTTCAAAACTCAAATTGAAAATCAAAGTCAAGTTCTAAATATATTCAAATACTAAATTGAATTTTAAATAAATTCAATTATTTGAATAAATCTCATGCAATAATTAAATTGAAAATTTAAGTTAAAATGCAAGCACATGTTAAATTAATTAATTCAATCAATTAATTAATTAAATCATTTATCTCTCCAATCTGTATTTCCGTCTTCTAGTTAGCTTTGTCATCTTCTTAATTTCCTCCAATCATACTTTTTCTTCCCTCAGTTAGCTTTTTTTCAATCAGCTGACTCAATTAATCTATTCAATTTATTCCATTTCATCTCTAAATCAATAGTTCAACTATCAATCAGCATGTGAGCTCACCTGAGTTCCACCTCTTGATCAATCTATTCCACCTTTCAATTAATCTTCTCCAAAAATCTATAAATTGAGCATTCAATCTCCATTTTCAACAATAATGAACTTTTAATCTTTGTGTCACTTGCAGGTTGCTAGTACAATATCTAAGAGCCACCATACCACAAAGAGGAGAAGAACAATGGAATCCATGATGCACAATAGGGAGTTTTGCATTGTTTAATCTTAGTCTATTTTACATCTATTTCATTGGTTTTGTGTTCAAATTGCCTCGATAGTTAAGGGATTCGTGATTTTCCTAATTTTTTATTTAGCAATTATGAATTTGTGCATAGAACATTTGGGTGAACCTGATGTTAAAAACAACTAATTAACCTTCTCTATTTTTTGTTTTATTTTTGCAGATCGTACGGATTTGTTCCTTTTTTAAAGGTTTTGCATGGATTTCAAAAAAGATCTCTTCATCACGCATTCATGGTTGCATCATTACACAATCAACCAAATAGAGTTATGCATTCATGCAGAACCCATCACACAATCACCCTTACAGGATTACACAATCACTAACACAAGATTACACAATCGCTTTGATACTGTCACACATTCATTTTGAATATTTTTGTTCTGATATTTTTTTTAATTCCTTTTCTATTCTTTGATCTATTTAATTCGACATGAAATTGAGTAAATTTGGAAACAAATTGTTTTTATTGCATGTTTTTTTAATAAAAGTTTATGGAACATAAGGTACAATTCAAGATTTCAGGTGCCAAAAGGACAAAGGAGCAAAGAAGATAGGCCAGATGCCATTAGAGAATTCTCAAAGTAGAAAAGAAGATTAAAGATTTGGAAGACCAACTAGCTATCGACATATACAATACCTTAATTCTCTTATATCAGGTGAAATACGTTTTGGTTAACTTTAAATGGATTATTAAAGACTTAGCTAGAGCCTCACAATTTGTTTTGCAGGTTTTTGATCAAAATTAGCTTCAATATTTAATTTTTTGTGTTATCTACCTGTGTATCTCACAATCCCCTTGTCATCATCATGTAATCAAACTATTAGGATCATGCATTCTCTCTATCAAGAACATGAAATCGATCAAACATAATTACACAATCGCCTATGCAGGGTCAGGCAATCACATAGGTAGCATTACGCATTCGTTTTTGTTAGATTTGGGTTCTCTGTCTACTATTGATTTGATTTTACTACTAATCATCTGTTTGCAGTCTGTTGTGAATTTATAGAAAGGATCAGATTAGTATTAGATCAATTGCACTCATGCTCTCAGACTACATTTTTTGGGCTTAAAACTAACCATTGGTTAAAATTTACATGCATGTGTAACACTTGAATTTGGGCTTAAAATCAACATTGGTTAAAATTGACATGCATGTATAACACTTCAATTTGGGCTTACAATCAACATTGGTTAAAATTGACATGCATGTATAAAACTTCAGTTTGTTCTTAAAATTAACATTGGTTAAAATTGACATGCATGTATAACACTTCAGTTTGTGCTTAAAATCAACAATGGTTAAAATTGACATGCATGTATAAAACTTCAGTTTGTTCTTAAACTTAACATTGGTTAAAATTGACATGCATGTATAACACTTCAATTTGGGCTTAAAATCAACGATGGTTAAAATTGACATGCATGCCTTCACATTTCAGTTTGGTGTTTAAAATTGACATGCACATGCGTATTCAACACCTCAATTTGGGCTTTAAAATGAACGTGAATCAAACTACACATAGATTAAATAAAATTTGATTTTCTTAAAGGAAAGAATATTTTATCATGTTTGGGGTAGACCTACTGTTGCAATAGCTACCTTTCCACCTACCTTTAGGGTCTTGGGAGAAAGGAAGGAGGTGACAACAACACTCAATTTTATTTTATGTCAAGTAGAGAGGGTTATCTTTGACTAGGGATCTCATCACCCCACAAAGGTACTTCAAATTGGGATGCATTGGGGATATCATCTCTCCAAGTGTACTCTCGGGTGGGTTTTTCAAGCAACTATATAAACATATTGGTCAGGCGGGTAGAGTGTTGAGTGAATCCGACGTATGTGGGGGCCTTCCCTGCACTGATAATCTCAACTAAAGTCTTATGTGGCTTGCTCTGAGAATCCTTCGTTGGATCAAGATCCCTCAAAATTTTACAATAAGAACCAACTTAGTAGCCCAAAATCTTACATTTAGTGATTTGGGGAGTGCGGATCATACCCCATAGATACCCCTCACATACCTTGCATTTTGAGACAAAAATCCCTTAGTGATAAGATCTTCGGATCTTTGGGGTAAGAGAGACTGTCATGCACAATAAATGTGTGTCATGGAGTGGAGCTAGTGTTGCCAGACTCTCTATGTGTCTATCTTGTTGTAGTATTTTTTTGTGGGGGCCTCATTGAATGGTGTCCACTTTACAGCCTAAGATTATCATTTGTTTCATTTTTTGTATCATTGTATAAGACCACTATTGATTCAGTTATTTGGGCTATTTCAGGCCCTATCCTATGTATCTCTAAATTATCTAAGATTGTTTGAAAAAAAAGCTAGTTCAGTCAGCTATATTTACCTCCAAACAATTGTTCTCAGACTTGGAAGACAAAAAACTTGTCCTACTCACAAAATGACTAAAAACCAAGTCCATTTTGAAATGTTGGATAGTGCTGCAAACTGAAAGAAATACACACTTATGACCATAGGAAGTCCTTGCATAGTCTTGATTTACGTCCTTACTATCATCCTAATTCCTTGCACAGTCCTTATTTTTGTCCTTATTATCTTCCTAAGTCCTTGCATAGTCCTTATTTACATCCTTATTATCATCCTAAGTCATTGCATAGTCCTCATTTACATCCTTATTATCATCCATAGTCCTTGCATAGTCTCTATTTACATCCTCATTATCATCCTCATATACATTTATCTTAGTCCATCATCATTTTCATAATCATCCTATAAATTCATACCCCAAACATCCAAAACATAATAAGAGGATCAATCAAACTCAGCCTCAACTCAAACAAGTTGGTCAAGTTCAATCAAACATTGTCACATTAAGAGAAATAGAGATAATATCTTACATGTTGTGATCCTAGGTCAAACCAATCAAGAAAACATCATGGATTAGCATTATACATTTCATAGGGAGGTGGAGGATTCATCCCTTCTATTCCTATTTCATCACCATCCATAGAAACCTTAGCTCAACAGATCAAGACTTTGCAACAATAAGTGATAGACATGACTAGTACTAACAACCATAGGGGCTAGTTAGAAAACATGATGAGAGAAGTGATGACCATAAGGGAATCAGTATCAAGACAACCTTGTTCTTCTGGTGAGTCCATTCACACATGCCAACTTTCATTCTTCAACAAAATCATTCCTACCTCAGTTCAACAAACATTAGATTTATGTAAACCTTCTTTTTCTTTCAACCCACTATATCAATCATACCAATCAAACCAACCCAACATTCAAAGTACCCCTTTTAACCAAAATCAAACCCCTTTCAACCAAAGTCCAAAAAAAAAGTTCATATCAACCCAACATTCAAATTATTTGTTTCAACAAAAATCAGACCCCTTACAACCAAAGTCCAAATCAAAATTCATTCAACCAAAATTAAACCTCTTTCACCCAAAATCATACTCCTTTCAACCAAAATCAAATCCCTTTCAACCAAAGCCCAAATCAACCATATCTATTAGTCATTTATCATCCCCTGAAGTCACACAAGACCAATCCATGTCATCTCTATCCAATAACACAACCTCCCAAGGGCTATCCATTGTACAAATCCAATCTAATTCAAGTCATGATTCAAAGGATCTCATTCAAAATCCTTCCTCATCAAGCCAATGTGTTGAAACATTTCAATAATATCCCATGCATTTCCAAACTTCTTCCCCATGTCAAGAGGATGATCCAAAATCAGAAGAAATGAGTCCTAAAATAAATAAAGATCAAGAACAACCACCTCCATCCTACCCAAATTTTTATCAAGATCCCACTGGCCAAGAAGCTTATGATGATCCCCTCAATTTTTTCTATTCCATTCATAATGATACCCTTCCATCTCAAGAACAAAGTTTCCTTTCAAGTCCCATCCAACATCCACCTCCTAAAGAAGATCGAGACATCCCTTTTATCCTTTCTAATAATCCCTTTCCAATACAAGATTAAAGCATACCTTTACCTTCATGTATTAAACAAGATCCCATTATTTCTCCAAATCCTGATCAAGGTCCCTCCATCCCTTCATTTACATGTCATAATCCTCCATGTTCTTCATAATATTCCTTCTCAAATGAATTTACCATTTCTCCCAATGATCCCAATCCCTCTACACAAGTTGTTTGTGAACCCCTTATCAATGAAATCACAATTGCACATCATACTACATAGAGAAACTTGTCAACAATTGTATGTGTGCCATCATGAAATGCTAATGTAGTGACAAAAACAAGCATAACACCAACTAATGAAATCGACACCTGGTTGACTTCATCATCCTCTTCAAGTGCATCAATAGAAGCAAACATAACACTCGCTCATGTCACAACTTCATAACTAGAATCTATTTTCCTCACATACCCACACTTGAAAGACTGGGGGCAAGAGAACCTACCACAGTTGGATTTTTTTAAAAATAATAAGACTATACCTAAATTCATGGGTTTTTAGAGATTGATTTCCCTTTGATGATCCACAAAATCCAAAAACTCATAAAATCATCATTAGAGATGTTGAATGTGTACACTTAGCTGAGTCCTTATATCCTATTAGAAAAGACATCTTTATCTGACTCTTCAAACAAAGACCAATGAACTACCTACACAAAACAATTTTAGGTTTTACTTTCCACATTGCATCTTATTTTATTCAAAGCACTGCATCACATATAGTTCCTTTTTCAAATATATTGCTTTCGCAATATTTTTGCATTTTCATATAGCAGCACAAATAAAACAAGGAACTATCCACGTTGGTCATATGTTTGCATCTAAGAGAAACAAGGGTCATTTCCTTTCTTAGATCTATTTGGACATGAAGTCTTTGAGGTCCTAAGGTCATTCATTTTCAACGTTACCTTGTGACGATGCTTTACTTATGGTTGGGTTAGGGTAGTGATTTAACTATTTGACACTTGTTAGCCCAAAATCTATTAGTTGCTATATCTTAAAACACATTAAGAAAATCTCTAATTCATTCTAGACACCTAGTTGATCATATGACTAGTGAAAAATCTAAAATTCTACTTTAGCACCACTATAATTGTCACACTGAAGTAGGTTTCATTACTTACAAAGTCAAGGCAAGAAAATAATAAGAAAAAGAGTTATGCCAAATATTCATCTCAAGGCAAAAGAGCAATGATATATAACTGAAATATCGCGCATGCAAGTGTGACAAAAAACTTGACTATGGGAATATGCAAGTAACTCCATTAGGGCTATGAATGCCTGCTGGCAATGGAGCAATATTTGAGAAATTATAGTCTATAATCCTGTTAGAGCTCTAAAATCTTGCTAGGAAGTGAAGCTCTATTCAGGATGCTTTTGAAGTTAGGATAATCCACGTAGCTAGTCATATAGGATGCTAAGAATCTTTAGTGAATACAAGAGCGGGAGTTAACTCATCTGCACACATATGGGCAAAAGAAGATCAAAGTTTAAAGAATCAATAGGGAAGTTTTTTGTGTCTCTATTTGTAAATCCTAGTCATTAAGTGTGTTAATTTGGATGTTCCAAAGAACCTTAGGGATCGATTGGCATCTTATCTATGAAATTTTTTGCACCTCCATTTCAATTGGTGTATTATAAATGCTAAAACAAACACAATCAACCTTGTTCGGATAGGAAATGCATCTTCATCATGCATATTTCATTAACATAGGTCATGCCAAAAATTAATTGTCTCCACATGCATTCTGCAGATCATCATGTCATATAGGTTTGCACACTAGGTTCATAACTGAAAAAATCCTAAAAAATTGGAAAAAGTCCTGAAAAAAACCTAAATATTATTAAAAGTCCTGAAAAAACTTAAAATCCAAAAATAGTGAAAAACTTAAAAACCCCAAAATAGTGGAAAACTTAAAAAAATATAAAAACATCTGCAAAATGTCTTGAAAAAAACCAAAAAATAGTGAAAAACTTAAAATCCAAAATAGTCAGAAAGAGTAATGAAAATACCCGAAACATTCATATAACGTCCTTTGAAATAAATCCAAAACATTTGCAAAATGTCCTGAAAAAATTCAATCAAAAACATTCAAATATCGATCCACATAATCCAAAAACATCGAAAAAGCTCTTGAAAAAGAACTAAACAATCACAAATCAATCAATCAAAAAACTTGCAATAAAATGTCTTGTGAGAAATAAATACCCTAGCAGATATCTAGCAAATGCTTCGCATGAAGTTAACAAAGGATATGACTATCCAGTCAAACATTTGTAATCAACTGATCAAACTGTCTTATCAATCGTATCATATCCATATCAATTGATCATTATCTTGTCTTAAACATAAGAGGATAGACTCAAAATCAGTCAGTCTTAAATGGGGTATGTAACTTTATGAAATCAGACATTATCAACCATCACATAAAGCAACTAAGAATGAAGGTACTAGGTTAGTATAGATGTTGAATCTTGTCCGGGTCATTCTTTATCTTTTATCATTTGCTGACAGATTATGTTCTTATGCTACTTAGGGATGTCCATAAGTGACTAGAGGAGCTATGATGGGCATTATCTTTTTCTTTTTTTTTTCTTTGTGGTTTGAACCAATTAAGTTATAGGTAAATTTCTCTAGTGGGTGTCTGTGATAGCAGCATTCAGCTTGTGAATGCCACACATACCTCGACCCCTAGTGTATTTCCCATAATGGAGGGGTTCATCCCTTGTCTACTACGTGTTTGTTTCTTCAATGCGATATCATTACATCTTGGTTCTTTATAACCTAATGTGCTAAGCTTCATTGTTCAATAATAAATCTTAGTGATGAATATATATTGCATAATAAATAATGACACAAGTTCATGAATTAATCATTCACTTCATCTCGTTTACTTATTGCTAGTTTTCTGATTCTTTTCTCATCATCTCTTTCTAAATTATTTTCAATCCATCATCTCATATCAATCATCTTCAATTTCTTCTAATTCTAATCAATCTATATCATTCTAAGGTTCATTCTCTCATATTCTATCTTAATATATTCACATCACCTATCTCTATCTCTAATCGACTAACCATTCTTCTAACTTTAATCTCACATTCTTCTTTTTTCGAGAGATCATTCATATCTTTAATACACAAACAATCTCTCGAGGGGGCATATTTACACTATACAGTGGTACCAAGGCATATTGGGGCTGAATTTTTCATTTTCTTTCAAACAATGTCATTCTGACTTTGTCTCAAAGAGGAGAAAATGTAGACACCTAAAAATGTCTCATTGTTCATGTACTAATCATTCCTCTAACTGACTAAATAATTGTTCAATTATTTAATTAAGTTAATTAAGCTTATTCTTCTAATTTCATATTTCCTCATCACCTTACTAATTATTCTATTTCCTATTCTTTCATCATTTAATCATTTTAACCATTTTTTAATGTTAATTAAATATTATTATTTAATTAATTCTGATTAATTCCTCAATTTAATAATCTTTATTGTTTAAATAAATTAATTTTCAATTTCTATCTCTAATCAATTAATCATTCAAACCTTTTCAAAATATTAATTAAATATTTATTATTTAATTAATTATGATTTTAATCCTTTAATTTAAATAATCTTCATTATTTAATTAAAGTCCATTTCTAAATAATTAAATAGTTTCTTTAAATTATTTAACTAACTAATTAATTCTTCAATTCCAAATCCCTAAATTCTAATTTCACTCAATTTAAAATTCTTCTAATTTCTTCTAATTTCAAATACAAGTGCATGATTTCAAAAATCAAATTCAAAATAACAATCAAGTTCTAAATATATTCAAATACTAAATTGAATTTAAAACAAAATCAATTATTTGAATAAATCTCATGCAAAGATTAAATTGAAAATATAAGTGCAAGCACATGCTAAATTAATTAATTCAATCAATTAATTAGTTACAACATTTATCTCTCCAATCTCTATTTCCATTTTCTAGTTAGCTTTGTCATCTTCTTAATTTCCTCCAATCATCATTTTTGTTCCCTCACTTAGCTTTTCTCAATCAATTGACTTAATTAATCTATTCAATTTATTTTGTTTCACCTCTAAATCAACAATTCAACTATCAATCAATATATGAGCTCACCTGAGTTCCACCTCTTGATCAATTTGTTCCCCCTTTCAAACAATCTTCTCCAAAAATATATAAATTGAGCATTCAATCTCTATTTTCAACAATCATGAACTTTGAATCTTTGTATCACTTGCAGGTTGCTAGCGCAATATCTGAGAGCCACCAGACCACAAAGAGGAGAAGAACAATGGAAGCCATGATGCACCATAAGGAGTTTTAGATTGTTTAATCTTAGTCTATTTTGCATCTATTTCATTGGTTTTATGTTTGTAGTGCTTATATAGTTAAGGGATTTGTGAGTTTCCTTATTTCCTATTTAGAAATGATGAATTTGAGCATAGCACACCTTGCACCATAATCTTGGGGGTAGAAAAAACTCAAGTCTCTTGAGTTCAAATATGGAACCTTGCACCCAATCTTCACCAAACCTTGCTTTGTCATCTAGCTTGCATCTTCTATGGGGTTTTCCTTCCATTGGACCAGGTACTCATAGTCAATATTCCTCCTTGTTTTCTAACTCACCCTCTTGTAAAGTACATGCTTAATTGCAAGTTTAGGCTGCCTAGCTAGGTCTTGTAACATCTCTTCCATGCTAAAATCATCTAGACCTGAATCACACACATCAGTAACAAGACCTATATATGCATAGATATCTGAAACATTGAAAATGTTCGAGAGAACAATGTCCAGTGGGAGATCAATCTTGTAGGCATTTCTGCCACACTTTTGAATGATCTTGAAAGGTCCTATCTTATTCATAATCAACTTCATTTATTTCTCCTTAGGGAGTCTCTCCTTCTTGAGATGAATCATCACCATATCTCCAACCTTAAACTACAAATCTCTCATTTTCCTATCTACTGCATACTTGTGCTTGTCAAAGGTTTGTTCTAACGTATCGTTGACTTGTTGATGGATATCCCTCATTACTTCTGCAAAGTCCTCCACTTGTGCACTTCTTTTCTCCAAATCTTTCAAATCTCTCAACTCCAATACACCTATAGGGTGTGACCGATACACTATTTCAAAGGGATTGTGACCAGTGCTTCTATTTACTTAATCATTATAAGAAAATTCTTCTTGAGGAAGTATTGAATCCCAAGTAGTTCCTTGATCCTTTGTCAAATGCCTTAATAGGTTTCTAAGTGACCTATTGATGACCTCAGTCTATCCATCAGATTGGGGATGATAAGTTGATGTGAAGACAAATCAATACCCAACCTTCTCCATAGGGTTCTCCAAAAACGTCCAAGAAACTTAGAGTCCCTATTTGAGATGATTGATAGTGGTAAACCATGTAATCTTAGAACCTCCTTGAAGAATATACCTGATATATGAGATGCATCATGTGTAGTTTTACAAGGTAGGAAGTGAGGAATTTTTGAAAACCTGTCAACAACTAAATAGATGTTATCATGACCCCTTTTAGTATTTGGAAGTCCTAATACAAAGTCTATGTTGACTGAATCTCATGGTTTGCTTGGTATGTGAAAAGGAGTATACAAACATGCATTTGAGCTGCTACCCTTGTCCTTTTGAGAAATCACACAACCTTCCACATACTTTTTGATCCTAGTCTACATCTTAGGGCAGAAATAGAATCTTGTAACTAACTCAAGGGTATTGTTAATTCCAAAATGACCTGCTAATGCCCCACAATGCTTCTCTTTCACAATAGTTTCCCTCATGGAACCTTTAGGAATGAAAATTTGACTTCCCTTGAAAAGTAGATCTTCCTACAGAATAAAATCTGAGAACTCCTTGTGGTACTTGTCACCCATTTCCTGACACACTTGGTATGCTTCTTGGAAGTCCTCATCTCCTTGGTACATATCCTTCATGGAATTAATGCCTATTCTCTCCAACTGAATCTCCTTCTCTATCAAGTTCCTCCTGCTAAGGGAATCAACTACCTTATTTGCTACTCATTTTGTTGGTTGAAAATTTTGTACACTTGGGGAAATATACAAAATTGTGGTTTCAACCACAGCACATGAGTAAAAACTCTACTAATTAAGGGAAGGCTCCCCCTATCTAACTACAACTTGGAAAGTAAAATGGGATGGGACAGCAATCTTTCTTCTTTTTTCAAGAAAGACAATATCCTTTTCTCTTCACAGAAAAGGATAGCGATTGAATAACAGCAGTAACCACTTTAAAGTGAAATAAGAGAAAGGAAATGAAGTTTCCTGAAAGTGCAAAGACTTCCGTCACTTCCTTCGGGACGGGACAGCAATATCAAGCTCAAAGACTTGACTATTGGAAGTCCTATCTACCCTTTTCTATACTAAATTTTACAATGAATAAATGACAACAGCTCAAAGACTGGAATAATTTATTCTTTTAACACAAAGACAAGAACTAATGCAAGCTCAAAGACTTGCTGCTATTTCTTATCAAACAGTAACTTTTCCTCAAGAATAGACGCAAGCTCAAAGACTTGCTGCTCCTTCTAGAGATTTTCCTATTTTAATTAATCTTCTCTACTTGCAGCTCAAAGACTTCAAATCAGATTGGACTAAGCTCCTTTAGAAACACTTTGCATAGAAGAAATAAAAGATTCAAACCCAAACATGTAGCTCAAAGACTCAAAACTTGAGTAATCCTTCTTTATTATTCTTCAAAAACTTTCAATCCACATACATAAGCTCAAAGACTTCTTGCTGTAAATTTGGCAAAGTTTTTGCTTGCTTTCCAAAAGATAAATATTACAATAGACTCCTCCAGTATTTATAGAAGAGGAGCCTTGAGAAAAAGTTGGGAGGATCCTAACTAACTTGAGAGATTCTCTCAACCACCAAGACTCATTCAATAACTAACTGAGACTTCATTAACTAACTAAGAGTTACTCCAACTAACTAAGACTTATTCCAACTACAGTCCTAATCGGACACAACTTGTAGTTGTCTTACATGTAATTACAAAAGTGCAAGTAATGTGTAACTTGCATTTTACAAAAAATATTTTTACATGTAACTTGTCAAAACGAAATTACAAATGCATAACTAAAACTATTCCATGTGTCTAAAGACACGACTCTAACTGCATCATCCTTTGTCTGTGATGATCTTCATGTCGCTTCAGGATGCTAGAACTTGAAGTATTCTAGATTGGTAAAGACATCTTGAACCGGAACGGGAACTTGCATCCTTGTCTTCTTGCTTGGGGTAATACTAGCTTTTCAAGAGGGAACGGGCTGCCTTCCTCTTTTCATGTCATGACCATCTTTGTCTTGAAAGCATTCTATGCTCTCAACCATGAATTGTTGTTGTATCTCTTCTTTGTATCATCCTTCATTCTTGAAATCTTCTTGCAAAATAAGGCCCATGCCTTAATCCATTGATTTGGTAGATCGTGTGTGCAAACCGGACTGACAAGGGAAGGGATAAATTGATGCGAAAATGGGCTCACAAGTGAATTTCGGGTTTTGGAAGCTGCATTACATGTGTGGGAAAAACAAGAGCATTAACTTGCAAATGTGGGAACAAACATGCAACTTCATATGTGTAATGGGTAACTACAAGTTTGCACTTGTAATTGGTCCTTTAAAACTCATTTTCAAGTGTTTTTTGAGTGCATTTTGGACCAATTTCGGGTTCTGGATGGCTGACTGCAAGTAGACTTTAAATGGGGAAAATGAATGAAGGTGTGAAATGAGTGGATGAATTGGTATGTACGGATGAGGGAATTGGAAGCGGATAGGTAAAAATGAATTTCAAGAAGATCACTTGGAACTTTGCCAATGCAAAAATGGGAAGAACTTTCAACTTGCAACCTGGATTTCAAAAAAAAGATGGTTAAATCTTTTATCCGTAAGGGAAGAACAATGATTTTCATCCAACTTGTAATCGGAATTTAAAATCCTGAATACAAGTAAAGAGGGAAAATGGGGAAGAACAATGCAATTCTAAAATTGCTTTACAAAAGGGAAAATCTCTCTCACAAAATCTGATTTTTGGGGAAGAACCAACCATTTACAAATTTACAACTAGAAAGAAAAAAACAAGAAAACAAGAAAAAAGAAACAAGAAGAAAATAAATCTTACTTGCTCCAATGTGAAAATGCTTCTCCAAAAGATAATCAATCTTTGAAATAAAGAAGAATATCTCTTAAAAAGAAATTAACCGTATTCCAAAACCCTAGCCACGTTTTTGAAAAAATGGCAAAAACTGAAAAACGTGGCAGCAAATGCATGAGAAATGGCATGGAAAATGGCCAAGACTCTTTCTAACCTCAATACCTTAGCATACCAAGCCAAAACGATTCATAACATTGCTGATTCGTGGCATTTTTAATGAAGAAAAACGTGGTTTTTTAGCAAAAACGTGTTTGCTGTTATAAACCTAAAAACCAGCAAACTTAACCTCCATGTGGCGTGAAAGGTGTCTAAAAATGCATGGAAATAGGAAGGAATCCAAAACGCCTTCCATCTCCCAAAAAATCTCCACAAAAATTTGCTAAAAATCTTCAAAAAACATGTTTTTCCTTGCAATTCGGGTTTTTTGGAACAAATAGCAAGTTTAAAATGTATGAAACAATGAAAATCGGGTTTTTTGGAGGATATGACAAGTTTAAAATTTCACTTTTTCAACATGTTAGGCAAAATCGGGATTTTTTGGCCAAATAGCAAGTTTAAAATGTCAAAAATGCACTTTATGAGCAAAATCGGGTTTTTTGGACCAAAGTGCAAGTTTTAAATTGTCACTTTTTCACTTACAAGGCAAAATCGGGTTTTTTGGAGCAAACTGCAAGTTTTAAATACTTGTAAATGGGAAATAAAATCCCTACAACAAGTTATACTTGCTTGCACATATGTAATGGGGATTTAAAATCCCTATTACATGCAAAAACCATTAAAGTAGGGGTTTTTTCACCAAACTGCAAGTTTACTTGCACATATGTAATGGGGATTTAAAATCCCTATTACATGTGAAAACCATTAAAGTAGGGGTTTTTTCACCAAACTGCAAGTTTACTTGCAGTTGAGCCAAAAAATCCCTATTTTAACTAAAAATGACCAAAAAACAATAAAAAGATAAAAACAACAAAGGGGAAATTTAAAATAAATTACAAGTAACATATTTGAAATAAAAGTGCACATGTAATTGGTCAAAAATTCCCCTACAAAGACCAAAACAATGAATATCATTAAAACTTGCAGTTTGAAGAAAATTCTCCACCTGCAGTTGGGGTTTTAAAACCCGACTGAAGGAAAGACATAGCAAACGAACCCAGAATTTGACGAAATTCGAAACGTAGTTCGAGGATGGACTGAGGATTAAGCCAGTCCAAGGATTAGTCAAAATTCTGCCTCGGGAAGCGTGCCATAGAGTAATTTTTTTCATTTTTTCACAAAAATTTCATATAATGGTCCTTCATTTTTGAAAACAAAAATGAGGACAACAACTGGCTCTGACTGGGGAATTCTTTCATTTATCCTTCAAGATTGTGAAAGAAAAGAATCCAGAACTCTAAGTGCCTTCCTCTTATCCATTGGGCCACAGAGTCAATCAAAGCAAAAACAAAAACAAAAAGACAAAAGACCAAAAGTAAAAGACGCAGACGACCAAAGGATGATATGACTGACGCAAAGCAACTAACTACGACGCTAACTTGTGCAACTGCACTTATTGAAAATAGAAACCTACCTATCCTAAACTAGCCACAATGAAAACTTTTCAAATGAAACCATTCACTGGCTCAGCAAAATAATTGCCTTTTTTCAACAACTTATAGTACCTTGCATGATCATGAGCAGCCACAACCAATTGAAGAATAATCGATTGCACCAGAACTTGATGCAACACTCCTTGGAAAAGATGAACAAATTCACCTTCCTCTTGAAATGAATCATATGTACTGCTGCTCCAAAGTAGATTTTTGATGCCAGACTGCTCTTGCTTAGCTGAAAATGCATGTTTGGACTCTTCAACAAGTGTATCTACCGGCTCAGGAACAAGTGAAACCTTTGTCCTCCCATTGGCTTCCAACCAAGAAAGATGTCTGATTGGACATCCTCTTGATGGGACAAAAACATAATTCTTCTTGCTGATTACATCTTTATCAGCTGCTTCTTCAATCATAACCTTATGCTGGACAGAAAGATCTTCATGTGATTCAAATGAAACCATGACTGCATTGCATTCCTCAGTATGCTGTTTACAAACTTCAGATTTGAGAGAATCATCAACAAGATTTAAACAAAACTCTTCTATAGTACTCATGAAATGATCCTCATCAAGTTTTGGGTTAGATCTCTTATGCATGATATGTCCAAGTTCATGACCTTGGAACACGAATGCATTCATTTCAACTTGATTGGGACCCTCATGCATGCTCGTACAAAAAGAGAATTCTTCTATAGAACTTTCTTGGGGATTTGAACCAATATCAAAACCTCCATCTTGGAAAATAGACTCTTGATTTTCATCTTTCTCAAGCTTCTCATGATCTTTTAACTTATGAGATATCGGTTTAACATCAAAGCTTGAACAAAATAGTTCCATCTCATCCCAAAATGTATCCTCTTCAATATCTTCTTTACTCTTTTGAATAGGAGAGCTGAAATTTGCTTCATGACAACTCTCATCAAACTTTCCAAAATTCAAAATAGAATTGTCTTTATGTTCATAAATCATCTTTTCACATACCATGACATGATTGTCCTCCTTTACCGACACCTTGGAAGAATTACCTTCAACCTCTTGTTGTGCATTGTCCATGGTATCCGACATGGTCCATTCTTTTTGTTCATCAGCTTTCTGGAACTGCATAAACCAGATTTGAGAGTCGCCAGCTACGTCTGCTTCCTCATCTTCTTGGAAGAGACCAGCAAGATCACTTTGTTCAAATTCAGAATCCTCCACTACTGCATTTTTTGGTGGTGCTTCAATAGCAAGCCCTTTTGATGATGAAGGAAACTTATCTTGATTTTCAGTTACATAACTAGGAGCAATATTTGGGTATGGACTCCTTGGAATGTCTTCATAAGGGGAAGAGAATACACCTTGAGCTATTTGCCTTTTGAAGGCAATCAACTCATTAGCCAACTTCTGCACCATAGGATCTGTTCTCTTGGTAGCCCATGATCCCAATGAAGAGATTTCTTTGGACCCATTTGATTCTATCTTTATCTTACCAGCAAGGATAAGATCATCTTCAATATCAATTGCCAAGGCTTGTGCTGCTGCAAGGTCTCTTGGGACTTCCCTTCTCAACAAAAAACATACTTCTGGCACTTGAGCATTGATGAAGAAGCACTTCAAATTTGCAGCGGTAGGCTGAGCAACAACTGAAATTTTGTTACACAACTTATTGAATTTAGCCACAAAATCCCGCATGGGTTCATGTGACTCTTTTTTCATTTGAGCCAACTGAGCTAATAATGCATGCACATCTTCTATACGCTTGAACCTCTCTTCAAACTTGACTTTAAGTGTGGCCCAAGATGCAATCGAACCAGCAGAAAGGTTATAAAACCAATCAGCTGCAATACCTTGGAGAGTCTCCACAAATAGCCTTACAGATACATCTTCGTGTTCAACACCATGAACACCACATGCAATGTAGAAAGCAACAATGTGTTCATCAGGGTGTTGCTGTTCATCTCCAAAGAACTTGGGAAAGTTCTTCCTCAAACCATCAGGAAGAGCATGCAAAGGCGGAGTCAAATTCAACGGACCAAAAGCATTCCCCCAAGGACCTTGAGCAGCCATTTAACATAGCCTTGGTGAAAGCTTGAGAAATTGCAAGAACAGGAATTACAATGAATAGCATACCGGTATACTTCAAACAAAAGCGTGAGGCTTTTGAATGTGTAACGTATCCTAGCAAAAACCCAAGAAAAGTTATTTCCTTTTTAAATCGGCAATACACTAGTCTTCAAACGAAAGCTTGAGGCTTCCGAATGCGTCCGTGTCTCCAGCAGAGACCCAAGAAAATGTTGGTGTCTCGGATGGGCCAAACAAATTTATATCAGAGATCTTTAAGACAAATAACAAAGTACTTCAAATCTCGTTCGATCAGCAGGAAACCCAAGAAAAGTTATTTCCCTTTTTTTTTCTTTTTACCAACAAGACACTAATCTTCAAACGAAAGTGTGAGGCTTCCGAATGCATCCGTGTCCCTAGCGGAGTCGCCAAAAAACTGTTGGTTGAAAATTTTGTACACTTGGGGAAATATACAAAATTGTGGTTTCAACCACAGCACATGAGTAAAAACTCTCCTAATTAAGGGAAGGCTCCCCCTATCTAACTACAACTTGGAAAGTAAAATGGGATGGGACAGCAATCTTTCTTCTTTTTTCAAGAAAGACAATATCCTTTTCTCTTCACAGAAAAGGATAGCGATTGAATAACAGCAATAACCACTTTAAAGTGAAATAAGAGAAAGGAAATGAAGTTTCCTGAAAGCGCAAAGACTTCCGTCACTTCCTTCGAGACGGGACAGCAATATCAAGCTCAAAGACTTGACTATTGGAAGTCCTATCTACCCTTTTCTATACTAAATTTTACAATGAATAAACGACAACAGCTCAAAGACTAGAATAATTTATTCTTTTAACACAAAGACAAGAACTAATGCAAGCTCAAAGACTTGCTGCTATTTCTTATCAAACAGTAACTTTTCCTCAAGAATAGACGCAAGCTCAAAGACTTGCTGCTCTTTCTAGAGATTTTCCTATTTTAATTAATCTTCTCTACTTGCAGCTCAAAGACTTCAAATCAGATTGGACTAAGCTCCTTTAGAAACACTTTGCATAGAAGAAATAAAAGATTCAAACCCAAACATGTAGCTCAAAGACTCAAAACTTGAGTAATCCTTCTTTATTATTCTTCAAAAACTTTCAATCCACATACATAAGCTCAAAGACTTCTTGCTGTAAATTTGGCAAAGTTTTTGCTTGCTTTCCAAAAGATAAATATTACAATAGACTCCTCCAGTATTTATAGAAGAGGAGCCTTGAGAAAAAGGTGGGAGGATCCTAACTAACTTGAGAGATTCTCTCAACCACCAAGACTCATTCAATAACTAACTGAGACTTCATTAACTAACTAAGAGTTACTCCAACTAACTAAGACTTATTCCAACTACAGTCCTAATCGGACACAACTTGTAGTTGTCTTACATGTAATTACAAAAGTGCAAGTAATGTGTAACTTGCATTTTACAAAAAATATTTTTACATGTAACTTGTCAAAACGAAATTACAAATGCATAACTAAAACTATTCCATGTGTCTAAAGACACGACTCTAACTGCATCATCCTTTGTCTGTGATGATCTTCATGTCGCTTCAGGATGCTAGAACTTGAAGTATTCTAGATTGGTAAAGACATCTTGAACCGGAACGGGAACTTGCATCCTTGTCTTCTTGCTTGGGGTAATACTAGCTTTTCAAGAGGGAACGGGCTGCCTTCCTCTTTTCATGTCATGACCATCTTTGTCTTGAAAGCATTCTATGCTCTCAACCATGAATTGTTGTTGTATCTCTTCTTTGTATCATCCTTCATTCTTGAAATCTTCTTGCAAAATAAGGCCCATGCCTTAATCCATTGATTTGGTAGATCGTGTGTGCAAACCGGACTGACAAGGGAAGGGATAAATTGATGCGAAAATGGGCTCACAAGTGAATTTCGGGTTTTGGAAGCTGCATTACATGTGTGGGAAAAACAAGAGCATTAACTTGCAAATGTGGGAACAAACATGCAACTTCATATGTGTAATGGGTAACTACAAGTTTGCACTTGTAATTGGTCCTTTAAAACTCATTTTCAAGTGTTTTTTGAGTGCATTTTGGACCAATTTCGGGTTCTGGATGGCTGACTGCAAGTAGACTTTAAATGGGGAAAATGAATGAAGGTGTGAAATGAGTGGATGAATTGGTATGTACGGATGAGGGAATTGGAAGCGGATAGGTAAAAATGAATTTCAAGAAGATCACTTGGAACTTTGCCAATGCAAAAATGGGAAGAACTTTCAACTTGCAACCCGGATTTCAAAAAAAAGATGGTTAAATCTTTTATCCGTAAGGGAAGAACAATGATTTTCATCCAACTTGTAATCGGAATTTAAAATCCCGAATACAAGTAAAGAGGGAAAATGGGGAAGAACAATGCAATTCTAAAATTGCTTTACAAAAGGGAAAATCTCTCTCACAAAATCTGATTTTTGGGGAAGAACCAACCATTTACAAATTTACAACTAGAAAGAAAAAAACAAGAAAACAAGAAAAAAGAAACAAGAAGAAAATAAATCTTACTTGCTCCAATGTGAAAATGCTTCTCCAAAAGATAATCAATCTTTGAAATAAAGAAGAATATCTCTTAAAAAGAAATTAACCGTATTCCAAAACCCTAGCCACGTTTTTGAAAAAATGGCAAAAACTGAAAAACGTGGCAGCAAATGCATGAGAAATGGCATGGAAAATGGCCAAGACTCTTTCTAACCTCAATACCTTAGCATACCAAGCCAAAACGATTCATAACATTGCTGATTCGTGGCATTTTTAATGAAGAAAAACGTGGTTTTTTAGCAAAAACGTGTTTGCTGTTATAAACCTAAAAACCAGCAAACTTAACCTCCATGTGGCGTGAAAGGTGTCTAAAAATGCATGGAAATAGGAAGGAATCCAAAACGCCTTCCATCTCCCAAAAAATCTCCACAAAAATTTGCTAAAAATCTTCAAAAAACATGTTTTTCCTTGCAATTCGGGTTTTTTGGAACAAATAGCAAGTTTAAAATGTATGAAACAATGAAAATCGGGTTTTTTGGAGGATATGACAAGTTTAAAATTTCACTTTTTCAACATGTTAGGCAAAATCGGGATTTTTTGGCCAAATAGCAAGTTTAAAATGTCAAAAATGCACTTTATGAGCAAAATCGGGTTTTTTGGACCAAAGTGCAAGTTTTAAATTGTCACTTTTTCACTTACAAGGCAAAATCGGGTTTTTTGGAGCAAACTGCAAGTTTTAAATACTTGTAAATGGGAAATAAAATCTCTACAACAAGTTATACTTGCTTGCACATATGTAATGGGGATTTAAAATCCCTATTACATGCAAAAACCATTAAAGTAGGGGTTTTTTCACCAAACTGCAAGTTTACTTGCACATATGTAATGGGGATTTAAAATCCCTATTACATGTGAAAACCATTAAAGTAGGGGTTTTTTCACCAAACTGCAAGTTTACTTGCAGTTGAGCCAAAAAATCCCTATTTTAACTAAAAATGACCAAAAAACAATAAAAAGATAAAAACAACAAAGGGGAAATTTAAAATAAATTACAAGTAACATATTTGAAATAAAAGTGCACATGTAATTGGTCAAAAATTCCCCTACAAAGACCAAAACAATGAATATCATTAAAACTTGCAGTTTGAAGAAAATTCTCCACCTGCAGTTGGGGTTTTAAAACCCGACTGAAGGAAAGACATAGCAAACGAACCCAGAATTTGACGAAATTCGAAACGTAGTTCGAGGATGGACTGAGGATTAAGCCAGTCCAAGGATTAGTCGAAATTCTACCTCGGGAAGCATGCCATAGAGTAAATTTTTTCATTTTTTCACAAAAATTTCATGTAATGGTCCTTCATTTTTGAAAACAAAAATGAGGACAACACATTTCTTGTGCTTGATGGTGAAAGTGAACACTTGAAGGCATCCATCCACTTCATATGTTGGTGATTCCAATTCTCCTGCCTATTCAAGAAAATCAGACCATGGTTATCAGTATAGACTACAAATTCCTTTGGCAACAAATAATGCCTCCATTTTCTCAAGGATTAGACCATTGCATACATCTCTAAGTCATAGGTTGAGTACTTTTGTTTGGCTTCATTCAATTTTTCACTAAAGAAGGCTACTAGTTTACCTTCTTGGCTCAAGACTCCTCCTACTGCCTTGTTACTTGCATCACATTCTAAAGTGAAAACCTTATGAAAATTAGGTAAAACCAATATAGGTTATTCTTCTACCCTTCTTTTCAAATACTCAAAGGACTTATCTTCTTCATTAGTCCATACAAATCAATATTTCCTACCCTCCTTGATAGTATCAATCATAGGTACACATGAACCACTAAAATTCTTAATAAACTTCCTATAGAAGCTTGTGAGACCATGAAAACTCCTTACCTCACTTGTACTTCTATGTTTAGGCCAATTGAGGATTTCTTCCACCTTGGATGGATCCATCTTGAGGCTACTCTTGGAGATTACAAAACCAAGAAACACTAACTCTTCTTACATGAAGAAACATTTCTCCAAATTGATCTTTAACTTCTCTTCATTCAACCTTTTCAATACCAAATCCAAATGTATTAGATGCTCATCCCTATTCTTGCTAAAAATTAAAATATCATCTAAGTACACAACAACAAAATTATTAATAAAAGGTTTCAATACTTCATCCACGATTCTCATGAATGTACTAGGAGAATCTGAGAGGACAAATGGCATAACTAGCCATTCATAAATTCCTTCATTTGTTTTGAAGGCTATCTTCCACTTATCTCCCTCTCTTATCTTGATTTGATGGTAACTTCTCTTCAAATCAACATTAGAGTAGTACTTGGCTCCTACTAGACAGTCCATCAAGTCCTCTATCCGAGGGATAGGGAACCTATACCTGATTATGATCGTATTTGTGGCTCTAGAGTCCATACATAATCTCCATGTACCTTCTTTCTTAGCAGCTAATACTGCAAGGACAACAGAAGGGGTAATGTTATTCCTTATTAATCTTTTTTCTAGCAACTCATGTACTTGCCTTGTAAGTTCTTAATTTTGATCAGGGGTCAATTTATATGCTACTTTGTTGGGCAATGTTGAGCCTAGTATAAGGTCAACACATTGATTCACATCTCTGAAAGGTGGCAGGGTCTTTGGTTTGCTTCCTGCAACTTTCACCTTGTATCTTTCCAACAACTCCTTCACTTCTCTAGGGCCTCTAGACCTTTCTTGCACCTTGTCTTCCTCTTTCATTCTCACTTATTCTCTTCAGTTTACCACTATGGAAAAGGATGTGGTACCCTTCTCTCTGATTGTCTTCATAAACTCCTCTTTACCTACTAACATGACTCTAGTCTCAACACGTCCTTTCCATCATCTGGTAGTGGAATCATAATGTATTGTACACCATCTTTGGTCAACTTGTAGACATTTTCCTTCCCATCATGTCTTGAGTCTACATCATATTTCCATGGTCTTCCAAGGAGTAAATGGAAAGCATCCATCTCTAAAACATGACACAAGATCTTGTCTCTATATTCACCTATTTGAAAATCAATCAGAACTTGTTCACTTACCAAAGCTTGCTACTCTTTTCTCAACTAGGAGACTTTGTAGGGGTGGGGATGAGGAAGTTTCTTCAATCCAAGAATTTTGACCATCTCAGTTGAAACAAGATTATCAGTTGACCCTAAGTCCACAATGACTCTACATACCTTTCCTCTTACCTTGCAAGTAGTTCTAAATAGTGTCTTCCTCTGTGGTGGCTCCTTGATGGTTGGTACCTTCAAGAGGGTCCCTTGGAACATTAGACACTCCCCTTTCTCTGTATTTTCATGCCTTGAAGGCGAGTTCACCTTTTGGGTGTCCTCTTCCTGTGCCAAATGGACTCTTCTTTCTCCACCTTAACTACTAGATCCTTTCTTTTCCTAGCATCTAGATGACTGATGGCCAACTTGATTACATGTGAAACACCTTCTAGTGTACACATTGGCTCCTCTACCCCTAAATCTACCTCGGCCATTGGGTATCCTTCCTTGGAAACTACCCCTGTGACTTGGTTCTCCTTCTCATTCCTAATTACTTGACTCTCCTCATGGTTTAGGAGAGGTTCCTCTTTCACCAAATTTGCATCTTTCTCTAAATTTTCCTCCTCTTCCTCTACCTTGCTAGTCTCCCTTTCTCCTAAAATTTTCTTTAATTCTTAGTGCAATCTGATAGCATTTATTAACTTTCTCAAGATTGAAGAGACTTGATTCATCTTGAATGACATACTTGAGGCCATTCATGTATCTTGCCAACTTTTGCTTCTCATTCTCTAGCACCTTTTCTCTTAAGGATAGTTTGTGGAACTATGTGTATCCACTGACATCTAAATCCTTTTGTCTTAGTCTATGCAAATTGTTATGCATTTTCACTTCATAATCATTAGATACAAATTTCCTTTTCACCTCTACAACCATCCTCTTCAATGATGAGATGGGGTTCTTTCCCTCTTCTACTCTCTCATTTTGCAAGAAGTTCCACTAACTAAGGGAAAATCCTTTCATCTTAGACTTAGCAGTCTTCATATTTTGGTTCTTAGGCACATATTCACACTCAAAGTGATTATCTAAGGCCTCCAACAAATCCAAGACATCCTCTAGGTTCATCTTCCTAGTAAACATAGGTAGGCTTGATTTGTCATCTCTACTACCTACTCTCCCAAGTGCTTCAAGGAAACTTCTTTGATCTACAGATATCCTTTCTCTTGCTTGCAAAAGGGCATAATCTTCATAGTCTTCTTATTATTTTTCTTCTTCAGAGTCTCCTTGCTTCTTATCCATCTTATCCTTCAACCTATCCAATTATTTTCTCATCTATTTTTTGGTTGTCTCCTGCTCTCTTACCAACTTGGCCAATTCAACATTGGTCATCCTTCTTCCATTACTAGTTTCTTCTCCGTCTGACATCTTTCCAACCTCCTTCTTCTACCCTCAAGAACCTTTAAGGCTCTGATACCACCTGATGTAGAGTGGGCAAAAATAAGGTAAGAAGATCCAATTCACCCTTCTAACCCTAGATAAGGCTTATTTCAACCCATGACTAGGGTTCTACACACACACCAATGTACTCAATTAGCCACAACACTTCCTAAGGATGGTTTGATCTATTCGACACCCAAGGTCACTCATGATATGCCTTTCATCCAAGTTTAAATACACCTGGGTCAAAGAACCCTAAATTAGGCCTACTCCTTAGAGCCACATCTAGGTAGTATTTCTAAAATAATCTAAACTTTCCCCAAAAAACCCTAGGAACAAATTAAATTTTATAGTAACATTTTGGGGCATACATCCAATTCCAAAAGATAGAGTTATGACCTTTCTCCAGCACCCCTAAGCACCTACTGAGTTTGTGGACCTAATAGGCCTAATTAGGCTTGTTTTCCAAAGCAACTACTTAAGAATGGAGTTGAAGAATCTAAATCACTCCTTGGGAATGTTTGTTAGGTTTCTAATGGACCAAATCCACCATTAAGCCAATTCCCAAACACTCCCTAGGTGACTATTTTCTCATTCCACCTTATGGTTAGGCTAAACACATGGTTTTGTTAAACCTAGGGTTTGGTGAAACCACATCAAAACTCACTCCCAAATTCCACCCTTTTGTAGCCAAAATATAAACACCCTCAACCTACATTTACCAAAGGGTCATTTAATTCCTAAGTAGGCTCTCCAAGTTAGGGTCATGTTTTTGATAAAACCTTATGAACTGGGTCTTTGAGTGACATTTTTTGGTAAATTGCCCACCACTTTCTCCATACTCCAGTAATTCAAGTCAAACCACTTGCATGCACACCTAAATTCAAACCACAATCTAACCAATTCAAATGCTCATGCTGACCAATCCTCTATCAAATCTTACAGTAAGGAAAACCAGTGAAAAATGGTCAAAACCTGAGTTTTTTCTGTATTCAAACCACCAACTTCATATATTCATCATCCAATCCACTCATACATGATCTCAAAGGCACAAATAGGCCTTCCCCAAATGGCTACAACTGATTTCCACTACTTATGATCATTGGAACTTCTTTACAAATCGGTGGGTAAATGTTGCTTAGCAACTTTTGACAACTTTTTAAATTTGACATTCCAAAGTCCCTAATTGACTTGTAGACCAACCCTACGCCTAAAAATACTTAGGAAAACCTAAAAACATACCTCTTACCCTAGATGAACCCATGGTCACAGTTTGTTTCTAGGTTTATAAATGACCTAGAGCCAATTTACCTTACAAATGGTTCTTTATTACATTCATAGGATTCAAAAACCCAATCTAATCCAAAACACCATCCTAGGGTGTAGGAACACCTACCAACACACAAACAATAAACAAAATCCAAAAGAAAGAGGTGCCTGACACCACCTTTCTTGTAAGGTAGTGTCCTTCTTTAGTGAATGATGATTATTATATGCACATACATATATGATATACATGCGTTATCATACAACATAATGACCCTCAGGAAAGAGAAACTACATCATTTTTGTGTTCATTATCCTTGGATTTATTCCTTGATTGGTGGCTAAATCCTTGCGATAGTGTCCTTCCTCTCCTCTCTCTTGGGTGTATCGTACCTTAAATAAATTGCTCCCAATAAGGCGTGCATGATCTCTTTAATGTGGGGGCACACACACTGCTCATATTTTCATTCTAGATACTTTTAATTACTTAGTAAACTTTGTTTTACTTTGTAATATTTGGTACCCATGCTTTCATGACTCATAGTGAGGGAATATTTTCTACTTCCAGTCATGGTTCTCCTCTTCTTGATCTTCCCTTTTAATTTTTCAATCGAATTTGTAAGATCCTAACCAACTAGGGGCTTGGGGCATCTTGGCTCCTTGACGTGGTCAAAGTCTTTCAATCTTGTTTCCTTGTACTTTACCGGTAGTATTGGCATACACTTATACTCCTGCTAAAGTGGGACCTAAATGTAGTGTCATAAAATTACTACCCTATCAATTTTTTACTATATTAAGGTCCTCACACATGCGAAATCGAATCCCCTAGCCTAACCAGAGACTAGAGAATGCTCAACCCTCATAATATTCTTCTCCCTTGGCCTCTGCACCACCTTGTCTACACTCTCTCTTGGAGAAATGGGTAGGAAAATAGTGTGGCACCTCTATCCCCCCTAGGATAGGGGTGTGTTGACCTTGTCCTTCCAGGATAGGGGCGTGGTGCCCCTATTCTTGCCCTGTTTTTGGGACAAGACCCTTTCATGAGCTTGCATTGTAGGTTGTACAGTGAGCGGGAAAAATTCCTTGATGTTGGGCTATGAGGAAAATCAATTTAATTAACCCTAATTGACATGTATTTAAGTGGCATTCACCCTCTCATTTGGATAAGTCAAAATAGGTGAAAATTAGCGATCAAGTATTCAAGAGCATTCAAGCATTATTTTCCAGCATTGAGCATTCTAAAGTCTCCCTTCAAGGCTAGATGTTGCATTGAAGTCAAGAATTCAACCATTGAAGAGGTGATTGATTCCAACATTCAATCCCACACAAGAATTTCTATCAACATTTCTATCACAACCTCCCTTGAGGTGATTTAAATTTCAGTCTTTCATTTACATTTACATGCAAGAACTTTATTCATTACTTGGTTAATTCCAAAACTGGGGTTTGACATGAAGACAAACCCCCAATCCCAACCCCATTTCCTCTCTTTTTTGTGTGTAGGTTGTAGGTGTGCAACTGTACTTTCAGATTTGGACTCCATTTGCAGAGATAGAAAAACCTTTTTCATTTTGAGGATTTTTTGGAGGACAATGTACATTCCCACCACGGTCAAGGTAACTTTTCCTCAAATTCAAAGGGAAACTTCATCTCGACATGTTATTGTAAGATCCAAGTGCACAACTTCATCCTATGCTTCTATCTTAAGTTATAATCAATTCTTTTTCACTTTTGTACTACATAATTCAATCAATTCCTTTCCATTTCAAATAGGAAGAGGGGATGAACTTATCATTCTCATTTCATTTAGAATTATATCCTCTTCTTTGGAGGTTGAATCTAGTGAATTTTCCTCTCCTCTTCCAATGAAATGCATGAAAATTATTTGAAGGGAAATCTGTAGTGAAACTCTCATCTGTCCTTGGAGGGAAAGGCTAGGTTTCCTCTTGATCTCTCATTCACACATTTTTCACCCACCATTAAATTTTGGTGACATTACAATATGTAATAGCCATAAGGATAGACTTAATGTTTATATTCAGCCTTAATTCAAGGTTCATGGAGTCTCAAAAAGTTTCACTTTGGCAAGAAGGGAAGATAATTTGGAAATATGTTAGTGGAACAAGGAACTATGAAATTCTCTATAGGAGGTCAAATGTATTCTAGTTTATAGGGTACACTAATAGTGATTGTGTAGGGAGTATAGATGATAGGAAGAGAACTTTTGGTTACATTTTTCATTTTCGATCGGAGGTAGTATACTAGGATTTAAAGAAAAACCAATTGTTACTCATCCATTAACTAAATTAGAGTATAGAGAAGCTACAAAGGCAATATGTCAAGAAATTTGGATGAGAGTAATAATAAAAGACTTGATAAATTAACAAGATAATTGATGAAGGTATATTATGACAACTTGGATATAGTATTGTCAAAGAATCTAGTTTTTCATAAAAGAAGCAAACATATTGATAGTAGGTATCATTTTATTAGGGAGCTAATCAATAATCAAGAAGAATTAATGAAACATTACTGGTCAAAAGATCAATTTGCAGACATCTTCATGAAACCACTAGGAAAAGAAAGTTTTATGCATTAACAAAACAACTGAAATATCATAGATGGTAGTTGCAATTAAGTGAGAGTATTAAATTTAATCTCAACTAGCATTATTATTAACCTCCATATAATTCATTTTATTTTTTCCACTAACCATGTTGTCCAACATTTTAAGTGTCCAACATTTTAATATTTCTAAATCATCCCATTGACCAATTTTATATAGAGAAGATAGGTTTAGAAGAAATTTGGACAGCAAATTTATTTGTTTTGACACTCATTTCATGTAGTTTTAGATGCAAAATTAAATGAAATTTAACATTTTGTTTTTCCTTCCTAGCTAGGTATGTACATAGAAAAATAAGAGACTACTTTTTGCGAAGGGAGAATAGAGAGAAGGGTAGAAATTTTTATTATTGGTGTCACAACATCTAGTGTAGTTAAGAACAATAGTCTATTTTCATTTTTCTATGTTCTAAAATCTAAAAGAAGTATTTCTATTTTGTATATCAGTATTATATGTTCTTGATATATACAAATATATACAAAATTTAAAATAAGTTATACTTTAATCTCAATTCTATTTGTTCTCTATTTTTCATTTCTTTCATCGTTGACCTCTCTACATCAATTATTATGTTTGATAAATTAATGCAAAGTTCAATTACTATATTACTATAATGAATTTGAAAAAAATCTATTTAATATTTTCTATATTTATCTCTAGTAGTTTAAATGTTCATGTTGTTGATGAAATCCCATCCACCACCTACAAGTGGTATTGAAGAAAGTGAGGATCTTGGGTGATAGGATTGTGGAATTATATGGAAAATTTATATGAAGAGGAGATTGCTAAAGAAATTAGAGAAAGTGAGGATCTTGGGTATTAGAGAAAGAGAAGCATATATTACATGATAGCTATCAAATGAAATTTGGATATTATCCTATCACTAATAAGGAAGTTGCTATGGTCAAATGAAGTCTACAGAATAAGAGCCTTCTGTTAGAAATAACAAAGAGGAGCTTCTCGATGTTCCATGTTAAGACATAAGGGTTTTAGATATATACAAAGAATGATGTTTCTACTAAATGAAGGGTACACAAATAAATCACTATTTAATATTTTTCCACTATGAAAGGACAATGCATTGTTAAAAAGGGAGTTTGTATAAATTGCAAGACTTTTAGAGCTACCAAAGCTAGAAATTATGAAAATTATCAAATCAAGCCACTAAATACTTGAAATCATAAGAAAAAAGTCGAGATCTCTAGTGTGCAGGTAGCTTGCAATACTTTATTTTTGTAACATTCTCTATGGAGATTTAATTTTGTGAAAGGATAGTAACCATGAACAAAAACAAAGAGTTAATATTAGAGGATATCTAGTAAGGTTATCATTCTAATGCTCTTCTAAATGGTGTCAAATAAAAATAGTGGCATTTTGTAATGCCCGCCAAGATACCCTAGAGAAATAAACCAAAATTTACTAACAAAAACAGATAATTTTTTTTCTTTTAAGATAACCATTACAACTATGCCATTACTAGTATTTATTAATGTAACGTTACTACCATTATTCATCAATGAATCGTTAACTATATACATGAATACATAAATCAATAGGAACATAACCATGGAATCATATTACGTAAGAGGAATAACCATTTATCCATTAAAATAACTCTATATAAAACCATACAATAAAAATTCATTCCCTAAAGGTATCTCAACGTCACTACGTGACAAAATATTAACACAACATATAATCCTCTTAGAACATCATATTATATTATCCATCTATTCATTTACTTTCTATACAACTATGATAAATCCTTAACACATATGCATAACTTAGTCACATAAAATACTCTTTAGATTCTTTTAGAAACTAGGAAATGAAATAATCCTAATATCCATTCTATCATTCATCATAAAAGCAACATAGATAATATAACCATTATCTTTAAAAATACTATAATATCCTTTAAGTTTGACTACAAATATCTAAGGCAATAAGCTCAATCTCCTAAGCAACATAATCTATCACACCTAAATGATTTCCATTACTTAAACAAAGTCTATAACACTTCAACTACTAATCTTTTATCTTAAATTTTCCTTAAGGTTATACATACAATTCTATCTTACAATTTCACACAATAAAAACATACAAAAACTATCTCTTTCTTTCACATCAAACTATACTCTAATATTAAATAAATGAGTATCCAATACATAAATGAATATACAATGAGATCTCCTCCTAAACTACTACATCATATTCCCTTTCCATCACATCAACAAATACATGAAGATACATAACTTCAGGGCACCTAATCTGATCTACAAATACAAATCATCATGATAAGAAATTTTCTATTTCAAGTACATATAAATCAGCTCCAAAGATTATCCACATATTGAAGACTCCAGGAATCCATTCCACACACGCTAATATCCAAGAAGAAGAATATCCCAATGGAGGAATGCATCAAACCACCTGACCATGTGGAACCAAATAGGAACCACCCCCATGCTAGGAGATGAAATGGGGTTTGAGAACTCACTCAAGACCTAGGTTAACACCTAAAAACCATGGGACTCAATATAGCTGATGCAGAGTGTCTTGGAGCTTTGTTTGTTACACCTTCTTGAGTGACTTGACCTACTCAACCCTTCAACTACTCATGTCCTTCCTATGGCACTTGGAAGGGGTTATGATAATGGTACCTCCAAGGTCTGAACCTTCTTGACTTTCCTCCTAGGTATAGCCAATGGTTTTTCGTCAATCAACTCCTCCACTTGAGGTTGCCACCTCAATTACTCACACACTGCTCTCCTGGGCTCCAACCACTCCTGCAAGGATATTAACACACAATCTCTTCCTATGGTTTCCCAATGCATCAAGAAGGTGTCTTCAATGTTTCTTGAGATTTAAGACTCACCAAATCCATCACCTTGTCTTCTTAACCCTTCTAGGTCTCTACCAGCACCTAAATAGGCCTAATTGCATTAGCCCTCCCTAGACGGTTTTAGGAGTTTAATTTGCAAAAATCCCAAACAAACCCATAAATAAATCATGGATTTGAGTACCCTTTTTGAAGTTACAAACAATAATGGAAAATTACATTTGGGTTCTCCACACAAGTGGGGTTTCCAATGCTGCACTATTTTTAAGGGTTTTAGGCCTAGCCAGTGACTTGACAAGATGGGTCTAAAAATATTCACCAGTCAAATATCCTTCTCCAAAAAATCTAGGAACATTCAAGGGAAATCAGAGGGATTTCCATTCATATGCCACTTGGACCGGCACTATTCTCCATGTGGTCACAAATCACACTTTTCTTGTTGTCCTAACTCACCTACTCCCAACGGTGAGCCTAGGGATTCATTGTTTGTCCTCCTCCTAGATCTGCAACATCACACACCCTATTCCTAAGCTATGTATAGACCCTAACCTAAAATTATTAGTGATTTCAATAGGTGTCATCAAATAATGCCCAGGTTAGAGCCATTTCTTGCTCTTAAACCCTACTTGCAAGGGTTTTGCTCCTAGTTGCAAAGAATGAAAGAAAATACAATAAACACTTAAATATGGCAATGAGTTTACACCATCTAGTATGTACTGGATCGTACAAACAAGGAAAAACAAGACAAAACTATCAAAAACGGATGGAAACAAGGTTGCTTCACAAACCAAAAACTTTCTCTTGCATTTCCAATCCTCCAACCTATACAATGAAGCAAAATTTGACTTATATCCACTTGTTTTAGTCAGTTCAACCAACTTCCTAATGCCTATAACCAAAAATGCAACTTTTGCAAGAAATTGCTAGATGTTGCTCAACAACTTTTGACAACTTTTGCTCCTGGATGCCATTTTGCATTCTAAGGCTCTTAAAGGTCCCGAAACACCCTAGAAGACCTAAACACAACTCAATTGACTCCTAATACATGAATGCATTCATTTGGAGTATTTTTCTTGTGAACTACTTAAGCATTTCATTTTTTAGGCTAACAAAATCCTGAGCACAATTGAATCAAACCAAAATTTGGACAACTCAATGATGGCTCTACTGAGTCCTCAATGGTTGGTCCATTATTACATCACAAATTAACACAAAAACTTAAAATAAATCAAAGCTTTCATTCTTGGAGTGCTAGGTACCCTGCACCATACTCCCTTGGGTCAAAGAACTTAAGTCCCTTAAGTTATAAGGTCTGAAATCTCCACTCCATGCTAAAGTGTATTTGCCTCTGACATCCACATGGAAACCGAATTAGGTATCCCTTTCCACTTAACAATATGGTTCTTGTAGACTCCTATCCTCTTCTTTTTTACTATCTTTCTATCCAAGATACTTTCTAACTCAACCGGTTGACTAGGTGGCAAATCCTTTATCCAATATTCATGAACCGGTGATGGCATGTCCATCTAATATGTTGGTGTCTCTCCGTTGTATGGATAGAGATCACATACATTAACAATAGGAGATATCCCCAATGTAGGAGGAAGTTCAACCTCATAGGCAGTATGCCCATACTTGTGCACCACCTTGAGAGGTCAATTTTTCTTCATCATGAGCTTTATAGGCTATCCTTTTGGAAGCCCCTCATTTCTAAGGTATGCCAACACTAAGTCTCCTACTTGAAAGTGTACCTTCCTCCTTATTTTATCAGCTTCAACCTTATACTACTTGGATTTTTGTTGTAAGGACTACCTTACCTTATCATGCACCTCTTTAATACCTTCTGCTAATTTCTCCCCTTGTGCACTCTTCGGTGCTATTGAACTGAGATGTCTAAGCTCTAATATGCCCCTAGGATGGAATCCATGCACTATCTCAAAAGGAATTTTACCCGTTCTATGGTTCATTGAGTCATTATAAGCTTATTCTTCATGTCCAAGTACTAGATCCCAAGTCTACCCATGTTGTTTCATAGGACATCTTAGCAAGTTACCCAATGAGCGATTGAATACCTCTATCTGACCATCTGATTGAGGATGATAGGCAAATGAGAAAGATGACTTGGTTCCCAACTTCCTCCAAAGTGTCCTCCAAAAGTGGCTAAAAAACATCACATCTCTATCACTAACAATGCTGATTGGAAGACCATGAATTCAGACTATCTCCTTGAAGAAAAGGCCCGCAATCTAGGTGGCATCATTGGTACTCTTGCAAGGTATGAAATGTTGCATTTTTCTGAACCTATTTAATACCACATACACACTATCAAATCCTCTTGGTGTCCTAGGCAATCCTAACACAAAATCCATGCTCAAACATTGCCAAGGCCTCTGAGGTATGACCAAGGGTTGATATAAACTTGCATTACTTGAGGTTCCATTTTCTCTTTGAAAGATGGTACATTGTGCTACAAATCTTCTCACTTCTGATTGCAACTTGGACTAATAATAAAACCTACCAACCTTCTCCAAAGTCTTATCAATACCAAAATGACCTCCTAGACCTCCTTGATGCTTCTCTTGAATAATATTTTGCATCATAGAACATTGAGGCATGCAACGAAGATGACCTTTGAAAAAAAAACCCTCTTTTATCATGCATTTTGAGTAAGAGACATGTGAGGTGTTATAAAAATCATAACAAACATTATATATCTCTACAAAATCCTTATTGTCTTTTAACTCACTCAAACCCACACTTTGCAATTGAATCTCCTCCATGGTCATGATTCTCCTACTTAATGCATCATCAAATTTGTTGTCTACCCCTTTCTTGTGTTTAATAGTGAATGTATAAGATTGTAGGTACTCAACCCACTTTAGGTGTCTTTGGTTCAACTTCTTGAACTATTCTTTGGGTAGCAGGTAGTGACACCATTTTTTCAATGCTTGAACTATTGCATACAAATCCAATTCATATATGGAGTACCTTTCCTTAGATTAATTTAACTTTTCTGAGAAGAAAGCTATAGGATGTCCCTCTTGTCTTAAAACTTCCCCTATTGCCCTTTGGCTTGCATCACATTCTACTGTAAACAATTGATTGAAATCAGGCAATCTAAGGGTTGGCAGATCTTCTATCTTGGCTTTAAACCTTTCAAACCCCTTATTGGCTTCATTTGTCCACTTAAAGTGCCATTTAATCCCTCCTTTAATGGTATTGAGAATAGGAGCACAAACTTGGCTAAAGTTTCTCACAAATTTCCTATAAAAAGATGCCATTCCAAGAAAGCTTCTAACTTCACTTATTCCACTAGGGATAGGCCAATGAAGTATTGCTTCTACCTTACTTGGATCCATTTTTTAAACTTCCATGAGAAATAACAAAACCAAGGTATACAAGCTCTATTTTCAAAAATTCACATTTTTCAAGGTTAATCTTGAGTTGAGCCTCCTTCAACTTCTTCAAAACCATCTCCAAATGCTTGAAGTGTTCCTCCTTGAGCCTATTGTAGATCAAAATTTCATCAAGATATACAATTACAAATCTACCAATAAACTCAACTAAGACTTCATTCACGAGCCTTTGGAAGGTACTAGGTGCATTGGTGAGGCGAAATGGCATCGCCAACCACTCATATAGGCCTAAATTGGTTCTAAAGGTTGTCTTCCATTCATCTCCAAGTTTGATTCTGATTTGATGGTAACTAGACTTTAAGTCCACTCCTGTGAAGTAGCTTGCACCTCCTTGATTATCAAATAGGTCTTCAAGCCTTGGCATGGGAAATCGGTACCTTGTAGTAATCATGTTGATTGCTCTTGAGTCTATGCACATTCTCCATTTGCCTCCCTTTTTAGGCACTAACACAATAGGAACAAAACATGGACTCAAAATCTGCTTGATAAACCCTTTGTCTAAGAGTTCTTGCACTTGCTTGGCAATCTCTTCATTTTGACTAGGTGTCATTTTGTAGGCAGCTTTATTTGGTAGATTGTCCTCTTGTATTAATTATATTTGACGATTTACATCTCTCATTGGAGACAAAGAATCAGGTATGTCATCCCTTATTACTTCTCCATATTCTATGAGTAGACCTTGTACCTGTTGAGGAACTTCACTGATTGGATCTTCCTTAGCTTCTTCTCAAAGTTTCAACACCATAGCATGGCCTTGATGTCCTTCTTGTTTCAACACTTTGAGAAACTCTTTTCCTCTCATCAGCATCACACTTGAGCCTATTTTCTTTTATTCCTTTGGTTCAGGTAGTGGATCCATTTGATACATGTTCCCATTCTTGGTGATAAGATAGTTGTTCTTCTCCCCATCATGAGTAGCTCTCACATCATTTTGCCATGAAAGGCCCAACAACAAATGACAAGCATCCATAGGAAATATCACATAAATTTGTCCTTGTACTCACCAATTTCAAAATCCACCCATGCTTGTTCATCAACCAATACATGTTGACCCCGGTTGAGCCATGATACCTTATAGGGAGTGAGCTAAGGCAGTCTTTTCAGTTTGAGTTTGTCCACCATTTCAACTGAGATATTATTCTCAGTGGAACCTGAATCTACAATTACTTTAGAAATCTTCCCATGTGACCTAAAATTGGTTCTAAAAAAGATTTTCCTTTGTGGTGGCTCTTGAGCTTGGGGTATCCTAAGCATTGTTATCATTATCATCAAGTTTTCCCCATTTGTCACTAGCCCTGCCTTGCTGATTGAAGAAGTTACACTCTGAGTATCCTGCTCTTGCAACAATTAAGCTCTTCTTTTCCCCATGTATGAGCTTGTGAAGCTTGACGATTTCCTCGGGCACTTACTCATGGTATGCCCAATTTGATTGCAATGATAACACCTATCGGTGAAGAATGTAATTTCTCTTCCTGAGTTTCTAAACCTACCCCTAAAATTTCTCCGTCCTCTATAGAATCCTCTAAATGTTGGCATTACAATAAGTTGGGAGATTGTTGGCATTACAATAAGTTGGGAGATTGTTGGCATTACAATAAGTTTGTTGGTTGATGATATTGAGAAGGTTGTTGGAGATGAATGATATAATTGATAAAGGATGATTACTATCTTAATATTATTATTTTGTCATTGATGTCAAGCAATTAATTTTCTGATTCAGTATGATGTTGCGATATCTTAAAAAGTATGTTTTGATGAGTATATAGATGTCGGTGAATGACATAGAAAGAATGTGAAAATGAAGGGGAGTAATAAGCTATTCAATGGGAAACTATTACCAAGTTAGACAGTGATGAGATTATGATGTTTTGATTGTTTTGATATCCTATATATATGTATTCAAAGACTGAACAAGGTGAAAAGATTTCATGCAATAGAATGAGTAAAGGTTTGATACTATTCTATTTTACCGAGCAAGGAGCTAGTTGGTAAACTCCAAGGTTATCGATGTCAGTTAAAGAAGGAAAAAGTCATCGAGAAGAGAACACCTACCAAGTAAAGTACAGTATTAACTGAGTATCAACCGAGTAGTAACAAAATGCATTATATGAGTGAATACATTATTAAATGAAGGATGCCAATGAGCTAGAGATTTATTGAAGATTGGAATGTCGTGCAAGAAGTTTGTTAAGGATCAACGACAATGTGAATTGTGGAGTTAGATCTACAACATATATTGAACGGTCCTAACCAAGCACAAGTACCAAGAAAGGAATACAAGTTTTAAGGCAAGATAAAATATTTTTTAGTTTGAAGGATACAATGAACCTAGTCAAGTTTGAAGATCTGATAGTTAAGATTAATCATGGGAAATGTGATTAAGGAGATTAAGTGGTAAGGAATTGCTTATAAATAAAGTAAAGTTGATGAACAAAGTATGTGGGCAAATGGAAGCACAGTGATGCTACAGAAGTGATAACTAAATACAAAAGATTAAAGAATAGATTGAGAAGCCCAACAAGGAGAAAGATAAGTCTTATGACAAGATTATCTTGAGCATATTGAGCACATAGAATCTGCTTTAACATTTTAGATGTGAAGTTGCAGATATATTTTATTACTGTTATTTATTTTTGTAAGTGACAGGAAATCTCTTAATCGAGTGGACTTAACATTCTTATTTGTAAATCCTCTAGGAAGGTAACATTCTAAATGAGTGTTTGAAATCCTTTGACTAGGTCACTTCTAACAAAGTGAAGATTCTAATAGATCTTAGGGAAATCCCTTAACTGGGTCACATCTAGCAATGTGTATGTAATCTTTAACATGATTTTCTTTTAACCGAGCATACTCTAGAAGAGTATATTTTCTTGTGGGTACGAAATCCCATAGTGGTTGTTCCCTATTAGGGTTTCCACATTAAATCTGGTGTCAAATGTGTTTTAATGTTTTATGTTTATCTTTTTATGAGTTTGAATGATTTACAGTCATAGTTGCATATCAAGAACATAGCTATAGAGGTTGAATCTGATTAGAGTATTAATTATTGAGGTTATCCAATTCACCCTCCCCCCTCTCATCTAACTAACAATTGGTATCAGAGCTTGGACTCCGAAAGAAAATTTTAAAGGAACTTTAGGAAAAATTTGAAGATGTATAAAAGGGATGCACCAAAGCTGAACAAGTCAGGTTTCACCACATGGCAGAAAAGGATGAAGCTACACTTATCAGGAAATGGAGAATATGTAACATATTATCTAGAGAATGATTACATTGCACCTATCACCTACCCTATGACGATGGAAGAAATAAAGGCAAAGAAAGAACATATTCAAGCAATGATTGAGATAACATCAACTTTGACCGACTCAGAGTTTAATGATCTAGAAGGTTGTAATGATGCCAAAGCAATGTGGAATAAGCTCACATCTATGTATGGTGGAGATGAACATGTTCAAAGAGAAAAAGTAGATAGTCTAAGGGGACAACTTGAATCCATGAGAATGAATGAAGGTGAGAACATTATCCAATATAGTACAAGGTTAAAGGAAACTATCAATCAAATCAAAGGAGCAGGAGGAACTATTGAAGAAAAGGATGTAACAAGCAAGTTGCTAAGAAAACTTCTACCTGCATATGCCATTAGAGTCTCTGCAATTAATGAATTAAGGTTTGTACCAAATATGCCAGTCTCTTTGGATGATACTATCGGTAAGCTACATTCTTTTGAGTTAAGTAATTTTGATAACAGTGGGTCTTCAGTAAACAAAGTTGAATCTGCTTTTAGTTCTTTTCATCTTAGTGAATCTAATGATTACAATGATAGAATGTATAAGTATGTTGAAGAAAATCATAGTGGAGCAAGTGAGAGATTTCACAAAAACATGGAAGAAGTAGACAAAGTATATGAGGAAATCAGAAAACAAGAAGAGTTTGAAGCATTATTGGCCAGAAGGTTACCTAGAGGCAAAGGTAAGTATAAAGGGAAGTTACCTTAAAATGTTT
Organism: Cryptomeria japonica; assembly: GCF_030272615.1. Classification (NCBI taxonomy): domain Eukaryota; kingdom Viridiplantae; phylum Streptophyta; class Pinopsida; order Cupressales; family Cupressaceae; genus Cryptomeria; species Cryptomeria japonica. The sequence continues at coordinate 200,042,429 of NC_081413.1, read as the reverse complement.
TAACTGTGATAAAATTGGACATATGGCTTCTAACTATCCTGACAAAGATGATGAAAAGAAAGAATACCGAGATGACAGACAGAAAGACAACCAATACAAAAGGCATCGAGACTTCAGAAGGAGAGATAGAAAGTCATGCCTTGTAGCTGATGAGGAATCCAATGATGATAAATTTAATGAGACTGAGACAGAGGAAGTTGTATATGTGGCTATCAAAGATGGATAAGATGAAGAAAGGTATAAAGAAACAGCCTTAATATCACACATAAATAAAAATGATTCTTGGATCATAGATAGTGGATGCTCACATCACATGATAGGTGATAAACACAAGTTTTTTAAATTTGAAGAATATGATGGAGGTTATGTAAGATTTGGTAATGATGCACCATGTCCTATGAAAGGTAAAGGATCTATCACAATTCTTGACAATGCAAAATGTGATGATGTATATTGGGTTGAAGGTCTGAAATATAATTTGTTGAGTGTAGCACAGCTAAACAATACAAGATACCAAGTAGAATTTTAGAAAGGAATTGTCAAATTTCATGACAAACATCGAAAGTTGGCTACTACCGGGACTCAAACAAGAGGTAATACATTTCACCTTGACTCAACTCAGAACAATTGTCTGTATGCAAAAATAGAAGATACCTGGTTATGGTATAAAAGGTTTTGTCATGTAATTTTTGATAATCTGATCAAAATAAGTAAGAAGCATCATGTAAGAGGTCTACCGAGCTTGGAAAAACCTGTGAATGCAATATGTCGAGGATGTTAGATGGGTAAGATGATAAAATTAAGCTTTACAAGTAATTCTTATACTTCTAAAGAAATTTTAGATCTTGTGCACACTCATCTTTGTGGTCCTAAGAAAATGTTCACACTTATTATGGTGATAAATGCTTCATATTATTTGTGGATGATTACTGAAGGATGATGTTAGTTATGTTTCTAAAATAGAAATGAGAAGCTTTTCAAAGTTCAAATGGTATAAGGATAGAGTTGAAAAAGAAACAAGAAGACAGTTGAAATGTCTAAGATCTGATAGAGGAGGAGAATTCATTTCTGATGAATTTAACTTATTCTTCAATGATCATGGTATAAAGAGACAAGTGTCAGCACTAAGGACACCACAACAAAATAGGATAGCTAAAAGAAGGAACAGATCAATCATAGATTGTGCCAGAACTTTGATGATAGAAAAGAGAGTACCTCAAATATTTTGGAGAGAAGTAATAAGCACTGCAGTTTACACCCTGAACCAAGTACAACTATAGAAAGGAACTATGAAGACATCTTATGAAATCTGGTATTACAAGAAACCAAATGTAAGTTATTTTAAAACATTTGGAAGTAGATGTTATGTTCACAAAGATGACAGAAATGGAAAATTTGATCAGAAAAGTGAGGAAGGTACATTTCTTGGTTATTTCTCTAGGAGCAAAGCATTTCAATGTCTGATCAAATCATCTAACAAAATTGTGGAAAGTGCAAATGTGAAAATTGATGAATTTGCAAAAAGGAATGATCAAGGAAATTCCAAAGAACCAGAACATTACGAAGAGTTTGTATATGTACAACCAATTAGTTTTACCGAGAAAGCCAATGAAGAAAATACTCAGTTACCAAGTGATGAAGAAGATCATACAGAGCCTACCAAGCCTATATTAGCAAAATATGTCAGAAAAATCATGCATCAAGTCAAATTATAGGAGATAAGGATGCTCCAGTGATGACAAGGAATAAACTGAAACACAACAGATGTCTGATATCCGAATTTGAACCGAGAATAGTAAGAGGCATTAAGCAATCAAGATTGGGTGAATGCTATGACAAAAGAGATTGAACAAATCAAGAAAAATGAAATATGGACACTGGTCCTAAGACCAAAAGAGAGAAATGTAATCAATACAAAGTGGATTTTCAGAAACAAGCTAAATGAAAAAGGTGAGGTCATTCAGAATAAAGAAAGGCTAGTTTGCAAAGGTTATGCTTGAGAAGAAGGAATGGACTATGGGGAGACTATTGCACTTGTGGCAAGACTTGAAGGAGTAAGAACATTGTTGGCATATGTTGCGTACAAAAATTTCAAGGTATATCAAATGGATGTTAAATCTGGATTTTTGAATGGTATACTAGAAGAAGTCTATATTGAATAGCCTGAAGGATTTATTGAAGAGAAGAATAAAGATCAGGTATGTAAGTTGAATAAAGCTTTATATTGTCTAAAGCAAGCACCTAGAGCATGGCATGAAAGGTTGCACTCTTACTTAATAAATATTGGATTCATGAGAACTAGTGAAAACAACAACATGTATATGAAGAATGATGAGGAGAATGGAATACTGATGTCAGCCATATTTGTTGATGATATTATTTTTTGTGAAAATGATTCTTTATGTAAGAACTTTGGAAATGAAATGGGCAAATAATTTGAGATGTCACTAATCGGTGAGATAAAGTATTTTATAGGTTTACAAATACTGCAAATGAAAAATGGGATTTTCATTACTCAATCCAAATATATAAAAAAAATCTTGAAGAAATTTGGAATGGAGGATTCTAAACCTGTGAGTACTCTTATGAATACTATTTGTAAACTATCAAAGAATGATGAATCTGCATCTGTTGATGAGATACTTTACTGATCTATGATTGGAAAGTTGCAATATATAGTTCACAACAGGCCTGATATAGCACATGCAGTAGGTATAGCTGCAAGATTTTCTGCAGATCCCACAGAAACTCATATGACAGCAGTCAAAAGAATTTTTCAGATACTTGAGAGGCACTGAAGATTATGGTCTACTATATAAAAAGAGGAATGATTTTGACTTAAAAGTCTATACTGATGCTGATTGGGCAGGAAATATTGATGACAGGAAAAGCACAAGTGGTGGAGGTTTTTTTTGGGGAGAAAGACTAGTAAGTTGGCATAGCAAGAAACAAGGATGCATTTCACATTCAACAACTGAAGCTAAATATGATGCTGTAGCATTGAATTGTACCAATATAGCATGGATCAAACAACTTTTGGAATGAATGAATGAGACAGTTACCGAGCCAGTAACTATATTTTGTGATAATACAAGTGCTATTAACATTTCAAAGAATCTGGTAATGCACTCTAAGACAAAACATATTTCTATAAAGTATCATTATCTTGGAGAAGAAGTTCAAGAAAAGAAAGTTGTACTGGAATATGTTAGCACAAAGGAACAAATCGCAGACATCTTCACAAAGCCACTGCCAAGGGACACTTTTGAGTATCTCAGAAGTAAGTTAGCGGTCCTACCCCTATCTAGCACTCACTTACAGAGTTTGGTGATAGCATCAATTCTATGACTCCATAGAATACTATTTGTGAGTTGATGTAGATTTACACACTTTAGAAGGATGTCTAAAACTGTGTAGAAAAAAGTGAATGAAGACAAGTTACTCTGACTGAGATACATTTCTATGTTTTTGAACTGCAAAGAAATTATGTCACAGGGGGAGTAATTATGGATCAGTCTTCCTTTTGGAATTGTTGTCAAAGGGGGAGAAGATTATCAAAGAGGAGAAGATTATCAAAGGGGAGAAGATTATCAAAGGAGAAGTAGATTACAAGACATGTTTAAAGCTCAAGGATAACAGGAGAAGAATATCAGCAGTTCGAATCAATTGGAATAAATCAAGTTGGTATTGCCATCAATGCCAATGGGGGAGATTGTTGGCATTACAAAAAGTTTGTTGGTTGATGATATTGAGAAGGTTGTTGGAGATGAATGATAGAATTGATAAATGATGATTACTGTCTTAATATTATTATTTTGTCATTGATGTCAAGCAATTGATTTTCTAATTCAATATGATGTTGCCATATCTTAAAAAGTATGTTTTAATGAGTATATAGATGTCAGTAAATGACACAGAAAGAATGTGAAAATGAAGGGGAGTAATAAGTTATTCAATGGGAAACTACTACCGAGTTAGACAGTGATGAGATTATGATGTTTTGATTGTTTTGATATCCTATATATATATGTATTCAAAGACTAAACAAGAAGGTGGAAAGATTTCATGCAATAGAATGAGTAAAGGTTTGATACTATTCTATTTGACCGAGGAAGGAGCTAGTTGGTAAACTCCAAGGTTATCGATGTTGGTTAAAGAAGGAAAAAGTCACCGAGAAGAGAATATCTACTGAGTAAAGTTCAGTATTAACCTGTTATCAATCGAGCAGTAACAGAATACATTAAATGAGTGAATACATTATTAAATGAAGGATGCCAATGAGTTGGAGATTTATTGAAGATTGGAATGTCATGCAAGAAGTTTGTTAAGGATCAACAACAATGTGAATTCAAGAGTAGATCTACAGCATAGATTGAATGGTCCAAACCGAGCACAAGTACCAAGAAAGGAATACAAGTTTCAAGGCAAGATAAAACATTTTTCAGTTCGAAGGATACAATGAACCTAGTCAAGTTTGAAGTCTGATGGTTAAGATTAATCATGGGAAATGTGATTAAGGAGACTAAGCGGTAAGGAATTGCTTATAAATAAAGTAAAGTTGATGAACAAAGTATGTGGGCAAATGGAAGCACAGTGATGCTACATAAGTGATAACCGAATATAGAAGATTGAAGAACATATTGAGAAGCCTAGCAAGGAGAAAGATATGTCTTATGACAAGAGTCTCAGTGCAAGAAGATGAGTCCACTTTTTGGCCAAAAAGTGGAAGTGTTTTTCTTGATTTTCAGATTTTCTCTCATTTGAGCTTAAATTTTGAAACACTTAGAGACTGAATCTTGTAAAAAGTCCAGAATATAAAAGATAGCCCTCTGAATTTACTTTGCAAATATGTAATTTATTTTAATACCCACATAATAAAAAATAACTTTTTGAATGGAGTTCTGTAAACTATGTTTTAAAAATGCCTGTTTCAGGACCATACCATGCATGTCTACGACCCACACTTTTTAACACAATTGAAATTATTTTGTCAAACCATTTTTTGAAATGGTTTATAACACACTGAAGATTGATGAGCATATTTTTCTGTATTTTTTTTCCTAATATTTTTTTTTTAATTAATTTTTTAATGGCCGTAATTATCTTTTTAAAAATTTGACGTGTACGACCAACACAATTTGATGTGAACTTAACATTTTTTGATTTTTTTTTTTAAATGCAAAAGAATTTTGTGTAGATTGATGACATATAATTTTTTTTCCAAAATTCTTTAAAATAAAAAAGTTATTAAATTAACAAAATTAGTTAATATTTCAAATTTATGGACCTGATTTAGTATAAATTAAATGAAAAATAGTTAAAATAATCAATTTTTAAATAAAATTACATATTTAGAATCTAGATAGTATAATCTGAAATGGGTTTTAATTTTGTATAAAAAATTCTCTAATTACAGGCATGTAAACCATTTCAGAAGTTCATATTTGTGCTTTCATTCATGGAGATTTGAATTTGCAGGTCCATGTCCCAAGTGTGGCCATCCCAGGCCTATCCCGGGCCTAATCCCGAGCTAAGTGGCGGGTTGTGGAATCAACTTCTACAAAACGGGCCCCTATTTTCAAACAAGGGTGGCTTGTGGAAAAAAAAGGAAAAATGCGATTTAGAAACGGGGGCCCATTTTAAAAAAATGGGCCCCCCTATTTTGTTTAAAAGCGAGCCCCCATTTTAGAACAAAATGGGGGCCCATTTACTTTTTCTTCAGGCCCCTATTACCTTTTGGTTCGAGAGCCCGAAGTATAAACGGGCCTCCATTTTTTGAAAACAGACTCCCGTTTATAAGAGCACATTTTCCAACGCGCGGACTTCCGCAAATTTGTGACTCATTACCTTGCACTTGCCCAAGATTATCTTGAGCACATTGAGCACATAGAATCTGATTTAACATTTTAGATGTGAAGTTGCAGATATATTTTATTATTGTTATTTCTTTTTGTAAGTGACAGGAAATCTCTTAACCGAGTGGACTTAACAGTCTTATTTGTAAATCCTCTAGGAAGGTAACATTCTGAATGAGTGTTTCAAATCCTTTGACAAGGTCACTTCTAACAAAGTGAAGATTCTAATAGATCTGAGGGAAATCCCTTAACCGGGTCACATCTAGCAATGTGTATGTAATCTTTAACAGGATTTGACTTTAACCGAGCATACTCTAGAAGAGTATATTTTCTTGTGGGTCTGAAATCCCACAGTGGTTTTTCCCTATTAGGGTTTCCACATTAAATTTGGTGTCAAATGTGTTTTAATGTTTTATGTTTATCTATTTATGAGTCTGAATGATTTATAGTCATAGTTGAATATCAAGAATAGTGCTATTGAGGTTGAATCTAATTAGAGTATTAATTATTGAGGTTATCTGATTCACCCCCCCTCTCATCTAACTAACACTAAATTCTCCTCTTTGAGAGTCTCCACTACCTTATTTGCCTTGCTTCTCTTCACTTCTTGGTGATTGTTGCCCTCTACCAAAGTTTCCTCTACCTCTGAAATTCTTACCTCCGCTATGTTTTTGATTTTGTTCACTCCTCCTTTTGATCTTCTCTTCTTCCCTTAGGGCCAACTGAAAACACTTATGGATAGTGTTTAGTGTGAGAATTATTATCTCATCTTGTATATCCTATCTAAGGCTATTCAGATAGCTCTCCAACTTCTCCACAACATTCTCATGCTTCGTAGCCCTCCAACTGAGCTTATGGAACTCTTCAATGTATACATTGACAACTAACGCCCTTTGTTTCAGATTTTGTAGTCTCTTATGAATTTGAACTTCATAATCTCCTAGAAGGAATTGTTCCTTAAGTCTAATATTCATATGCTCCCATGAAGTTATCTTCTTTTTGCCTTCTTGTATCCTTTCTTCTTGCATCATATTCCACCAAATCAATGTTGATCCTCTCATTCATGATTTGGCCATATTAACTCTCTTCTCTTGTACTACCTCTTTGTAATCAAAGTGATTATTGAGAGATTATATACAATCTAGCAACTCTTCTCCATTGAGTTTTCCTCCAAATATGGGTAATCCATCCAAGTTATCTTTAGAAATGGATTTGACTACATATAAGAATAACTTTTGGTCCTGATGCATACCTACTACTGTTTGGTTCCTCTCCATCTTCCACTTCTTCATCAGTCTCATCACCCTATTAGGTCTTAACCTTCCCCTTCTCCTTCTTTACCTCTTTGGTTCCTCTACTTCCTTCTGCATCCTTCAATCCTTCTATCATCTTTGCCACCATCTGTCGGATGGCCTCTGGAGTCATCGCCTTTGGAGACATTGAAATTGCTTCTGATTCTTCAAAATCTAACATATACCAAATCTTTCAAAGAATGTCTCTAATACAACTCTGATGCAGAGAATCTTGGAGCTTTGTTTGTTACACCTTCTTGACTGACTTGACCTGCTTAACCCTTCAACTACTCAATTCCTTCATATGGAACTTAGCAGGGGTTATGCTAATGAGACCTCCAAGGTCTGAACCTTTTTGACTTTCCTCCTAGGTATAGCCAATGGTTTTTTGTCAATCAACTCCTCCACTTGAGGTTGTCACCTCAGTTACTCACACATTCCTCTCTTGGGCTCCAACCACTTCTGCAAGGATCTTAACACACGATATATTCCTATGGCTTCCCAATGCATCAACAAGGTGTCTTCAATGTGTTTTGAGGTTTAAGACTCACCAAATATATCTCCTTGTCTTCTTAACCCTTCTAGGTCTCTACCGACATCTAAATACGCCTAATTGCATTAGCCTTCCCTAGGCAGTTTTAGGGGTTTAGTCTATAAAAATCTTGAACAAGCCTAGAAATAAATCATGAATTTGAGTACCCTTTTAGAATTTATAGACAATACTGGAAAAGTGCATCTAGGTTATCTGTACAAGTGGGTTTCCAATGTTGCACTATTTTTAAGGGTTTTAGGCCTAGCCAGTGACTTGGCAAGATGGGTCTAAAACTCTTCACCAGTCAAATATCATGCTCCAAAAAAATTGGTAACCTTCAAGGGAAATTAGAGGGATTTCCATTCATATTCCACTTGGACTTGCGCCAATCTCCATGTGGTCACAAATCACACTTTTCTTGTTGTCCTAACTCACCTACTCCCAGCGGTGAGCCTAGGGCTTCATTGTTTCACCTCCTCCTGGACCTGCAACATCAAACACCCTATTCCTAAGCTATTTATAGACCCTAACCTAGGATTCTTAGCTATTTTAATAGGTGCCATCAAAGAATGCCTAGGTTAGAGCCATTTCTTACTCTTAAACCTTACTTGCAAGGGTTTTGCTCCTAGTTGGAAAGAATGAAAGAAATCTCTACAACCTGGAACAATTAAAACTTCAAATCAACCTTAATGAAATAAAATACCATGAACTCTCAAAGATGGAAATTATTTTACACCATCTAGTCTGTACCTAACCGTACAAACAAGGAAAAAGAAGACCAAAACTGTCAAAAACTGGTGGAAACAAGGTTGCTTCACAAACCAAAAAAATTATCATGCATTTCCAATCCTTAAACCCATACAATGAAATGAAATTTGGCTTATATCCACTTCTTTATTTGGCTCAATCAACTTCCTAATGCCTATAACCAAAAATGTGACTTTTGTAAGAAATTGCAAAATGTTGCGCAACAACTTTTGACAAATTTTTCTCTAGGATGCTATTTTGTATTCTAAGTCTCTTCAAGGTCCTTAAACACCCTAGAAGACCTAAACACAACTCAATTGACTCCTAATACATGAATAAATTCATCTGGAGTATTTTTCCAGTGATCTACCTAAGCATCTCACTTCGTAGGCTAATAGCATCCTGAGCACAATTGACTCTAACCAAAATTTGGACAACTCAGCCATGGCTCTACTGAGTCCTCAATGGTTGGTCAATTTTTACATCACAAGTTAACACACAAACTAAAAATAAATCAAATCTTTCATTCTTGGAGTGTTATGTGCCCTACACCAATAGCACATAATGAACTCGATACAACAATAATCACATGACAATAGAAGGCTGAAATCAACAATAAACTCTTCCAGAAGTGTATACTAAATCATGGCATATGGACATCGTCACATGTAGCAAAGGAGTGTCATCACACATTATCATCATATAGAAGGGAATATGGCCATCCTTACTAGTCACTCTTGTACGTCCTAGCCTCACAAAGTAGGTAGATATGAACCCATAGTAGACATGCATGTTATCCTCACAAATAAGAGAAATCCATACTCCTAATAGACATACAAGATACCCTCACAAAATAAGGGTGAAAACAATCCCTTAACAAACATGTGGAGCCATCTGAACCTATGTGAGTACAGGGGAGATCATCTTGCCATCTCATATGGACGAAACCAAATATAATTATCTTATTAGGTGAAACCCAAACCCAATCAATTATTAAATGTTATCACTGAATTAAAAAAATGAAAACTCTTAATGTGGCCTAGCAGTCTAGGTGCCAAGAAACCTAACTCACGTGACCCCGATCATCACAAGGAAACCCTATCCCCCTAATCATATGCCAAGCCATAGGGTAACACATAAAAAATTACAACACAATAATAACATGAATCTCAACATGGAAAGCATCCAAAAGTAATTACAAAACTAATACAACCGAATCACAAAGATAGTCATCAACAAACATTTAGCAAGGATCAAGCCATAAGCTCATAATCCCAAAATGCAACAATAAAGAGAGCCTCAAGAATATCAAATACATATAAATAGGGGAAATACATGAATCTAATAACATAGAATGATCCTCCACAATGAGGCACAACATAACCTCTCGCTGGAGCTACAATTAACCATCATCAACAACAAGGAATCACTCAATTTGCTGGAGCAACATATCAAAACGTCAATGAACAATCACAAAACCACATACTGAAGCCCAAATGAATTCACACGCATCATAAATGAATGGCACAGTGCCCAAAAACTATCAAACATAATAAAACAAGCCTCTAGAATAAGACCCAATAGAGAAATCAACTGAGGGACTCAAAAATCTAGCCCAGAAATCTACTGACATTACTTCGGCGTTATTGAAGACTAGGGTAGTGATATTGTAACAAGGGACCAACTCACAAAAAATAGGATACAAAGATACTCAAACTTGCCTATATTCGGGCATGGGTCTTACAATGGCATACATATGCCCTATAAGTCATTAAAAGCCAATAAGAAACCAAAACAAAGCCTTGTTAAGACTGACAATACAATGCATCGAAGTACTACAACTTATACTAGCAATAACTTGAATAGAAAAGATTACGGCCATAGCCACTCTATATCTAATCAAATTAAAAGGACACAAGGCATGGTATGTAACAACAAATAAACCTCATAAAACCAACCGTTACCACAATACATTCACAACAAACTTATAATCAACATATCAACATACAAAAATGCCCTTTTTAAGCAATACAAAACATAGATTCATAAAATTAAATATAATATTTTTTCAAAAATATTACACCCAATTACTGATAATAGAGTAATCATTCATTCCCAAATCTCCCTAAACAGTCTTTTAGTAATCATAGAGAAAACATCTCTTTTCAAAAATCAAAATGCAAGAATGGAAAAAGATCTCCAACCTGGAACTAGAGTGATGGTAATGCAATCGAAGAAGAGAAAAAGTCCAAACCAATAAGCTTTCCAAAATTCAACCCAAACAAGCAATTCTAAAATTCAAAAGTTGCAGAAAGATATCTAGAAGCTCACCCACAAAAATGCTAACAATGCCAATAAATAGAATCTCATTCAAAACTACAAAATAATATCTGCCAATCAAAATATTCTAATAAAATATATTCTATGCCAACCCCCTTCCAAAAATCATGGTAAGAATAATATTAGTTACATACCCTCAAATCTCAACAAATAAAATAATAGGGTAGGTATAAAAAAAAAATTTAATTACTCAATTAGTAACAAGAGAACGTAGTAATAATAATATAATAAACAATAATAATAAATTAAAGCCCAATAAAATAAATCAAAGCCAATATAAATAAATGCTCCAATTAAATATATAACCATAAATAATATAAATAAATAAACAAATAATTAAATAATATTATCCTCGCAATCACAACTCCCAAGAGGGCCAATCATAACAAGGGGTAGGTACATAAATAGTAACAAATAAGTAAAACAATAATGCAAAAACAATAAATAATCCAACAATAAATAAATAAATAAATAAGATAAATAAATAAATGTACAGTCAAACATAAATACACATCCACTAATTAAATAATAAATAAATAATAATCCAATAAATCAAAAGCTCAAATAATAAAACAAAATCAACATAAATAAATAATAAATAACCAATAAATAGATGAGCCAAAAATAAATAAATAGATAAACAATAAAAAAATAATTAAATGTATAGATACATATAAAATAATCAAATAAATAATAAATAAATAGATAGATGTAGTGATAAGCATAAATACTCAATCAAAATAATTCTACCAATTTAATTATTAATTAATTATAAACTCCCAGTAAATACATATGTATAAATTTATTGTATTCGTACTAACCACTATTTAATAATTTACGCCAAAGGCTATAACCAACATTTTGATTAATTAATTTTCATAATTCGAAATAGCCAATAAAATATAAAACCATAAAATAAACATTAATTAATAATAATTCTCTAATAATAATAATCACACATTAATATTAAATATTAATATAATCCATTTCTTTAATTTTATATTGATAAACTATATAAACTGATTAATTATTAATTAATAAAAAATCGTTAACTCACAAGGCAACCTAACATAAGGTTGAACAACATACCACATGACGCAGACTAATGACTCAAGCCAAGACACTAATTGACAGGGTTATCAACTTAAACCTAGAGTATGAGAGGGAAACACATGCCATCTCCAACAACTTGCCGTTGGGATAAAGACACGCTCAGACCTATGAGACTAGCTGGAGTGAATGTTTGGTACCTGCAATCCTGCATCCACCATGAAACACAATACAACATATATACAACACATATATATCATAAATTATTAGGCAAGTGATAGAGAATCACAACATCATATCATGCTCGCAATGAGTGGTATGACATCATCTCTAATTACGAAGATACTAGAAGCTAATCACAAACATTGTTGCATCAACTCAATCATCATAATTATAGAGTGGGGTTAGCATAATCATAATGTCATCAAAATCTCATAAGAAATATAATCCATCATGAATAATGATCAAATATAGATCCATCATCATATCCACTACAATCATAAAATATGATACAATCAAATCATCATGTAGACTAATTTAGATCAATATATTCCTTTGATGTACAAAAAAAACAAGATGAATCAGGGGGGGGCACTACACATTTCAAGAGCTATTGTTAGGAAGGAGAATGGTCCAAGTTTCTATAAAAACTTGGATCTGTTTAGCCATATTAGTAGTAACATTAAAGGACAATCAAGATGCCAATAGAAGAGAATGTCACTAATTAATATTAAAGTGTGTATCTATGTGAATATATCAATCTAGAAATTAAATTAATTTGTTTCATTGGATTAAAGAATACAAAAGGCATGAAAAGAGAGAGTCTTGGTGACTTGAGTTAGAATGGCTTCGCATTCATGGGAAGGTCTCGGTTTTGAGCTAGGGCACTTGATCCCTAACTAATGAGTGTGTTTTCTCTATCTATGCGTGATGGGTAGGGCAACATGGCCGATTGCAGGTTGAGGTGGTTCCTTGGGCTATCATGTCTAGTGTTGGTGGCTGCGGGGTGGCTCGTGGGAGGAGTGCTGGTGTTGGGTGCGGCTGGAGTTGGATTTGCGGCAATGTTTAGGGAGTCTATGGGATGGGTGGGGGGTCTTTTAACCCATTCATTTATGTGAAGCATTTTGGAAGGGAGGGTATTCCATGTTTATTGTAGTAGTGGATCAGTGCTTGTCGTGGTGGGAGATCTCCTTGCCCTCTTTTATTAGGGGTGTGGTTTTGTAATTGGATGTGATGTCTTTTGCTGGCGATGATGCCTCAAGGGTTTCACTTGGTATGGATTTTTTAGTAGCGCTGAGCTCATAATCCCCATCCAAAGGTAATAAGACCTTTATTAATAATCTTTTTGATTCAGATCTGGCTATCATTGGTGCATGTAGGTCCAATGGTTCTTGGATTTCAAATATTAATGGTTGTCTTTAGAGATACAAAGAGAGGTCAAAATTGGTGATTCCACCTGAGATGATTTCTAATGATGTTGAATATTTTTGAAAGCACTCGCTTTACTACAAATTTTTAGGGATAAGGGTTTCTCTGCAGTTTCTGAAGAAATGGGCTTAGAGGACTTGGGCGTCGAAAGGGGAAATGGATATTATTTTGTTGGTAAACAATTATTTCATGGTTATATTCAATTGCATCGAGGATCGCAATAGGGTCTTTGAGGGAGGCATGTATTTTCATAACTAGGTGGGGTTGTTCATCAAACCATGGCATACAATATTTAACCCTTTCGAGGAGCTTCCAAATCGTGTCCCAGTGTGGGTTTGATTACCTAGATTTCTTGTGGAATGTTATCAGGAGAATGTGCTGCAAATGTTAGCTTAGTTGCTTGGGAAGCTTGTTGGATCCTCAATGCAAACCTGGGGAGAAAGGTAATGACACTTTCTGACATCTATGTTGAAATTGATCTTAGTAAGCCTTTCATAGATGCAATAGATATGTGTGCAAGCTCGGTCAAACAACTTGATTATGATAAATTACCCTTCTGGTGTCGCCTATGTCATGAATATGGTCATCTGCAGCACAAGTGCCCTAGGTCTAAACCAGTAGTGCATTAGCCTCATCAGCCCTCCCATAACCTTGATGGGACTGATAAAGGAAAAGCCTCCATGTTTGATGAGGTTGTTGGTGCAGATGGTTTCATCCCAGCTAGGACAAGGAATAGGAATTGGGGTCAAAAGAGGAATTTGCAGGAGAGACAGGAGAAGGATACGTTTAACAGGTTTGAAGCTTTGGATGATCTTACACAATAAGAAGTGAACTCAGGAATACTTCTTTTGGATCAAAGTATGGTGGGATTGGTTCCTAATAGTGCAAAATTGGATATTCCCCAGGCCTAGTGGGAGGTTTGGAGTCAACATATGGATACAGATCAACAGGAAGTGGCTCAAGAGGGACATATTTCTAATAATGAAGAGAAGAGGGTTGTTGGGGAAGTTTCTCTTGTAGCACAAAATTTGGGCTCTGCTAGGGTTAAAAGTAATAGGATCTCTTCGCATCTTCACCTTCTTTAGAAGGACATCATAAATGGACCTACAGAGAAGATATCAAAGGCTAGAAAAAAGAAGGACTTAGATAAGATCACATTGATGGGGGATAATTTGGTTGAGTCAGGGTCAGTAAAGACTCTCAAGTCTCATTTTTTTTATCCCTCAAAATGATTGTTTTGTCATCGAATGTTAGGGGCTTGAACAATGGCCCTAGACAAAAATTTGTTCAAGAATTGATAAGGAGTCATTCTCTTGATTTTATTCTCCTACAAGAAACTAAATTATGAGTGGAGAGTATGTTTGGTTTGGTGCCAAAGGTTTTGGGGAGAGGCAAATTCTAGTGTATTGGGGCATACGACTCCTTTGGAGGTGTGTCTTGCCTTTGGAACCACTGAGAATTTGGCCTATATGGTGAGTTTCTTCAAAATCATCCTTATCCAGGATTGCTTCTAGTCTTGAGACTAGGGAGTACACCTTTCTTACTAATATTTATGCCCCCACGGATCTTCATGGTAAGAAGAAGTTTTGGTCTCATATTACCTTTATGCATAAGTTGGTTCCTTTCCATCCGTAGATTATGGTGGGTGATTTTAATGCTATCATAGACCAATGTGAGAAGAAGGGTAGTGTTAAGTGATTGAAGCCTTCTTCTATCCTTCTTCATGAAAGTATATCAGACCTAAATCTTATTGACACCAAGCCTAGTAATGGTTTGTTCACTTGGAACAACTAGAGGATGTGGGAGGATTGGATTGCGGAGAGATTGGATCGCTTTGTGGTTTCTAGTTTTTGGGTTGGTGGTGGGTGGTGCACATTCTCTGAGATCCTAAAATGGAGAGGATCGAACCACTGGCCCATTAAATTACTGCCTTCTTTTGCTCAAGTGGCTCATGCTCCTTCATTCAAATTCCATCTTATGTGGTTGCGTGACTCTTCTCTGCAAGAACTTGTTGCAGAATGCTAGAGAAAAGGGAGGCCAACCTATAGCACTCCTATGTAGACTTTTGCTAAACAGTTGCAATTTGTTAAGTTTCAGGTTAAATGGTAGAATCGTTAGAGATTTGGTAATATTTTTCATGGTAAGGCTACTAGTCAACTTGAGTTGAATGGCATTATGAGAGAGGCATATGTGCAGGATCATGGTGGGCCAAACAGGCTCTTAAGTGGCAATGAAAATAAAAAAATTGAGTTAGGAAACTTGACGTAAAATTTTGAAAAAGTTATCAACATTATTTCAAAAATATGTAACAATATAATATATAGGAAATTGAATGTAGTCTCTAAGCTACTAGTTTGTTTTTTGAAAAAAAAAAAAATCTATTTGACAAAAAATTAAAATTCCAATGTAGTAGTACTAAAATTTTAGGAAAAAGATAAGAAGAAGGTGTGTGTCTGACCAACCTCATCATAGTCAAATCATAATAATTTTTTGTAATATTTTAGCTATAAGTAGAAGACTCATGTCTGGAAGTGACACATATTTTGTTATATTTTTCTTTGAAATAAATAATTAATTATGATTTTTTTACTATAGCTTTTTTAAAATATAAAAAACTCGTATGTCTGACCACCATAACTTGGTCAAAACTTTATGAAATTCATTTTTTCTTTTTTAAATCATATAGTATATGAAACATAGAATGTGAGGAATGTTTCAAATTTAAAAAATGTGATACCATTTGAAAGTTATAGATATTTTTTAATCAGCCTATCATCAAAAATTTAGTCAGAATATTGCCACCTTTTGGCCCCTCATGATCCTACACATACCCAGAGATAAGAGAACATGTATTCTAAAATGCTCTACTTAGGAAGGAAGATAGGGAAGTTAAGGATTTAGAGGAGTGAGAGCTTAGGGAGGAGATCTAGTAGAATCAGAGAGATCAGATTGATTGCCTTCAACAAGGAGATAATAATACTGCATTCTTCTTCAATTCGGTGAAAGGAAGAAGACATAGTAATGTCATCCAGGTAATCTTGTTAATGATAGAGGTGATAAATGTTTATCTTTGTAGGAGATTCCTAGGGAGGCTATGCAGTACTTTCAATCCTTTTCCATGGAGGACTCTCAGGGGGAATCTAAAGAGGAATCTAAGGTTCTGGCATGTATTCCTTCTTTAGTTACTCGGGATATGAATAAGAATATTATGTGTCCTATTTTGTTGGATGAACTTGAGAGGATTGTTTTTCATATTAGGAAGGGGAAGGCTCTAGGACCGGATGGGTTTCTGATTGAATTCTTTCAAGAATTATAGGATATTATGAAATTAGATTTATTAGATGTGGTCCAATAGTCCTAGAGGAATAAATAGATGCTTCGGACATTGAATGGGAATTTCATTACTCTCATCCCCAAGTGTGATGTGGCTGATCGGTTAAGTCAATTTCACCCTATATCACTCTGTAATGTGATTTACAAGATAATCTCTAAGCTGATAGCGGAAAGGCTGAAGAAATGGCTTGGGGGTCTCATTTGAGAGGATCAAAGTGGTTTTGTTGAGGGTCGTCAAATCTTGTATGGAGTGGTCATTGCTACTGAGAGCATTCACTCTATGAATTCTAAATAAACAAATAATTAAATGTACATATACATAGAAAATAATCAAATAAATAATAAATAAATAGATAGATGTACTAATAAGCATAATTACTCAATTAATACAATTCAACCAATTTAATTATTAACTAATTATAAACTCCTAGTAAATAAATATGTATAAATATATTGTATTTGTACTAGCCATTATTTAAAAATTTACGCCAATGGCTATAAGCAGCAATTTGATTAATTAATTTCCATAATTCCAAATAACCAATAAAATATAAATCCATAAAATAAACATTAATGAATAATAATTCTCTAACAATAATAATCACACATTAATATTAAATATTAATTTAATCAATTAATGTAATTTAATATTGATAAACTATATAAACTGATTAATTATTAATTAATAAACAATTGCAAACTCAGAAGGCTAACTGACATAAGGTTGAACAACATACCACATGACATAGACCAATGACTTAAGAAAAGACACTAATTGACAAGGGTATCAACTTAAGCCTAGAGTATGAAAGGTAAAAACATGTCATCTCCAACAAATTGCCATTGGGATAAAGACACATTCAGACCTATGAGACCAGGTGGAGTTGATGTTTGGTACCTACTATCCCACACCCACCACTAAATGCAATACATTATATATATACAACACATATACATCATAAATGATCAGGAAAGTGATAGAGAATCACAACATCATATCGTTCTCACAATGAGTGGTATGACATTGTCTCTAATCACAAAGACACTAGAAGATTATCACAAACATCATATTATCAGCTCAATCATCATAATCATATAGTGGGGTCAGCGTAATCATAATGTCATCAAAATCCCATAATAAATATGATCCATCATGGATAATGATCAAATATAGATCCATCATCATATCCAATACAATCATGAAACATGGTACCATCAAATAATCATAACGTAGACTAAGCTCTCAATATATTCCTTTGATGTACAAAAAAAAAGATGAATTAGGGAGGGGCACTACACATTTGAAGAGCTATTGTTAGGAAGGAGACTGGTCCAAGTTTCAGCTAAAACTTGGATTTGTTTAGCCATATTAGTAGTAACGTTAAAGGACAATCGAGTTGCCAATATAAGATAATGCCACTCATTAATATTAAAGTTTCTCTCTATGTGAATATATCAATCTAGAAATTAAATTATATTTTTTCATTGGAGTAAAGTTTGTATCAATCTAAAAATATTAAAGTTTGTATCTATGTGAATATATCAATCTAAAAATTAAATTATATTTTTTCATTGGAGTAAAGAATAGTGAAGGCATGTAAATCTATCTAAAGTGTTCTGAATAAGTGTAATGAAATAAAGCAGAAGTAAGGTGAGTTTAATCATTTGTTTTAAATAGAAAAGATATTAAAAAGTGAAGAAAGAAAATAAAAATTTAATTTATGATATGGATCTTTAAAAAAAAATAATTAATGGAAGTGAAGAAATCTAAATATGAGATGATAGCAACTATCAAAGAGAGGTAAGCAGAAAAATGTAAACTTTTACATTAAAATTATGATCTTTGGAAAGAAGTGAATAATGTTTAAAGGAAAAATTAAGAGCTCAAGTAAAACTTAAAGTTTATGAGATTAAGAAAGAAAAGAAGAATTAGAACAAAGAGTTAAGTGACATGATGATTTGGAAGATAAACTAAATGGAATAGAAGAGGATAATAGTCTATGCAATAAGGAAATGTCAAAATTGAATAAAAATAATGAATGTCTAAGGTAAAAACCATTGGTTTGTGATGTTTCAGAAGATTTGTGTTCATCATTTGGTAACCATGATTTTGTTGAAGGTATTTGTAAAATATCATGTGAAGATTAGCATATAAGATCTAATGATAATGTATTTGATTATGCAAATTCTATTTGTTTTTATGACAATATTTGTTTTAAAATCATGAAAAGAATGAGTTATAAATGTTAAAAATTGGGAAAGCATTAACAAGAAATGAGAAATCCAACTAAGCCAACAATGTGGTCAAAATATGAAGGCCTTGGATGTATCATAGTTAGAGGAAATAATGATACATGTCTTCCAAGTGCAATCAAATCAATCCAAAGTATATAGAGTATGCAATTTTCACATTGTAATAGAAAAGAAAATATAGAAGACAAGTGTTGGGATCTAAATCCTTGCAATATCTATAGTTTGAGGAATCATTGTCAATAAATATTTTGGAACAAAGAGTCAAAGAATGAATCTACTATAGGTTGCATAAAAATGGATGTGGATGGAGTTAGGGATAGAGTTAATGCAAGATTACAAGTATGATAAAAAATGTGTTCAAGTATAAAATTTCAAATGTGAAAAATGATAGAAATCATGAAGGTTTTAATGTTAAAAAGGAAAGACATTTTTTTTGGGTCAAAGGAAATCATTATTTGGAAAGACATATATATATATATATATAGTGAGTTTATAGGAAGGTTTATATTAAAGTTTTGAAGGACCATTGCAATAGTTGGAGAAGGCCAAGAGAAAGGAACCATGATTGAGAAAGTATTTGAAGATGTTAGAGATGTTTTGAAGTAAGAAATTTTTTGAATAAGTCTATTGACTTGGTTGAAACCACTAGGAATGAGAGAAAATGAATACATTAGTGAAGGGAAATGGACTTGATGAATGTCAAAGCATTTGTGGTCAAAATTAAGGGGGGGTGTTGGGATGTGTAATTTCTCCCACCTTAATGACAACCACTAACATGTAAGAGAAATATAAATGTAATAAGAATGTCCTAGAATTGGGATAGAGATAATGTTAGATGGGAAAAACATTGAATATTGTTCAAGTTGGCCTTACATCTAGAATGTACTATAAATTTTGAAAACCATCATAAGACCTCTATTTGAAGAGGTAGTTATAATGGTTTGGACATCAGAGAGTTCTGAATGATCATGTATGGGGAATACAATAAAATTCTTAGTTGATGTAGTTTTCATATTCAAAATTAATGGAAAGTTGAAGTAATATATTACTATGTTGAATTTGGAAAAATTTTGTTTTATATTTTTTAGTTTTACCTCTTGTAGCTTATGTCTTTAGGTTGTTAATTCACACCTATCAACCACCTGCAACTCATTCCATACATGTAGTTATACTAATTTGTAATTTATTTATTATACAAGAGAAATAATTTTCCTATTTAATTTATATAAATATGTTCCCAGTTCCTTTCCATCAATGTGGCCTATCTAAGGCCCTCTTGATCCATATAAGCCAATTTGATTGCAATATATTGTCATGTAATTGTGTATTGGCCAATTCAACACTAGGACCTACTCAAGACATACATTAGATCTTTGATTTGATGGTTGAAAAACTATCTTAAATTCTTAGGGAGTTCTGTCTCTGTAAGAATTGATTCACAATACGTCGAGAGATATAATTTGAAAACAAAATTGTCTTATTAATGGATCTACTTTCAATCTAATTCAATTTTATATATTTGGTTCAATGTATATTATCATGGAGAAAAAATATATACCAAACACTTAGTTAACAACTATGACCATCATCATATTAATTTCAAATAAATATAAGTTGCATTTCTTATATAATTATCTTAATTGCAATATGAAAATATTTTGAGATGAAGTCATCCCATATATTATGTGAAAGCATGTTTTTACTAGTCTCCCTCGCACACTGCGCCTCTATTATTCAACAGATTGTAAAAAAATGGAGTGTCACAACCCTCCTTTATCACTCTTTGATTTAAATACAATTTCTATTATATTTTTTGTTAAGCTATTTAAAATGATTGAATAAATGTTATAAAAATTAATAATAAAAATGAACACACACACACACTTGGAGAATATAATTCAAAAGGCATTATTTTTATTTATTTATTTTCCACTCCCAATTATGGCACATGTTGTAGGAGGATTTGGAAGCTTCTAGAGGAATCTCTACCACCTTGCATGTAATTCCCCCACTAAGTTTTCAATCAATTTGCATGAGTCCAATATTGGAAAAGATTCTCTCTTTTTTAATTAAATTCTCTAGATAGTGGAATTGAGGGATTTTTCTTATAAAATTGTATGCAAGTTTCAAAGAAGGGAGTTGATTATGTTTTGAAGAAAATTTCCCAAGTTTGTAGTAGTAGGATCTTCTTTGGTAGTCTCATTTTCATTGCAAGATTCTAAGTTGTTGTTTGGAAGATTCCTCTCAAAGTTGCAAGGAAGGATCTAAGGAGGATTCAATACCAAACGATAAGCTAGGTTCTCTTCTTGTTATTTCACATTCACATATGACAAAATGGTATTATCTTCCTTTATAAAATTTTAGTTGTAAATCTTTTTTTGGGATAAAATTGAAAAAGATAGCTTCATTACAGCTTCATTATTTGTTTAATTCCTTTTTTTTAAAGAAGAAATATTAGATCTTGCTTGCATGTGAAAGATAGCTTTAATATTTGTTTAAATTTTCTTTAGAAAATATCAGATCTTGCTTTCTTCTCTCATGTCATTACTGGATTGGAAATTTAAAATGTAATTCTTTTCTACATTAAAATCTTACTTCCCTACGAACAGAAAATTCCTGATAATAAGATATAAATCTCATATATTTCCCTATGAATAATCCTCTATGTTATTCATCCTTGTGAATGAATCTTTACTCTCATTTGATTTCATAATTATTTTTATATGTAGAAATAAATCTCTCTGTGAATAAGGAAATAAATCCCTCTTTGTAAATATTAGCTCTTGAAATTCTTTCTCTAAAAGCTTTGTTTAACTCAGCATAATCATCTATTTTTCAATTATCTGTACATTACTGGGAACAAATTAATCTCCCTGGGTTGCTTCATCTCTATGATTAAATTCATATTCACATAAAATATTCCTTTTGTTATATTTATATCTCTCTTATATTGTAAATAGATTGGAAATAAAACATAAATATATAACCACATTTAATTATATATATATATAATTTTATTTATATCAAACGAAAATGAACATATTAAACATTGCAAGCAATTTTAATTTTGAAATCACGTCATTCGGAATTTATGAGTATCGGGCGACGTGCAGGCTAGTGGAGACAATTTAGTAACTGCCATGGAAGTGGTACCCTCCACTTCCTTTGTGGTCACTGTCACGGCAGTGGCTGCAGGGTAGTGGAGGGGACCACAGAGTCCTGTCACCACTACAGGCCTGCTTCCGCAGTACCCGCTATGGTGATGGGACCTGTGGGTCCCACTCCCACTTCCTCCCTTTCATCTTTTTTTTCTTAAAATGCCATTTCAATTAAATTCGTGGCAATTTCTATAATGTTAATTTTTTTTTATATATAAATTTTAGTTTAATAAAAATTTTAAACTTAGGTAAATTTTAGATTTATAATTAGTTTTAGCAAATTTATAAATTGTAAATTAAATTATACCTTCTTAAGATCCACTTAGCAATTTATCCGTGTCAATATAATTTGAAGCTAAATTCTATTTTTGGGACTAGTGACTTTATAGGTGATATCCTTGCATGTAACTTAAACTAGCTTCACCTCATGTAAATTCCTTACATTGATTACATTTATTGGCATTTCCATATCCATGCAAGTTACAGGTTTAATTATTATTATGCAAGTTTCCTAATTGTTATTATTATGCAAGTTATAATTCAAGTTTTGAATAATAAATAATTTTAGTTATGGTTTTTATTCCATGTAATTCATCAAGTAGTTAATTCAATTAATTGAGCTTTGCAATGTCTAATTATATGCGTTCAAATTATAATTATTTCCAAGTATGATGCCTAGCATAAGTTAGAAAATTAAATAAAATATGTTGGAAAACCAAAACCTAGCATCGTTTAGTATATATAGTGTCTTTGGGTCACGCTTACAGGTAATGTCATCGTGTTGAACTATTGCACTTAACACCTAATAAAGGTGCAACAATGACATCTGTGGCATCATCCCTATAAATCATTGGGGAGTAATAAGGGACACTTGGAAGTTAAAATCCAAGGGGCGGGTAATCCCCCTTGGATTGATAATTTAATAAGATAATTCTAAAATGATCTTTCATCCACTGAGTTAACCATAGTAAACCCCTGTTAGGGTTGATTGAATGGAAAACTTTTATAAAATTGATTTAATCTTGAAGAATTATTATCGATTGATAATTGGTCAAGGGTGACGCTTATGATAAGAATTAGGATCTAGTTGTTTTAGGCCACAAGCAATAGGCCATCTTGAGCCTTTGCTTAAGCGCTACCATCGTGGGTAGCAACCATAGAAAAACTGTCTAGGACATTGACCCTAGAAAGGGTTGCATACCCACTAATCAGTTTACATCAAACCATAGAGCAGAAAATAGAACTACATACTTTACGCCTTGATCCCGTGCCGAAGCAGGTATGTAGGCAGTCTTGGGACGGAGTTGTCCCTCGTACTCAGGCATTCGTGGGTGGGGTCTAGGCTTGGTAAGAAGAAGGATTGAGTAGAACCCTAATTTGAAAGATAATTAAAATGGAAAAAGTAATTCAATGCATACTCAGAAGGAATCCCGTATGGATTCGCTTGACTTCTTGAGGCTTTAAGCCAAATTTTGAGGCAGAATTCAAGCTTGTATTATGTTATTCAATTACTCGTAAGGACAATGACCTTGGTGCACTTCTGTTAGAAGAGTGTAGTACTTAGTGAGTGTCTTAGGACCCGAATGGTCCCAATGAGTCTAAGTCTCTAGCTAGAGCACCTCCTATCCTGATTGGATAGATGCCTACCCCGTATGGGTAGATGCCTATCCCATATTGGATAGATGAAATCTTATGTCCCGTATGGACAGATGCCTAACTCATATGGTTAGATGCTCATCCCGAATGGATGAATGCCTAATCCAAATGGATGGATGCCCAGAGTATGAGATTGAATCAAACATAAATGATTAAAAAAAAAAAAAGAATTGTCAAATTTGTTGGGTTAAGTATGGTGGGTTATTACAAGGAGGGCCAACTTCAACCAAATCTAATGAGATATTTGGTTTATTTTTTTATGCAAATTCATTTAAGATATTTTCAGCAATCAAGGAAGAATAATATACCTATAAATATCTATACTTTTAATTTAATATATATTTATAAATAGACACTAAAGGAAAAAATATATGCCCAAACATTTAGTTACCAACTATGAATATAATGATGTTAGTTTCAAATAAGCATAAATTGTATTTGTTACATAATTATATCAATATCATTGCAAATAGGATGAAATTCATACAATTTTCATCAAATATTTCATTTAGTTATTGATAAAATCATTTAATGAGTTCTCATTTTATTCATTAGTTGAAAGTTGTAAGCATCCTTTTAGTGTTGAATTAAAACTTCTTCCTATAGAATTCCATTTGAGCCCTCCTCCAAGGATTCCATTACCTATACCTAAAAATCAATTGAACATTAATCCATTCTTAATAATAAGTTTTTCCTACATATAATTTTATTCGAAAGATCTAACAACCAATTCCCAATAATAGGACTTTTCTAGTTATGTGACTAATTAAAATATTAATTGGATTATAAAATGACCAAAAAATCACTATGGCTATTGGTTAAGCAAAAAATATTTCCAAGACAACAAAAATCTTAGACATAAATTTCTCTTTGAATTCATCACACATTTCAAGTTGTAGCAAAATAATTAGTAGTACCTACAAAATTTTATACCATGAATCTTATGGTAAGTACATTGAAGACTATGCTTCTATATTTCTTGGAAGGAAAGTCTGGGACAAGCACACATTTCATTCACTACTTTTAATATCATGAACAATTAGGTGATCTTGATCAAGGTGTATGAGAGATCAATTAAAATAATTTGGGCTTCAGCCAAGAATATACACCTAAATCCTTCCAAGAAATTTCTTGTGAATGCAATATTGAAATAATATTTTGCCTGAAAAACAGCTACTAGAAATGCTACACCAATGTTCAACATCTCATACACTATTGGAAAATTAAATTTCACTTGAGCCCTAATGCTCACACACCTATAGAGAGCTATTTGCAAGAAGTTATATGTATGTAGACTTTGGGATCTCCATCCCCATATGGTCCTAATGTTGCAGTAGTAACAACTAATAGAATTTAATGCTAGTAGGTGATTTTGAATTTGAATTTGAGGGTAATCTTTTGTGTGGATCATCCCAAGACAAAAGGGAATAATATTTCCCAATGATAGTTAGAGTGTATGAAGCAACAAGAAAAAGAAAATTCATTCTCTGAGTGATTTAGGGTGTGCAACAATACCTATGCATTTGTTTGTGCAAAGAGTAGTGATTTCTCTAGAAATTTTTGACTCCTAATGAGAAGTGATTACTCCAGGAAATTGTACCTCCAAGTAAGCACTATATGTTTGATAAAGAGCTATGAGAAGCTCTTTAGTTTGTAAGAGAGTTCAAAGAAGCTCGAGATATTTTGTATTTTGAGTAGCTCTAGAATGCTGCAAATATGATTTGTAATGAGCAATTTTTCATATTTTCGAGTTTTTATTTTGTTTTATAGTTTCATTTTCTGACTTAATGAAAGAAGAATAATATTCCATGTCTCTAGTTGTGTTTAATTTTGCTTCCATTATGTATTTTTAGTGATTGGGAAATCTAACTTGTAATCTTAGACCTCTATATTTGAGTATTTTAAATTTCTAATTTAGTATTAGAGCGATTTGGTGCTAAATACTTGTGAGTTTGGGAATTCTTTTTTTTTTATGTATTGAGTTTTATTCTGTAGGAGACATTGCTAGAGATGAATGAAAGAGTTTGTAGTAGCCACTTTTATTTAATGGAAAAAGTTATGATGTTTGGGCAAAGGATGAAGGCCATTTGTTTCTAGGTGTGTGCCCTTGGCCTCCTTGTGTTGTGTAGTGCAGCACTCGGGTTAGTGACATGGCTTAACCATTTCCCATGGATTCATTCATTCTCATGATTATATTGGGAATTAAAGGGTTGATCTTTTAGTAAAACAACAACCTTGTTTCAAATAAGTGGTCTTAGAGCCTAGGTCATAGATTTAAACCCCTCACTTGTGTTATGGGGGTATTGTTTCAAGGTGTACACCCTTGGTCTCCTTATGTTGTGTTGCATTGTGTTGTGTAAAACTTAGGTCCATGACATGGATTAATCACCTCCCATGGATTGATTAACTCTCATAGTTGTATCATGCATTAATAGGTCAATATTTTGGTGGAACAACAACTGTGTTTCCAACACCATCATGGTTGCAAATTATTTTTGTGAGATTTCAGTCAATGGGTTTGTGGTTACAATTGACCCAACTCAGTTTGCAGCCCTTAGAAACAACTAAAAGACCAATCTAAGAGAGACAAGGAGGAAAGATGAAAAATCCATCAAATTTATTGAGGCAGTCTTGATAGAAGCTATTTTTCCACAAATAGCAGCAACTAACTATGCCAAAAAAGATTGGGAAATCCTCCAAACAAGCTATAAAGGGACTAATAAATTTAGATTGGTGAATCTTTAGATGTTTCAAATAAATTTTGAGACTCTTGAATTGAAGGATGATGAGTCTAATTCAAAATTTTACACAAGAGTCTGGTTTATTGAAATAGTTGTGGATAAATGTAGAAACTATGAAGGAGCAAAGGATTGTAGACAAATACCTTTATAAGTTTCCCTCTAAGTTTGATACAATCATCACTTCCATTCAAGAGGCCAATAACCTCTCTACTTTGTTGTTTATTATGTTAATGGGTTCTCATCGAACCCATGATTAATGACTAAATATGTCTGCTACATCTTCCCAAGAAAAATATTTTGATGCTCATGGCAATGCAAGATGAAAGGGATAAGAACCAATACTAAAAGGATCTCAAGAGGAACAACTTATGGAAGGTTCATGAAAGGAAGTATTGGAAGAGATAGCTCAAGATGAGCTCTAAGCCACAAGGGAGGGAGCAACTCTCAAACCAACTTTAGAAAAGGCAAGAAAAACAATAATTCAAATTAGAGGTATGACAAGAGGAATATTAGATGGTACTATTGTCACAAGTTTGGTTATTATGCTAGTGAGTTCTAGAAAAAGAAAAATTATTGGTCGAACTAGACTGCAAATGAGTCTAATTTTAATGTGGTCGAAGTTAATCAATTTGTAGTCTTCATGAATTGCAATATTGGTGAAGAAGGCAACCTCAAGTCTGGTATTTGAATAGTGCGTATAGTAACTACATGAGTGGTAATGAAATTTTATTTCTTTCATTGATAAAAATCTTAAGTATGAGATTAATATGGGGAACAATGGAATAATTCTAGTTGTAGACAAATGATCTATTATGATTCACACCAAGCAAGATGAGAAGAAAGAGATAGAAAATATTTATTTTTTCCCAAGTATTAAGCACAACCTTATGTGTGTTGGACAACTGATCCAAAATGAATACAAATTACTGATGGATAAGGGTGAATGTGTCATTTTTGAAAATGATGGAGGAAATAAAGCTCATGCAATAGTTTAAATGACAAAGAATCAGATGTTTCATTTGAGAATAAATACTTATTTCTCTTCTTAGTCCATGGTCGCACCTCCCAAGTAAGGAAAATATATAGCAGTGTAGAAATTAGCCTACAAGGAACTCATTCAAGACCCCTCCAAGCTATGGAATCTCAACTATGGAAACTTAGGTTGTTCTAGTTTAATCTTATTGTACAAGAAAATAATGGTAGATGGTTGTTTCATTGACAGTAGAGCCTAGTAGAAAGTGTGAGGCTTGCATTTTAAGTAAGCAACATAGGTAGCCCTTTCAATTGGTAAATTCTAGAAAGGAAATAGAACCATTGGAGATTGTGCATATTGATTTTATTAGCCATATGGAAACCATTTAAATTATCAAGAGCCAATATTTCATGACCTTCATTAATGATTTGAGTTGTAGAACATGGGTTTATTTTTTGCAGCATAAGTCTGAAGTATTGGATAAGTTTTTGTTGTTTAAGGCTTAGGATGAAAAGGACAGTGGACATATCATTAAGGTCATAAAGTGCGAACATGGGGGAGAGTATACCTCGAATGATTTTCTCTATTTTTGAAAGTAAAATAGCATAAAGAAGGAGCTAACAATCACTTATACTTTCTAGAAAATAGAACCATCGTGGAGATGGCAAGAAGCATGCTAAAGGAAAGCGGACTTCCAAATAATTATTGCAGAGAGGTTGTAGTAATAGTACTATATTTGATAAATAGAAGTCTAATCAATGTGACTCATGAGAAGATTCTATAAGAGGTGTGGTCAAAACACAAGTGAACAATTGAGCACTTAAGAGTGTTTGGGTGTGTGACATCCTCTTAAATGTGCCAAAGGATAAGATGCAAAAATTGGATGACAAGAGTGAGAAATACTTTTTCATTGGCTATAATGTTTAATTCAATGCATACAGATTGTACAACCACATCATCAAGAACATCGTTATTAGTAAATATGTGGAGCTCATTGAGAATGAATCATGGGAAGGCTCAAGGGGCACCTCTTCATCCACCTCATATGGAGTGCCTATTGATAATTAAGATGATGATTATCAAGAGGAGAAATATGTTGGAGAAAACCATACAGAGAGCTCAAGATAACTCCTGATAGCTCTTGATAGAGACAGATAGTTAAATAGTCAATCATAGAATTCAATTCAAGAGAGCTCCAAACATCTCTTGATAGCTCCTAATGCAATTAGGAAGAAAGGAAAGTAAGCGCAGATAACTAGAGAATCAACTCCAAAGAGCTTCAAATGGCTCCAATCAGAGTTTGCACAATAGAAAAATAGTAGTAGTAAGTGTTTAGGCCCCACTACCACCTCCCTAATGCTAAAAAATACTAAGAGTCTAAGGGAAAACTACTAAAAAAGATGTTATGATGAATTTGATGAAAATATAAATTTTGCATTATTTTGTCATAGAGATTGAATTTATTTTGAGCATCCTATTAAATAGGAGAAATTGTGGGAGGCCATGGATGAGGAAATAGATGTAATTGAAAAAAATAAATCTTGGGAGCTAACTAATGTACCTCCCAACAAAAAAGTTATTAGAGTTAAATGGGTCTATAAGACCAAGAGAAATAGAAAAGTAAGAATAGAGTAGCATAAGGAAAGATTGGTTGTCAAGAGGTACAAACAATATTTTGGGAGAGATTATGATGAGACATGTGCTCCTATTGCAAGGATAGAAACCATGTAGGAAGTCATAGAAATTGCGTCTTGACATAAATGGAAGGTGTTTCAAATGGATGTTAAATCCACCTTCTTGAATGGTCTATTGAAAGAGGAAATTTATATAGAACAACCCGCTAGTTATGAAGTTATTGTTCATGAAGGCACGGTATATAGGCTAATGAAGGCTCTTTATGAGTTGAAGAAAGATACATGGGTGTCGTATACTAGGATTGACTCATATTTGATGAGCAATAGTTTTACCAAAAGTGATGGTGATACCACTCTTTACAACAAGACAAATAATGGTAATATTCTTATTATGGTCTTGTATGTAGATGATCTAGTTTTCACTAGGGATGATAATTTCCTCATTTTTTATTTTAAATAGGCCATGAAAAGAGAGTTGGAGATGACAAATTTAGGCCTCTTGAGGTATTTTATAGGCATAGAAGTAAAATAAATTCATGGTCGTATTTTCATCTCTCAAGAAAGGTATACAAATGAGATTTTGAAGAGATTTAGACTACAAGGTAGAAAACTTGCACGAACAATAATAATCATAGGTCCTAAGTTGAGTAAGGAAGATTGCACTAACAATGTGGATCCAACCATGTACAAGAGTTTTGTTGAAAGTTTAATGTGTTTGACAACAACTAGGCTTGATATTTCAAAATTTATGGAGACTCCCAAGAACTCCCATCGGTACGAAACTAAAATAATCCTAAGGTATGTGAATGGTACCAAGAGATTTGACATTTTGTATAAAGTAGCAAATGATTTTAGGCTAGTTGGTTACATAGATAGTGATTGGGAAGGAAGAGTAGATGATAGGAAGAGCACATCGAGCTATGCATTTCATTTGGGGTGGCATGTAATCGTATGTGATTATAAGAAGTATCTTGTTATTGTCCTATCTACATGTGAGGCTAAGTATATAGCAACATGTCAAGCTATTTGACTAAGGAGAACCTTGGCAGATTTGAAGCATGAACAAGTAGATTTAACCATAATTTATTGTAGCAATGTCTCATCAATAGCCTTGATGAAAAATATTGCGTTTCATGGAAGAAGCAAGCACATTGAAATTAGGTACCATTTTATCATAGAATTGGTTGAAAATGGTAAAACTAAAATGGATTTTTGCAAGTTCGGCTAGCAACTAGTAAAGAAAGGATTGTTTTGAGTGCCTAAGAGGAAATTTGGGCATAGTTGATCTGTATCTAGAATGATCTTGTTTGATAGCTCAAGACAAAGGGGAGTGTTAGAAAATTAAATTTCTCCTAAGCCTCTGTGCTCACCTACCTATCAAGAGTTATTTATAGGAAGTTTTTTATGTGTAGACCTTGGGATCTCCTTCCCCATTTTCTACTAATGTTGCAATAGTAACAACTAGTAGAATTTAATGATAGTAGATGATTTTAAATTTCAATTTGAGGGATAATTTTTGTTTGGAAAAACCCAAGACAAAAAGGGAATAAAGTTAACCAATATTAGTTAGAGTGTATGCAGGAACAAGAATTATTATTTTTTTCTTTGAGTGATTCAGAATTTGCAGCAACATCTATGTGTTTGTTTGTGCTGAGAGTAGTGATAGCTCTAGATATTTCCTTGTAATGAGTAGTGATTGCTCCAAGTATTTTTATCTCTGAGTGAGAGATCTTTCAGAAGCTCCATAGTTTGTAAGAGAGCTTAGAGCAGCTCTGAATGTTTAATTGTTTAGGATCAACTCCCAAATGCTACAAACTTAATTTATAATAAATAGTTTTATCATAGTTTGTAGTAAATAGTTTATTTATGAGTTTGTATTTATTTTTTAAAGTTTCATTTGTAGATTAAATGAAATAAGAAAATCAGTACTCCATGTCTCTGGTTGTGCTTAATTTTTCTTCCACTGTGTATTCTAGTGATTGGAAAACATGAGTTGCAATCTCAAAGATTTGTATTTGAGAATTTTAAATTTATAAGTTACACCCCAAAAATTTATCATACATTGAAAATGAAGCATCCACAATTGAAATTAGAGGCATAAACAACCTCTATTGCAAATATGACTATTACAAATCTCTTTATAATAAATGTTTAGTTGACAACATATTTAGTATTGTGCAAATAAGTAAAGCAGATCACTTATGGCATATTTCAAATTACTTACTACAAATCTACAACTGTTAAATTAGAGGAATTTAAATTTGTGAAGACTCTTAAATTAAATCAAGAGAATATAATTGTACATATAATGTTTTAAAATTGTAAAGAAGGGGGTGATACGATATTGGAATTACCATATTAAGGTAGCAAAAACCTTCAAAAAGACACAAAAACATCTATATATCAACCACATAAGGAAAATTAAAACCCTTGCATAGATTCACAAATATTTCACTAAGCATCCTCACAAGAAATTTTATGATGAATTTGTCATGAGGAAAATAAAAAACTTAACTCTACATGTCTTCCATTAATAAGGTTAAATAATACTTGAGAGGATTCAAATTCAAATTGTTGTATAAATACATGAGTTTCAAGCTTAAGAGGTTGAGGTATAAAATGGAGTAAACCCTAATTGGCTTAAAATATTTATTAAAACTAAAGATAAAGTATTACATATTCACAATGCTAAAGAAATTTATTATTCATTGAAGAGAAGAATCATTGCAATGATTTCAAATAACTTGAATGTGAAATTTATAGAGAAACCATTCGAAACTAACACATTTCTAAATTTTCAAATAGACACCTAATACATATCAAGAGACTTTGAATACCATCAAATTATTGTTTAGTGGAGATGAAAATTGATTGTTTGCGATCCAAATCTAGTTTCACACTTGAGTTTATTAACCATAATAAATTGCTATTAAAAAAATAGTTAAGTATCTCAATTTAACCTTTTTTATTACCCTTTAAACTATTATTAGTGATGAGAACTATGAATGTACACAAAACTACAAGTCAAAAATGAATGCACAATATATTGAGGTCAAAAAAACCTTTAACATTTAATATTTCATGACACAAATCCCAAAAGAAAGAAAAGTGAGTGATTCTCTTTTTTTTTTTCTAAAATTGTATAATGGATGATTTCCTTTCCATAGTTACAACCACTAGCATTTCATAAGACAACATTGAAATATTTTATTCTACTTGATTTCTATGAGCAAGAGAAAACCAGGACACTTATTACTTAAATTTTGCATTATGTGGTTTAAAATATTGACTATAACCCTGTGAATTAACAATATGCATAGTTACATTCTTCTCCCTACTATTTTAAAAAAATAGAAAATAATGTATTACTCATGTGGTGATAACTTAAATTTTCAATAAAGGATATAGAAATAGAAAGTAGAGGAAATGTTGGCATTTTTGATGATTGATGTTGTGATTGTCATTGATGGACACACACTTGCTATGAGATCACTTTTTGTATAAGTTAAAGCTCAACCAATATTTAATCCATCAAGTATGATGTATTATAGTCTTTAGAAAGTGTTTACTGGTCTGAAGCGGTATGAAGACCCCAAGTGGTATGAAGGAACGAAGTGGCACAACTCATATTTCCCAGTCTTCATTTTGTCAAAGCGGCAACCGGTATTTTGCTTAAATCGGTATTCTGTATGAACCTGTAATACTCTATGATGAGTTACCAACTGACATTTTGTGATGAGTTACCATCCACTGATTGTTTGACAGTGTCGACACTCTAGCGGTGCTTTTTGTGTCGTGTTAC
Organism: Cryptomeria japonica; assembly: GCF_030272615.1. Taxonomy (NCBI): domain Eukaryota; kingdom Viridiplantae; phylum Streptophyta; class Pinopsida; order Cupressales; family Cupressaceae; genus Cryptomeria; species Cryptomeria japonica. The sequence continues at coordinate 200,009,635 of NC_081413.1, read as the reverse complement.
CAAATATGTCTAGATGCATTGAACCTAGGAAATTGTACTGTAATCCTATTGGACCAACATGAAATAAAATTCCTTTATAAGGACATCATATCTAGGGTTTTAGGTTGTTGCTAGGGTTTAAGGTGGTTGATGAGTTTTTGTAAGTGTGAACATAGAAGAGAAGTTTAGGTCTGCGAGAAGAGGCAAAAAGTGAATGTGTTGAAGACTGAAGTAATGCTAGAATGCATTAGAAACATGCTATCAAGGATCTAACCAAGAAATCTATGTTATTTGCTAGATCACTCACTTATTGATTACTCACATCTCCGACAAGTTTGAAGCCCTTAACCGGGTAGGCCCAAAAAGCCTTTTGTAAATCCTCTAACAAGGTGGTTCACATCTGTGGATCTAAAATCTTCTAGCAAGGTAGTCTTTAACCAAACTTATCTCCTAACAGAGATTGAGATTCCTAACAGGATCTATTTTGGTAAAGAACATTGTATGACCTTAACCGATCTAGTTCCTATTCTGCAGATAGATACTTATGCATTTCATCTCACCATGGTTTTTCCCATTTTGGTTTCCATGTCAAATATCTTGTGTTATGGTGTTATTGCTCATGTGGGTGAATGTCTTATTTTCTATTTGGTTTGCATGTGTGTTAACGGGTTTGTCTGTTAAACTATTTTACCATTTTATCACTAGACTCTTTAAGTGTTTAAATACAGTGTTTTTTGGTATACTAATTCACCCCCCCTCTTAGTGTTCGTCAATTGGTATTAGAGCCTATCTTTCTATAAGTCTAACCACTTGGAGAGAGACATGGGGGAATACACTGTGAGGGAACTTACTCATCGGCTCACTCAGTCTGACCAAGCCTATGATGTTCTTATCGTAAAATATAAGGCCTCTCAGGCAAAAAGAAGAGAGCGTGCTAAAAAACTGATGGAGCTATCTGAAAATAGTTCTTCTGATGAAGCGGATATGGAAGCCCTAATTCAAGAAGTAGAAAAGCTGAATGAATCAAATTCCAACCTGAGAAAGGAGTTGGAAGGACTAACTATCTGAATGTGTCAAGAGCTTGAGAACTGGAGGAAAACTGAAGATCTAGTTAAGGACAAAGATCATGAAATCTCCAAGTTGAAGAAAGAGATCAGTGCACTTACTGCTCGCCTTCATGAGAGCAAAATGGAAAATGAAGAAGTACAAGGTGAACTGAACATAGCCATCTCTGAGAATGCAAACTTAATGGAGACAAATGCTGCTATTTCTAAAGAACTCTCCGAGTCAAAGGAAATACTTGCTAAGTTCAACAAGAGTACTGTTAAGCTACAGAAAAAGCTTGAATCGGCCAAACCTGTCAAGAATACTGATGGACTTGGTTACTCTGGTCATGAGCAAGGTGAGACCTCTAGTGCAAATGCTAAAGCATCAAAGAAGCAACTGACATTCAAAGATAAAGGTAAGCAAAAGTTTAAACATGTTTGCTTCAACTATCTTAAAGAAGGACATACTGCCAATGTGTGTAGGAGCAAAGCCTACAATAATTTTCCTTACTTTATAAACAATGTACCTAGATCTAATAAGTTCAGTGGTAATTGTTATGCATGCAACAAGTTTGGGCATAGAGCATCTGAATGCAGGTTTTTTATGAACAACACTAGAAGATATCCTCAGAGGACTCAAGGAGTTGGTTGAAAACCTTTTATGAACTGGAATCACAACCGGTTTAATGCCTTTAATCATCAGTCAGGAAGCGGTGGCTATCAAGCAGCAACCAGATGGAGAGAAAACTGTTGGATTTGCCATGGTCATGGTCACACTGCTGTAACATGTAGAAGGAAGAATGGAAACATGAATAATGGACCTTGGAGACCACCTGGAATGGTTTGCTATCATTGCAACAAACTAGGTCATTCATCAAGATTCTGCAGAAGTAGAAAGAGTATATCAGATGATATACCAGTCACTCCAGAAAGAAAAATTGATGTTGAAACTGTTCAAGCGGATATGAACAAAACTTGGAAGAAGAAACCAACAGTGTTGCAAGAAGAACCGGTTTCTGTACCTAGTGTGGAAATCACGAAACTGGCAAACTAAGCATCAAAAAAGCTTAGGGAGAGCAAATGGTGAAATGTTTCGAACTCTCGATTTACACCGGTAAAAGACCTTAACCAATATGTGATACCTGTCATTTGGCAGAAGACCAAAAAATGGTAACAGGCAAATTAGGGTTTACGCCCTAATGGTGGAGCATTTATTATGGTAGGTGAGGAATATGTTTAAAAGGAAAATTTTAAATCATTTCTCACTATCATTTTTCGAGCGAAGAAGTTTTTCAAGTGCAGAGTGAAGAAAAAGTGATTTGTGGTGCGATTCAAAGAAATTTTGAAACCCTAAAGAAGATTCAAAAGAAAATATCAAATGGTCAAGAGAAGAACTCAAAGAGGTGATTAAACAACCAATGAAGTGTGAGGTGAAGTGGAATTAGCAAGCCCTAAATTCTTGATTTCGGAAAGGTATTTCTCAAGTTTTATGCTTTATCATGGCTTCCGCATCTCATGATAGTTCTAGTGCAACTGTTGATTATATGGAATTCATTAAGTAAAAGTTGAAATACAATGCCTTGTCTCAAGTACCGGCTAATGTTATAGTAGAGGAAGGGATTTCTGATTACATAGACTGCAAAATCAAAGACCTAGGGTCTCTCGCAATCCATTCTCAGCTAGGTCTATTCAGTGGGAAGGATAAAAAGATCAAACCAGAGTATAGCATCTTAGAGACGAAGAAGCTTCACAATGCGGTTTACTTCCTAGAGGATTTCATAGATGACCACATTCGAATCATTCTAAGAAGAGTTCATGGTCACAAGATGTATCTTGAGAGAACACATGATATCACACTGTAAGCAATTCATGTTTTCACCAGTTTCTGCAATACAGGGGAAGTGCTAGCCCTTAGGAAGGTCAGCAAGACTGAAATGTCCATGCTCACCAGTTCAGTGAGTGACTCACATGGTATGACCGTCAACTTAATCAAGAATGATCTAGTCAAGTATGCCTGCATGGTGATAGGTTACCGGACATTCTGTGCCAGCAGAATTAATTTTGTCTCTATTGCAGTGCTAAATGCCGCTTACAGGATGATCAAGGACGATGCATCGTTTGATCTGTGCACTTGTATGCAAAGACAACTTATGTTGAATCTTAAGGCAATCAAACAGGACAATGCACTGAGATTCAAGATTGGACAACTAATGGTTGGGTTGTTCTTTTACTTTCAAGGCTACTTTCCAAGAGTAGGAGACATTCAGTGGTCTGTCGATCAACCGGTGATAAAACAAATCAAGGAAAGTCTACAAGTGGTTGGAACCGGCTATCTGGAAGCACTGAATAAATAATTTGACGAGTTTAGGCACAAGATGAGCCAAAGGGTAAGGATATCTAGTGATACAATCAAGAAGTATGAGGAGGACATATGCTTCACCATCAAAGTTGATGTGTGCATAATGGAAGCAGTAGAGCCTAGATAAGAAGAAGTCGAGCCTATGGGCTATGAGGTAATGTATGATATGCTCGATGGGTATGCTTCTACCCTACTTGCCTCACCCCTTGATCCTAAGGCAAAGAGAATTGACACTTATTTAGAAAGGGTTACACCTATTGAAGAGCCCTCAGCAAAGAAAGGAAAGGCAGTGCCTTCAGCATCAACACCGGTTACTGCAGCTAGTCCCAAAGTGACCAAGCAGTCACCAGTTAAGAAGAAAATGGAAGTGGAACCTGCAAAAGTCTTCGAGAGGAAGTGGAAGACAAAAATAAATACACCTAACTCAGAAGAAATGATGTCAGAAGAACCGCCTAAGTAGAAACTAGGCAAACAAAGAAAAATACAAAGAATGAATCGGCATCATCTGCACCGGTAAATATTGATATTTCTTCCTATTAACCTTTGACACATTGTCAAAGAACTATTAAAAATATTAGGAGAAAGTTATTGAATGATTTAGTAGATCATTTTGATGATTTCAATGTTGAAGAAAAGGAAGAAGTTGAATGGTAAATCATTAAGTATTTGTGTGCTAATGACCGGTCACCTTCAAAAATTAGATCTGAGACACTGGATTCTTTGTATAAGTCTTTAGACAATAAATGGCACATTACCATAGAAAAGGAACAAGAAATAAGGGAGAAAGTATTTGCCCAACACTTTCCTGATCTGTCCAATTCTAAGCTATTTGAAGTCATTAACCAGAACAAAGGACTCTTCTTCACTAGAAGGAGATGACTCTGGTTATTAGAAGGGATAATTGATGATGTTGAAAAAGACACTCATCTTCGTCTGAAGATTGTTGTACATACTTATAAAGTGCTTCTAACCAACAAAAATGCTAAGCAAGAACCGAAAATCATTAAACTGAATGAAGCATACAACAGTGAAGGAGAACAGGTAACTGAGCAAATGGAACCCATTGATGTTGACACCTTAGATGGTGAAAATTTTACTTAGGGTACACCATCAGAAGGAATAGGATAGGAGAAGTAGACAGGAGAGGAAAAGAAAGAACAGGAAGTGGTAAAGAAGAGACAGGAAGATGAAGAGGAAAAGAGAAAACAAGAGGAAGAGAAGAAAAAGAAAGAAGAGGAAGAGAAGAAAAAGAAAGAAGAGGAGAAGAAGAAGAAAGATGAAGAGGAGAAGAAGAAGGATGAAGAGGAGAAGAGAAAGAAGGTAGAGGAAAAGAAGAAGGATGAAGAGGAGAAGAGGAAAAAGGAAGAGGAGAAGAAGAAGAAGGATGAAGAGGAGAAGAAGAAGGGTGAAAAGGAGAAGAGAAAGAAGGAAGAGGAAAAGAAGAAGGATGAAGAGGAGAAGAGGAAGAAGGAAGAGGAGAAGAAGAAGAATGAAGAAGAAAAGAAGCGAAAAGATGAAGAAAAGAAAAAGGAAGCGAAAAAGGAAGAGGAGAAGAGGAAAAAGGAAGAGGAGAAGAAGAAGAAGGATGAAGAGGAGAAGAAGTAGTAGGAAGAGGAGTAGAAGAAAAATGATGAAGAAGAAGAGAAGCAGAGGAAAGAAGAGAAAAGGAAAACAGAAGAAGAGGAAAATAAAAAGACAAAAGAGGAAAAGCTAAGAGCTACAGAGAAAGAAGAAGCGACAAAAAGCACTTGGATGGAAACTTCAAAGGCAACCGGTAGTCAAGCCAAACCAATTGAACTCACCAGTCCTATTGACCTCCAGTTTGCAAATGAAATGCAGCTGCTATAGAGCATTAAGGTTGCTCAAGAATGCCTAGAAGTGATAAGGAGGAAGAAGGAGCAAGATGTGATCCAAGCTGCGCTAGACACTCTTACCAGTTTGCTACCTGACACAAACCTCCCCAATACTGATTCATCACTGGCACAATTGAAGCTCCTATGCATAGTAGTGGATGATCAGATGCAGAGCCTAGAAGAGGTAGCAGAGGCAAATGCCTAGAAAGAGCATCAAAAGACTCTAAACATTGCCCTGGTGAAAAAGCTAAATGAGCTCCGGTCCAATCTACAAAAGAGTCAAAAAGATATAAGGAATGCTATGGATGAGGGGAATCTACTACTTAGTAAGATTTGACAACCCCATCTCTTCTGTGATGATGTGCTTGTAAAGAAGCAAAACCTACAATCTGACTTGTAGTTATACATGAGCACCTTCAAGTCACCATATGACTCTTTTATAGCTTATGGGCAAACCATTCACAAGTTTCATATCCAGTCTGCAAGAATAGTTCTTGAGATCAGCAACTGGTCACGAGATTTGTAGGAACTGCAATTGGTTCTACTCCCACGCCTACACATACTTCAGAAATGCTATCTCAATCTGGATTCCTTAACGGTGACTCAAGAGATGAGTACAATAGACACCATGGAAGAGTAGGTCTCCTAGATGTAGACAGAGAAAGAAGTGGCTACCTCCCTACTTGAGTCTTGGTCCTTATCCATGAAGCAATTTTTATAGGACTTTAAATCAGTTTTTGACAAGTTTTATTCTTTATTGTCATAAACTCTTATTATTTTTATACCAAATGAAAAGAGGGGTTGTTCAGCTGTACTTTGTCATTGTTGGCAAAGGGGGAGAAGTATTCTGGTATTTAAAATTTTGATGTATGCTTTATATATCTTCATGTCCATCTCTGTAACTGTAAGCAAATAGTTATATACTATATTGTTTGCGAATGGGATAGTGTATATGCTTAGGGGGAGCAATTTTGCTTATGACATGATTTTGTTGTAAAACACTTCGAAGTCAAAAATTTTCCCAAGTGTTGCCATCAATGCCAAAGGGGGAGATTGTTGGCATTTTTGATGATTGATGCTATGATTGTCATTGATGGACACACACTTGCTATGAGATCACTTTTTTGTATAAGGTAAAGCTCAACCGATATTTGTTCCAACCGGTATGATGTATTATAGTCTTTAGAAAGCGTTTACCATTCTGAAGCAGTATGAAGACCCCAAGTGGTTTGAGGATCTCAAGCAGTACGAAAGAACGAAGTGGCACAACTCATATTTCCCAGTCTTCATTTTGCCAAACCGACAACTAGTATTTTGCTTAAACTGGTATTCTATATGAAACGGTAATACTCTATGATGAGTTACCAATCAACATTTTGTGATGAGTTACCATCCACCGATTGTTTGACGGTGCCAACACTATGGCAGTGATTTTTGTGTAGTGTTACCAAATATGTCTAGATGAATTGAACCTAGGAAATTGTACTGTAATCCTATTGGATCGACATGAAATCAAAATCCTTTATAAGGACATCATGTCTAGGGTTTTTGGTTGTTGCTAGGGTTTAAGGTGGTTGATGAGTTTTTGTAAGTGTGAACATAGAAGAGAAGTTTAGGTCTAAGAGAAGAGGCAGAGAGTGAATGTGTTGAATAGTGAAGTAATGCTAGAATGCATTGCAAACAAGCTATCAAGGATCTAACCAAGCAATTTGTGCTATTTTCTAGATCACTCACTTGTTGATTACTCACATCTTCGACAAGTCTGAAGCCCTTAACTGGGTAGGCCCAAAAAGCCTTCTGTAAATCCTCTAATAAGTTGGTTCACATCTATGGATCTAAAATCCTATAGAAAGGTAGTCTTTAACTAGACTTATCTCCTAATAGAGATTGAGATTCCTAATAGGATTTGTTTTGGTAAAGAACATTGTATGACCTTAAACTGGTTTGGTTCCTATTCTGTAGATAGTTACTTGTGAGTTTCATTTCACCGTGGTTTTTCCCATTTGGGTTTCAATGTCAAATATCTTGTGTTATGGTGTTATTGCTCCTATGGGTGAATGTCTTATTTTCTATTTGGTTTGCATGTGTGTTAACCGGTTTGTCTGTTAAATTATTTTATCAGTTTATCACTAGACTCTTTAAGTGTTTAATACAATGTTTTTCGGTATACTAATTCACCCCCCCTCTTAGTATTCATCAAAAAATGTCATATTTGAGCTAGGAGATGGCAATAAAGAATATGGGCTCTTTGCATTTTATAAAAGTAGTTGATCTTAGTGAGAAAATGGCCTCCAAATCTAATTCCAATTAAAGTCTAGGATTTGATTTTGTTAATTTTGTAAAGAATAAGTTCATTTCACTAAGAAGCACCCTAGAGGGATGATGGAAAAGTTGTCTAAATATATTTTTCTCCTTATTATTCTTAAGTAATTATAATTTATTTATTAAATAGTTTCATAATTATTTAAATAAGTTTTTAGACATGAAAAATTGTATGGATATAAATTATCTAGGTTCAAATTCATTAAACAAAATCAACTTTTAAATGATTAGGATGTTGGTATTTTGGATATGTTGATATGGTTTTGTCATTGATGTCAACACTTGTTAACATTATCCACACTTGAAGACTCTTGATTATGTTCACCGACAAGTCAGTGACTTATGTACAGTCACTCATATTTGGTTCACCGATAGGTGATATTGTTCACCAACACATGGAATGACTTGGAGACTACTTGGGTATGTCAAAGACATTGTCAAGACACTTTGTTATGGTGATTTATTCATTGGTCTATTCGGGTTTGCATATTTGTTGTTACCGAAAAAATAGGTCCAGGTTATGCACTGGCAAGCATATCTATTCAAGATCAGCATGACACATTATGAAGATGATTTGTTATTATTGTAAATGTATCGAGATGACATGATGCATAACATATTGATTTATTTGTAATTGATTTTATTGTAATATCTTTAGTGAGATGACCTACTCAATTGGTCTTAGGTTATGGTATAAATGTAAGATCTCATTTGTGAGATTGATATGGGATTGGAAAAAGGATTGTAATAAGGTATATGTGAATATAAGTATAGCTATACATGGAGACATCATTCAAGATTGAAGGAAGGTTTGAAGAAAGCATATCAAAGCTAAACTAGTACTGAATCCAGCATATGAAGATGCTATTTTGAGCAATACATTATCATTAGATTTAACCATCCAATTATAGTCAGTGTGACTCCCATTTTGTGATAGAGAAGTGATCTCTAGGTAGCAAGCCTTTTTGCATGTGCAGACTCCATATTGTACACACATACTATCTATAGTAGTATCATTTGATTGTGGGTAAGTCTTCCCACTGTGGTTTTTCCCCTTATAGGGTTTCCACGTACAAATATCTGTGTTATGTGTTGTGGATGTTATTGTCTTTCTATTTCATGCATTAATCTTTATCGGTACTACAATTAACTGATAAACTATCTACCGACATAAAGTTTGGTTTACTGGTATTAAGCATTAAGTTTTGGTTAAGTTAATTTTGGTTTGAATTTAGTGTACAACTGAATCAACCCCCCCCCCCCCCCCCCCCTCAGTTGTCTCTAGGATCTAACAATTGGTATCAGAGCCTCGTCCTCTTTTTTCAAAAGTTTAACAACTTGAGGAGATCTAATGTCTTCTAACTATTTCACGAAGGATAGTCCTAAACTTGATGGAACCAACTATGACATATGGAAGGTCGGGATGGAGACACATTTTAATTTCATTGGAAAGGACATATGTGATGTTACAAAGAATGGTTATACTACTCCTACTCAAGGTCAACTTAATCCACCAACCTTGGCTAAAGATGAGGAAAATGATTGCAAAGCAAGACAAGCACTTTTGAGCGCATTGTCAGATCAACAAATCATGGGATTATCAGATAGATCTACTGCTAAAGCTATTTGGAACAAATTGGAAACATTGAATGAAGAAGATTCCACAGTCAAAATTGCAAAAATTGAATTCTTCCTTGTTAGGTATGAAAATATGAAAATGGAAGAAGATGAAAGGATTTTGCCTTTATGGAAAGAGTAAATGAAATTATTTTGGGTATACAATTTTGTGGAGGAACCTTAAGTGAAGATGAAATTGTTTCTAAATTTTTAAGAGCATCACCACCGGCATATAAAATGAAAGTGACTGTTATAAATGAATTGAGAACAATGGCTAATACATCAGTATCTAGAGACACTATGGGTGGAAAACTTTTAGCTTTCGAACTTGAGGAATTTGGTCATGTTGCTACAATAAAGATAGATCTATCTTTTAAAGCATCATCATCATATGCAGCATCATAATCATCATCTGAGAAATCTGATTGGAAAGCCTTTTATGCAAAAGAACTTGAAGAAATCAGAAATGAGAATGAAGAATTGGAAGAACTTGAAGCACTATTTGCAAGGAAAATGCCTAAAGGTCCAGTTGGAAGTAAGTATGAAGTTAAAGCACCCTTTAAATGTTTTAACTACAATAAGATTGGTCACATGGCATCTAGGTGTCCTGATAGACATGCAAGATTAAGATAAGAATCTAAAAGAACATATAAGCCTAACCCTAAATATTAGAGATACAAGTGTAAGAAGAATAGAGACAAATCTTGTTACTATGCTGATGAAGGAGTTACTCATGATTCTGATGAGGATCTGATAGACAATGGATGGGCTTTTGTTGCTATAATAGAAGATCAACCGACACCTACTGTTCAACTAGTAGAGCAGGCCCTGTCAACTAAAATTGAAGATAAGGATGAATGGATCATTGACTCAACATGTTCACATCATATGACTGGTGATAGAAGTAAATTCTTAACCTTTCAGGGATACAATGGAGGTCTAGTGAGATTTGGAGATGAAAAAGCTTGTTTAATCAAAGGAAAAGGCACTATATCTTTTGATGGTAAGCACAATACTAATAATATTTACTATGTTGAAGGTTTGAAGCGTAATCTTTTGAGTTTTGGTCAATTAGTTAAGAAAGGATTTTAGTTACAATTCAAGAATGGTAAATTCACAATCATGAATAGAACTGGATTGGAAATTGCAACTGGTAATCAGACTAGAGGTAATATCTTTCATTTGAATAACAATGAGAAAGAATGTTTGATTGCACATATTGATGAGAGTTGGTTATGGCACAAGAGACTTTGTCATGCAAATTTTGATTGCATTGTGAAAATCACTACAACTAAGGCAGTAAGAGATTTACCTAAGATTGTTAAACCTAACAATCTGGTATGTAAGTAATGTAAATTTGGAAAGCAAGTTAGAGAATATTGTAAGAGTATACATGATAAATCCAATAATGCTCTTGAATTAATTCATACTAATTTATGTGGTCCAACAAGAACTAGAAGTTTACAAGGAGATAGGTACTTTATGCTAATCATTGATGGCTATTCTAGAATGTGCTAGGTTACTTTTCTCAAGGAGAAATCAAAAGCTTTTGGGAAATTCAAACTATTCAAGGTGATGGTAGAGAATGAAATTGGTAAGAAAATCAGATGTTTGAGATCAGATCAAGGAGGTGAATTCACATCTAAGGAATCTAATACATTCTGTGAAGTGAATGGGATCATAAGACAATTATCAGCACCCCAGACACCCCAGAAGAATGGAGTTGTAGAAAGGAAAAATAGAACTATCTTGGATGAAGCTAGAAGCATGATATCAGAAGCAAACCTACCTCATATATATTGGAGAGAAGTAGTGATTACAATAGTTTACACATTCAACAGAGTTCACATAAAAGGTGAAACTGGTAAGACCCCTCATGAACTATGGTTTAGTAATGCTTCTACTCTTAAATATTTCAGAATATTTGGAATTAAATGGTATATTAGAAGAGATGAGTATATTGGAAAATTTGATCCTAGAAGTGATGAAGGAATATTTCTTGGTTATTTATCTAAGAGAAAGGTATATAGATGTTTTAACAAGAGATTGTAGAAAATTGTTGAGAGTGCAAATGTGAAGATTGATGAACAGTTTAGAGGGAACTCAAGGTCAATGGACTCTGAACCGGCAATAAAGATAATCACAAATGAACCTACTATGAGTACATCAATATAGAATGTTGATCCAGTCACACTACCATCATCTTAAAATTCCACATTGACTGAAGAAGAGAAACAAGTAAAAACACCCCAGTATGTAAGATTAAATTACTCTGAAAGTCAAATAATTGGAAATAAATATCAAGGAGTTATGACTAGAGGAAGATTGGCAAATGAAGAGGTATGTCTTATTTCTCAAATTGAACCAGCATCAATTAATGAGGCATGTGAAGATAAATATTGGATTAAAGCTACGGAAGATGAATTTGAACGAATTGAAAAGAACAATACATGGACATTAGTTCCCCGACCTAAAGAAAAAAATGTAATTGAAATTAAATGGGTATTAAGAAATAAACTTAATGAATATGGAAAGGTAATCAGAAACAAAACAAGATTAGTGTGTAACGGATATTCACGGAAAGAAGGAGTTGATTATAATAAAACCTTTGCACCGATAGCTAGAATTGAGGCAATCAAATTATTCTTGGCTTTTGCAACCCACAAGAACTATAAAGTATGTCAAATGGATGTTAAATGTGCATTTATAAATGGAGATCTTGAAGAAGAAGTTTACATTGAACAACTTGATGGGTTTTCTTTGACAGATAACAAAGATATGGTTTGCAGGTCAAGGAAAGCTTTAGATGGATTAAAGCAAGCTCCTAGAGCTTGATATGCTAGATTGGACAAATATCTTTTCAAGATTAGAGACACTAAAGGTAATGCAGATAGCAATCTATACTAAAAAGTGACTAATGATGACATCTTGGTTATTGAATTTTTTGTTGATGATATAATCTTTGAAGGAGAAGATGGATTATGTAAAGACTTTTCTAATAAAATGCAGCAAGAATTTGAAATGTCTATGATTGGGGAGATAAAATTATTTTTAGGATTGCAAATTTCATAGACTGATAAAGCTATATTCTTATGTCAATCTAAGTACTTGAAAGAGCTACTAAAGAAATTTGGCATGGAAAACTCTAAAATGGTAAGCACACCTATGACTACAACTTATAAATTATCATTGAAGGATGAATCAACACCTGTTAATCTAACCAGATACAAGTCTATGATAGGAGGTTTACTATATTTGACACAAACAAGACCTGACATTATGAATGCAGTATGTATTGTCTCAAGGTTTTAGAGTAATCCTAAAGAAAATCATGAATCAACAGTAAAAGGAATTTTTCGGTACCTACAAGGTACTACAAATCTTGGCTTATGGTATCCTAGAGATGAAAAATTTGATTTATGTGCATACATAGATGCAAATTGGGCAGGAGATGTAGATGATAGAATAAGCACCACCAACAGAGCATTTTTTCTTAGTAGTAGATTAATTTCATGGTTGAGCAAGAAACAAAGTTGCACATGTTTATCATTAGCTGAATTAGAATATGTTGCAACAACAACTAATTGCACACAGGTATTATGGATTAAGCAAATGAAGGACATAAAGGTAAAATGCAAGGAACCTATAACTATTTACTGTTATAATATGGCAACAATTGATATATTTAAGAACCTGGTATTTCACCCAAAGACAACATGTTTCTACCAAATTCAATTTTCTGAAAGAGAATGTTGAAGCAAAAGAAGTGAAATTGGTTTATGTAAATAATAGAGAGTAGATTGAAGATATTTTTACTAAGGTTTTTCCTAAGGAAACTTTTGAATATCTCAAAGAGCAGCTTGGGGTTCTATGCCCACCAACAGAGACTTAGACAGTTGATGTTTGTCATCAACCGACAGAATTAACAGAGAAATCTTTATTCTAGCTTTGATAAGGAGAGCTACTTTTTAGGGGGAGTAGTTGGTATTTTGTAATGAGTTGGTATTCTGTATTTGAATCTAGTTTTTGTATTGCTTTGGCATTTAATGTCAAAGGGGGAGAGATATCTATGGAAAAACACATTTGGGGGAGAGACTGTTACTATTATTTATTGAAAAGGTGACAAGTAAATGCTAAGAGAAAGTGGAAATAGTTTGTAGGCACTTTCATTCTATGCATTTTCCCCATGATTTACTGTACATGTGAGGTTAATAAAATCAATTACATTTTGATAACTAAATTAAATATAATAGAATAGTACTAGTGTATTACATAGCATCCATAAAGGGAAGCAAGTTGAGTCTCACTATGAGTGAGAGTGGGGAAACAATTGAGGACACTACTTGATGTATGGGTAGTCCACTTACACACTCCAAACACATGTTATAGTACCATTAATAAGGGATTCTCCACCTAGCATATAATTTGATATCATTGCTGAAGCGATACACCACCAAATATTAATGCATTGTGTAACAAATAAATTGGATGTAAATGGTAAGAATAAAAATAATTTACTTTTTATTACTTCAATTGAATGAAACACAAATACTTGTAAATTAAAATGCATATCCTTGTGATCTTTAAAAAAGCTACATGATATAACTGCTACTTATCTCTCAAATGAGCAAGAATTCTTCTCAACTTAAAATGATCACTCAACTTTGAATGACCCACTCCACTCTAAAAGATCTACTCAAATCTAGATGATCTACTCAACTTTGGATGATGAAGCAAATATCTCAACCCTAAATTTCTAGAATTTTTAGTGCCTCTTGGAAAGCTAATGCCCCTCTTGATGAATATCACATGAATATCAAGAAAAGATACATAGTTATAGATGACTGTACAACTTTCCATACAAGGTGCCTAAGGTTGTGTTTCTTCAATTTTTCAAATTGGGTGCCTCAAGAGGTGTCCTTTTCTATTACTCTTTGTAAGGACCCAGAACATGTGTAGTTTGACTCTTCCACTTTTCCAATCCATACCAAGATGAGGATTTTGTTGATTTCATACTATAAATAATATAGATATGTGTATAATTATAAAAATTACAATTTCCTTTAGGAATAGGCCACAAATAATAAATAATTTTAGCCCCTAACTTGGCTTGGATAATTTCTTAGGAATAAATAGACATAGTATATTTCATTTAATTTTTTCCCTTCAAGATTAACACAATTAAATTAAATAATATGTTTTAAACGATGAAGGATTTCCCTACACCCCTACATGCTCCTGCATCATTGGAAACAAATAAAAAACAATAATAGAAAAAAGAGTCAACACACAACCAACACATGATGTGTTACTATTTACTAAGTTGTCATTAGTTTTATGTCCAAAGTCATTCTATATACTCTAGTCGGTTATTACTATAAAAATATTCAGTCAGTAAGCACAGAGCAGTCGGTTACAGAAGTTACAAGTCACAGTGTTTAGTATGCAATGAGCTGTCTACTAAGTAACATTCTATGACTACCGAGCAGCAAAGATGGTATACCGAGTTGATACACACCAAGTGAAACATGTTACCAAATTCATTGAACCTGGACACATATGTGGAAACATGTTACAAGATCAAGGAACAGGGAAGGTTCCTTTATCACATAGGAAATTGCACCTTAAGATTTTGTATGATTTTGAGGACATCTATCTAATGAAATAATTTTGTATGGTTATTCATTTAATGAATCATGTTTGTAAGATTGAAGCATGAACAAGATCACCGTTACAAGAGATCTATTTATACAACATGACTTGAGGATCAATTATATGTGTGAAGCAAGACATATGTGAAAAGAAAAATCATGGGAAAGCATTGAGTGTTATGACTGTTATGATTGACAGAGATACACAGAGGTCACCGAGAAGGATTTCAAAGAACAATCAAGGAACAGAGTAAACAAAAATGTTTACTGAGTTATTTTATGGGTTACCGAGGTATGCTATAAGCAAGGTAATTTCATTTTGAGCACATAGAATCTGCTATAATATTTCAGATGTGAAGTTGTAGATATTTTGTAAGATTTTGATTGTAATATTTTGAGTTGTAAGAGAAACCTTTAACAAGGTAAAAGACTCTAACAAAGTCTATAAATTGTAAAGCCTTTAACCAGGTGCAGCATTTAGAATATGTGTTGTAAAATCCTTTAGCAAGGTAGATCTAAAGATCTTGATACTCCTAATAGGGTAAGCTATCAGAAATAGCTAAACATGTAGCTCTAACTAAGAAACCTTTATTATTGCACTAGTGAAGTTGTGGGTTCCATCCCCATCGCAGTTTTTCTCTCTAACAAGGAGTTTCTACTAACCAAAATATATGTGTTATGGAGTCAATCATGTATGATTGTTATTTATTTGTTTTAGCATTATATTATGTTTTAGGAATATTCAGTTTATGCTTAACAGTAAAGTTATTGTTGAAGAAAGGTTTTGAAGTACTGATTCACTCCTCCCCTCTCAGTACATTAGCTTTCCATATTGGGCCTAACAATTGGTATGAAAGCTTGAATCTTGGAAAAGGGTTGAACTGCCTAAAGAGAAAGATCTTATCAATGGAAGGCTACAAAAGATCTCAAAGTATTGTGAATCTTCAAAATGAATTAGATCATGCTAATCAAGTGATTATTGACATGCCAAAACAAATACAAAAATCTCTGAAAGTTAGAAGAAGATTGTCTGATAATTTGCAGGACTCTCAAGAGATGGTGGAACAAATTGAGATATCATCTGAGAATAGTATATCTGAAGAGACTAAAGAAATGATTGGGGTATTGAAAGAAAAGAACAATGCACTGACTGATCAGCTAAAAGAAATGAAAAGAGAACATGAACATTTCAACACACAGATGACTGGAAATCTTGATGCATTGAGAACAGCTGAAGATAACATAAGAGATATGGAAAGGGAAAAACAACAACTTGAAGCATTAGTGTTTGAAAAGAATGATGAAATCACAAGGATGAATGGAATTCAAAGTAATCTGTCAGATCAATTGGGTTATGCACATCATGAAGCAAATCTGAAAGATGATGAGAATCAAGCATTGAAACTTGAAGTATCAAGGTTGACCGATGAACTTGAAATAGAGAAGAAATCCAAAGAAACAATAAAGAAGAGTTATGAAGCATCAAGGATGTTGGATGAGAAACTAACTACAAGAAGACCCAACAAAGATGCAGGACTCAGTTACAAAGGAAATGACTCTACGGAGAAAGGAATCCACACTACTGAGAGACGAGAATCATCAAAGCAAGTTGGAAATAGGAAGAACATCAAAGGAAAGAAGCCTATTTGCAACTACTGTGGAAAACAAGGACATACTGCCAACTTGTGCCAAATCAGAAAAGGTAAGCAATCGGATGTCAATAGATCTAATGGTTATTGCTACAATTGCAATAAGTATGGTCACACATCTAATCAATGTAGGACAAAGTCTATTAGCAATTATCAAAAGGAAAAATTCAAAGGGTTTTGTAAAAACTGCAATAGATATGGACATAGTACCAAGAAGTGTTGATTTATGCAGAAGAAATATATGTGGTTTGCACACCAAGCAAATACTAGAAGCTACTGGACTCACACAGATCTCAACCAACAGTATACTGCAGTACCATGGGATTACAATACAAGGATATGGTGTAAATTTTGTGGAAGATATCAACATATAAGTGCCAACTACTTTATAAGGTTTGGAATGAACAACCGAAGATCATGGAGAAATCCTGGTATGGCATGTTTTCATTGTCACAAAGTTGGACACTTGGCTAGAGATTGCAGAGATCAACCTAGAGAAGATATTGAAGAAATAAAAAGCAAATTCCAGATGTTTTGGAAAAAGAAGGAAATTGTGTCGAATGAAAAAAGCACCTTACCTACCAAGTTAGGTGCATCTATTCCAAATTAATTGGTAAAGGTATGAAGGGACTACATTCTCTCAAGATTAAAATCTTAATAACTCCTATTTTATCACGTACTTAATTCAAAATCTGCATAGCTAATATGCATTAGCAAGTTTGAAATTTTATAAAGTATTTTGGAGCACTAGTCAAGTCGGTAAATGCAGGAAGTCTGGCTACTCAGTAAAAGCATAAAAAGGAAGGTAAATCAGTTTAGTGGAACTGAGTGCATTTAATGTTTTCTAACCTAACTGCACGGAGCCTGATAAGGTAAAATGTGTACTTAAAGATTTTGCGCGGTCATTTTACACTTACCAAGTTTTCAGAAAGAAGAGCGAAGCGATTCAAAGGTGATCAAATCTCTTCTGAAGCAAAATTTGAGGTATTTATATCAATCACAATGCATTGTCAAGCAAGTTAACCGATCATATCAGTTGTGAATATCTATTTTATATTTACTAAGTGGAAAGCGTCTGCTGGTTAAAAGTTTTCAAACCCTAAGGCTCTTTTGTTAGTGATTATTAAAGGTTTGAAATGGCTCCTAAGGTTCAAAAACCCGTTGTTGTTGAGAACATTGAGAAGCCCTCACAGAAATACTCACTACCTCCCAAAGTAGCATCTGAACCAAATGATAAAACTACATTTTCACTCATTCCGAATAGGGTTTTATTAGTTGAGGATGTTAGATTCTTTACTAAGTGTCATGTTGAGGAACTAGGTCACACAGAGATCAAGGACACATATGATGAATTGTGTACCGATGGAAAACTGGATAGCAAATTTGAACATATTAAAATCAAGGGATTGACTGAAGCCCTAACCTACCTGCCAGTCTTCAAACCCCAATGGGTTAAATTTGTTTTGAGCAGAGTTCATGATGACTTTATGTGGTTAGAGGAGCAACCATTCAAGATCACCAAGGAAATCATCCACTTGATCACCGATTACCCTAATTTTGACCATGCCCAAGCTCAGAAAATGATCTCACATAAGGAATTGATCACTTTAACCAAAGTTGAATCTAATTGCAGAGGTCTAAAACTGAATAATGTCACAGATGTAGAGCTGAAGTTTAGAATTAGAGTCATAGGTTATTGTTTCATTCAATTGGCAAGGGAGAACAGTGTACCATGTGCTGCAGTTGATTTAGCCTATAAAAATTGTGAAGAAAGGTATGAAGATTGATCTATGCAAAGTGTTATTGAAAAATCTATTTGAAAATATCAACACCATAAGGAAGCCGAAGAAGAACAACTCGGCAAACACTTTGAAGTTTGGATCACTTTTGGTATGCATGTTTTTCTATTTTGAGAAATTATTTCCATCAGTCGGTAATGTAGTTTGGGAGCTACATCGACCAATCACCCATCAAACAGCTAGGTGATAACTTCAATGAGATTATGGATGATTATTTTAGCAAGTTTCAAGAAAATATGCATAACAGGCACAGGATACCACCCCAATTAGTGGAAAAATATAAGGACAGTATATGTTTTGAAGTGGACACCAACTACTACTATGTCAATGCGGTAGAACCAAGAACTCAATCTTTGCCGCCTATGGGTTATGAGATTGATTTTAACATTACACAGTAGCAGATAGATGCTTTTCTTACACTGCCAAGGCATGCTACCGAGATCAGATACAGTACATATGAAGAAGTTAAAGAAAAAGTCAAAATGAGCATTGTAGTACCAAAGGCTACAAGGAAAGCAACAAAAATGATTAAAGCATTAACGAAGAAATTTGGAGAAGGTTCTTCCTCCACTCCTGTCAAGAGTGTTCAAGTCATCAGTGAGGAGGAATCTGAAGCCCAAGAAGCAGCTATTACATTGAGCACCGAGTTGCCAAAAGGGAAAATTTTGAAAAGGAAGAAACAAGATACATCATAGGTATCACCAACTCCTTCAATAAAGCACCCAAACACTAGATCATCTGCAGTGTCACCGAGCAAGAAATAGAAAAATGTTGCAGTTCCAAAGGTAACAAAAACTTATAAGAAATCTACTTGGAGACTCAATTTGAATAAAGAGTCAAGTGACACTGAATCTGAAGACAAAAATAAATTTTAGATTTTAAAAAGCAAAAAGGAAGATGTACATAGTGTTGATAATTTTTGTGCCAATCTAAAACAATATGGTGGATTTGGAGCATTCAAATATGTACAATATGACTCCAGATCTGATGCAGAAAAGAGACAAATTGAAGAAGCTATAATTTGCACACTTCTTAAATTCCAACTAGTCCCATTAGAAGTAACTAATTCTCTTCCAAAAGCATTATACTTACACATTGATAACAGGTGGAAATATGCTATGGACTCGGAAAAGAAGATGAGAGAAAGAAATCTAGTACATCTCTTTCCAAACATGTCGGTAGATGAGATAAGTGAACACCTGAAAAACTACCACAAAAACTTCCTAGTCAAGCAAAGAGCCTTGAAACTAATGAATGGCCTTTATCTTGATGTAGAGAATGAGAAAAAAGAAAAATGGTAAGAAATATTTCCAATCAAGATTACTGATGACCAAGGTGAAGTTGAAATAGTGGATATCAGTGAACAAGATCCCGCTGAAACTATACAACCTAATGAGGATGTCATGGATACCAAGGTACAGGAATAGGAAATGATAGAAGGGAATGCTTATGCCAAATTGGTACCAAGTGAGTCAGTTTTCGAACAAGTGAAGTCCTATGCTCTGGTAAGTCAACATGTTTCAACCAAGACACCTCAGGATACTGAACAAGGCCAAGAGGGTCAACAATCTACCAAAGGAGAAGCTACTTCTTAGACCACCGAGGAAAAAACTTCTCAAGCCCCTTCAAATACTGATAATGTTACAACTAAGACCCCAAGAAAGGATTCACCGAAGGCTACATCTGAGGCTAAAGAAATTGACAAAAGTGTTACCTCTACCTAACAACCTACCGAGGGTGTACAAGCCTCCCAAGCCATTGTATTAGTTCAACTGGTGAAAGCCTCCTCCTTTAAAGAAAAGAAAATGAAAAAGAATAGTTTCAAGTTAGATTTGTCAAAAGCAATTGTGTTGCCCAATGTAGACATATCCAAATTAAAAGGGCAAGCACTTATTGAATTCGGTGAACTATGCAAAGCCAAAGCAGAACAAGAGAGACAAATGGCTATACAAAAGAAAAATAGAGTACTTCATAAGGTTAAAGCACTATTAACAAATATGCTACCTGAAGCTACAGTGAGAAAAGATGCAGCCATCCATATTCAACTAGATGAACTCCTCAATCAGATCGAGACATCTAGAGTAGACGCATCTGAATACCTGAGCAAATTCAAGGACAAAGAGCTCACTACAAAAATGATTGAAGAGGTACAGAAAGCCATTGCTATCGGTAAAGTAAAACTTGTCAAATTTATTGCTGAGTTGTCCCCTCAACTCAAGCACATTCTTTATTTATTTCAGAAACTCTGTACATTTTCTTTATTCATTAAAGATATCAAGAATAAAATAGAAGTGATTGAGAAAGAGATCACTGATCTCTCCAATAAATTGAGCACTGAGCCAAATTCTATTCAGAATTTCTATACCAAGTTACAAATGCTCATGGCTGAACAATTGGAACTTAGGAATGAAGAGCACAAAATAAGGATGGACATTATGACTCATCAAACCTTATTCATTCCACACTTGTCCTCCATCCAAGAACAGATCAA
Organism: Cryptomeria japonica; assembly: GCF_030272615.1. NCBI lineage: Eukaryota > Viridiplantae > Streptophyta > Pinopsida > Cupressales > Cupressaceae > Cryptomeria > Cryptomeria japonica. Next base: position 199,988,869 of record NC_081413.1, on the reverse strand, counting down.
CAAGGCTACCTCCTTATCCACTCAGCCGGAGAGAAGCATTTTAGATGGTCTAATTTCACTATTAGCTGATATTACTATTACTACTTATCAAATTGCCATTAGTTTCATATCCAAAGTCATACTATATTCTAGTCTGTTACTATTACCGAATCATGTAGTCGGTACACACAGAGAAGTCGGTATGAATAGTTTAGTTGGTTACTGAAGAAAGCAGTCATAGAACACAATAGTCATTGAGTTGTTTACCGAGTAAAGGTTCATGGCTACGGAGTGGTAAAGTTAACTCACTGAGTTGATATTCACTGAGTGAAACGTTTCACTAGATACATTGAACCTGGACATGCACATGAAAACATGTTACAAGATCGAGGCACATCTAATCATTTTTGCATTGGAAATTGCTCTATGAGAATATGTATGATTACAAGGCCAATCTAACCTATGAGATATTTTATTTAGTTATTCATTTGAAGAATATTTTTGTAAGATTGAAGCAATGAATTAGATCATCACTGTAAGAGATCTATATATACAACATGATTCTAGGGTTAGATATATGACATGATATGATGTGATAAGAGATGCAATGAGATAGCAATGTGTATGCATGAAGGAAGACTGTTACAAAGACACAAAGAGGTCACCGAGAAGGTTATCAGTGAACAGTCAAAGAATAGAGTAAACAAAAGGGTTTACCGAGTTTCATTATGGGTTACCGAGGTATGCTACAAGCTAGGTAATCTTATTCAGAGAACATAGAATCTGCTTTAACATTTCAAATGTAAAGTTGTAGATATTTGTAATGATTATATTGTAATATTTTGAAGTTGTAAGAGAAACCTTTAACAAGGTAAAAGACTCTAACCAAGTCTATAAATTGTAAATCCTTTAACCAGGTGCTACACTTATATAGTGTTGTAAAAATCCTTTAGTAAGGTAGATCTAACTGATCTTAATACTCCTAACAGAGTAAGCTATCAGAAATAGCTAAATGTAGCTCTAACCGGGCATTCTTTATTATTGCAGTAGTTAAGTTGTGGGTGCCATCCCCACCACAGTTTTTCTCTCTAACCAAGAGTTTCTGCATGACCAAAATATATGTGTTATGAAGTGAATCATGTATGATTGTTATCTGTTGATTATAGTTTTATTGTATGTTACTGCACTATTTTGTTTATGCATAACAGTAAGGTTATTACAAAAGAAAAATTTTGAAGTATTGATTCACCCCTCCCCTCTGAGTACATTAGCTTTCTATATTGGGCCTAACAATTGGTATCAGAGCTTGAATCTTGGAAAACGGTTTAACCCCCTAAAGAGAAAGATCTTAGCAAAGGAAGGCTACAAACAATCTCAGAGGATTGTGCATCTTCAAGAAGAGCTGGATAATGCAAATCAAGTGATTGCAAACATGGAGAGGCAAATGCAAAAATCTCTGAAAGTAAGAAGAAGATTATCTGATGACTTGCAGGATTCTCAAGAGCTAGTGGAACAAATTGAGACATCATCTGAGAATAGTATATCTAAAGAAACTGAAGAAATGATTGGAATGTTGAAAGAAAAGAACAAAACATTGGTTGATCAACTAAAAGCAATGAAAAGAGAACATGAACATTTCAGTACACAAATGACTAAAAATCTAGATGCATTAAGGAGACCTGAGGATAAAGCAAGAGATCTACAAAGAGAGAAACAACAATTTGAAGCTCTAGTATCTAATAAGGATGATGAAATCATAAGGTTAACTGGAAATCAACAAAATATGATAGATCAACTAGGTTATGCTCATCATGAAGCAATTCTGAAGAATGATGAAAATCAATCATTGAAACTTGAAGTATCAAGGTTGACTGGTGAACTTGAAATAGAAAAGAAATCCAAAGAATCATTGGAGAAAAGTTTTGAAGCATCAAAGATGTTGGATGAGCAACTGAATACAAGAAGACTCTACAAAGATGGAGGACTCGGTTACAAAGGAAAGACTCTACCGAGAAAGGAATTAATACTTTCAAGAGAGGAGAATCATCAAAACAAGCTGAAAAAAGAAATAACATCAAAAGGAAGAAGCCTATTTGCTACTACTATGGAAATCAAGTTCATATTGCCAACATATGCTAGATCAGAAAAGGTAAGCAACCGAATATCTCTAAGTCCAATGGATATTGTTATAATTGCAAAAAATATGGTCATATACCTAATTAATGTAGGACAAAGTCAGTTAACAACCATCAGAAGGCAAAACTCAAAGGGTTTTGTAAAAACTACAATAGATATGGACATAGTACCGAGAGATGCTGGTTTAAGCAAAAGAACTACATGAAGCATCCACACTGAGCAAACACTAGAGGTTACTGAACTCACATAGATTCTTACGAACAATATGTAGCAGTACCATGGGATTACAATACAAGGATATGGTGCGAATGTTGTGGAAGATATGGACATATAAGTGCCCACTGTTTTATAAGGTTTGGAATGAACAATCAGAGATCATGAAGAAATCCTGGTATGGCATGTTTTTATTGTCACAAAGCTGGACATTTAGCTGGAGATTGCAGAGATCAACCGAGAAGAGACACTGAGGAGATAAAAGAAAAGTTCAAGATGATTTGGAAAAAGAAAGAAATTATGTCTGATGAAGAAAGCACCTTACCTACCGAGTTAGGTACACCTATTTCAAATTAATCAAGAAAAGGTATGAAGGGACTGCATTCTTTAAAAGTTAAATCATAATAGTTCCTATTTTATTATGAACAGAATTCAAAATCTACATAGTTAAGATGCAATTAGAAAAGTTTGCATACTATACAGGAACCTATCAAGTTGGTTAACAAAGCAAAGTTGGATACTCGATGAAAATTTATGTCGATAAATCCATACCATTTTATCGTGATTAATGACCAATTGAGATAGAGAGATAGATATAGTGCCCATGGCCATTAGATTTATAAATCTATGGCTGTAAATTGATAAAAGGTGAACCGAGTGCATTTAATATCATGACCTAACTTGCACGGAGCCCGATAAGGTATTTTTGAGTACTGAAAAGTGTTTTTGCAGTCATTTTCATTCACCCAAGTTTTTGAGAAGCAGAGCAGAGCAAATCAAAGCGACCAAACTTCATTCAGAGTGAATTTTCAAGGTATTTACATCAATCTATTCACACTATTTAGTTGGTTTCTGATCTAGTCAAATTGCTAGTGTCTACTGAGTGTGAAGAGTAAGTCACTTGTAAACCCTAAGGATAACCTATCGAATTTTTACTCGAGATCTACCATGGTGCCCAAGATCCAAGACCCTGTAGTTGTCCAAAATGTGGAGAAGCCATCTCTAAAGTATTCCCTAACTCCTAAAGTCGCCTTAGAACTGGATGATAAAACTGCATTTTCACTCATCCCGGATCGAGTCTTATTGGTAGAAGATGTTAGATTCTTTACCAAGTGCCATGTTGAGGAACTTGGTCATGTAGAGACTAGTGACACATATGATGAACTATGCACTGACGACAAACTAGATAGTAAATTTGAACATATCAGAATCAAGGGATTAACTGAAGCCCTAGTCTATCCTCGTGTGTTCAAACCCCAATGGGTTAAGTTTGTATTGAGCGGAGTACATGATGATTTCATGTGGCTACAAGAGCAACCATTCAAGATCACGAAGGAAGTCATTCACCTAATCACCGGATATCCCATCTATGATCATGCTCGTACATAGAAAATGATATCACAAAAGAAGCTAATCATTCTAACTAGAGTAGAATCTGATTACTGAGGACTGAAATTGAATAATGTCACCGATGTTGAACTGAAATTTGCAATCAGAGTCATTGGTTACTATTTCTTCCAATCTATAAGGGAAAATAGTGTACCATGTGTTGTAGTGGACCTGGCCTACAAAATAGTAAAGAAGGGAATGAAAGGATACTTGTGTGAAGTACTACTAAAGAACTTATTTGAGAACCTGAACACAATAAGGAAGCTAAAGAAGAACAACTCGGAAAACACACTCAAGTTTGGTTCACTACTTGTCTGTATGTTTTTCTATTTTGAAAAGTTCTTTCCCTTAGTCGGTAAAGTAGAATGGGAACTACACCGACCTATCACCCATCAGATCAATGATTACATCAAGAAGTTAGGAGATAACTTTAATGATGTCATGGATGATTACTTTAGCAAATTCCAAGAGAAAATGCATAACAGGTATAGGATCCCACCACAGTTGGTTGAAAAATATAAGGACAATATTTGTTTTGAAGTCAACACTGATTACTGCTATGTAAATGTTGTTGAACCGAGGATTCAATCGTTGCAACTAATGGGTTATGAAATTGATTATGATATCACACAACAACAAATTGATGCCTACCTATCATTGCCAAGGCATGCAACTAAACTAAGGTATGGAACCTATGAAGAGGTAAAGGAGAAAGTAAAAATGAGCATTGTAGTTCCTAAGGCTACAAGGAAAGCTACAAAGATGATAAAAGCTTTATCTGAGAAATTCAAAGCAGAATCCTCATCTACACCTATCAAAGGCAATCTTGCCATTATTGAGGAAGAATCAAAAGCACAGGAGGCTACAATAACATTGAGCACAGAGTTGCCAAAGGGAAAAGTTCTAAAAAGAAAGAAATAGAACATCGCAAAGGCCCTACCGACTCCACCAACAAAGAGACCCAACACCTGAGCATCAGCTGCATCAACGAGCAAGAAACAAAAGACTATTGCCACTCCTAAGGTAACAAAGACTTACAAGAAATCTACTCAGAGACTCATCTTGGAAAAAGAGTCGAGTGATACAGAGTCTGATGATGCTAACAAATTCCATATTGTGAAGAGCAAAAAGGCAAACATTCACAGTGTTGAAAACTTTTGTGCCAATCTTAAGGAATACGGTGGATTTGCAGGATTTAGATATGTTAAGTATGAGTCTAGGAACAATGATGAGAAACAACAGATTGAAGAAGCTATCATATGTACACTTTTGAAGTTTCTATTAGCACCATTGGAACTAGCAAAGTCACTTCCAAGTGAACTCTACTCACATATTGATAACAGATGGAAATATGCAATCGATTCAGAGAGACAAATAAGAGAAAGAAGTCTTGTCCACTTATTTCTTGACATGTCCATAGCTGAAATCAAGGAGCATTTGTCCACATACAATTCAAAATTTCTTGTGAAACAAAGAGCCTTAAAATTGATGAATGGGCTATATATTGATGTGGAGAATGAGACTAAGGCCAAGTGGCAGGAGATCTTCAAACAAAAGGATGTCGGTGAACAATCTCAAATTGAAATTGTTGATGTCACTGAGAAAGATCTAGACGTCACCGAACAAGGTCCAAACTTGGTTGACACAATACAAATTGATGAAGATGTAATGGATGGAGCTACACCGGAGCAAGAAATGATTGAAGGCACCACTTATGAAAAACTTGTGTCTAGTGAATCGGTCTTAGAACAAGTTCTGCCTTATCCATCGATGAAGCAAACAGTACCAACTGAAGCCCCCAAGGACACCGAACAAGTTACCGAAGGTAACAAATCTGAAGCTACAGAAGATACAGGTAACAAGTCTGAAGCTATAGTAGACACAACAAAAGATCAATTGTCTCAGGGACAGACAAGTACAACAAATATTACAGTAGAGACCCCTAGCACTGAGCCATCCAAAGACAATGCAACTGCTATAGGAATAGTGCAAAGTGTTGCATCTACCGAGCAACCTACTGAGGGACATCAAGCCTCACAAGCACTTGTCTTAGTGCCCCAGACAAAAGGAAAAGAGAAAAAGGTGAGAAAGCATAGTTTTAAATTTGACTTATCTAAACCGATTGTGTTGCCCTATGTCGACATCTCCAAATTAAAAGGGCAAGCACTCATTGAATTCGGTGAACTATGCAAAGCAAAGGCCGAACAAGAGAAACAACTAGCAATACAGAAAAAGAACAAGGTACTTCAAAAGGTTAGGACACTGCTCACAAAAATGCTACCATCAGCAATAGTGTCAACCGATGCAGCCATCCATATTCATTTGGATGAACTCCTTAATCAGATTGAAACATCTGGAGTTGATGCATCCGAATACCTAAGCAAGCTCAAGGATAAAGAGCTCATAGCAAAACTGATAAAGGAAGTCCAAAAATCAATTGCTATTGGCAAGGTAAAACTTGTCAAATTCATTACTAAGTTGACCCCTCAACTCAAGCACATTCTTTATTTATTCAAGAAATTATGTACATTTTCTTTATTTATTAAAAACATCAAAAATAAAACTGATGCAATTGAGAAAGAGATCACCGATCTCTCATCCAAGTTGACCATTGAGCCTAATTTAGTTCAAACTTTTTACAAAAAGCTACAATGGCTCATGGCTCAACAATTAGAACTGAGGAATGAAGAGCATAAAATTAGGATGGATATAATGACCCTTCAAACATTATTCCTTCCTCATCTCTCATCAGTCCAAGAGTAGCTTAACTGAGCTACAAGCTTATCAACTACCCAAGAGGGAAGCACTCTTGATGGCTTGATATCACTCTTATCTAATATTCAAGCATAGAACTGTTTAATGGAGAGTCTCAAGGACTCAATCTCAGTCGCCCTCACTAATGTCCAAACCAAGTATAAGACTATTTTTTATCAGTTACCGCCTCTGGATGCAAATTAAGTTTTTAATGTTTGTCAAAAAGGGGGAGTAATATTATGTTACTACACAGGGGAGGAAAGCCCAACAAAGGGGGAGTAATTCTACACTTGGAGAATAGTACAGTTTTGATAACACAATTTTGAGTATTGTATACAAGGGGAGTATACCGAGTAGAATATACAGAGCATTCAGAGCACACAAGTATAGTATAGAACCAAACTGAACATGCAAAAATTTAGAGTTATGTACAGGATAATGATAAGGGGATTATATCTGCATATACTATTGACTATTGTACATATTGTCAAGTATATAGTTTTTTGAGTTATGACTTTATAAGTAGCTTTTGTCAAACATCTCAACTAATGTCAAAAGGAGAGATTGTTACTACTTATCAAATTTCCATTAATTTCATATCCAAAGTCATACTATATTCTAGTTGGTTAGTATTACCGAATCATGCAGTCGGTACACATAGAGAAGTCGGTATGAATAGTCTAGTCGGTTACTGAAGAAAGAAGTCACATAACACAATAGTCATTGAGCTGTTTATCGAGTAAAGGTTCATGGCTACCGAGTGGTAAAGTTAACTCACCGAGTTGATATTCACCGAGTGAAACATTTTGCTAGATACATTGAACCTGGACATGCACATGAAAACGTGTTACAAGATCGAGGCACATCTAACCATTTTTGCATTGGAAATTGCACTATGAGATTATGTATGATTACAAGGCCAATCTAACCTATGAGATATTTTGTTTAGTTATTCATTTGAAGAATCTTTTTGTAAGATCGAAGCAATGAATCAGATCACCACTATAAGAGATCTATATATACAACAAGATTCTAGGGTTAGATATATGACATGATATGATGTGAAGAGAGATGCAATGAGATAGCAGTGTGTATGCATGAAGGAAGACTATTATAGAGACACAAAGAGGTCACCAAGAAGGTTATCAGTGAACAGTCGAAGAACAGAGTAAATAGAAGGGTTTACCGAGTTTCATTATGGGTTACCAAGGTATGCTACAAGCTAGGTAATCTTATTCAGAGCTTATAGAATCTGCTTTAAAATTTCAGCTGTAAAGTTGCAGATATTTGTAATGATTATATTGTAATATTTTGAAGTTGTAAGAGAAACCTTTAACAGGGTAAAAGACTCTAACCAAGTCTATAAATTGTAAATCCTTTAACCAGGTGCTACACTTATATAGTGTTGTAAAAATCCTTTAGTAAGGTAGATCTAACTGATCTTAATACTCCTAATAGGGTAAGCTATCAGAAATAGCTAAATGTAGCTCTAACCGAGCATTCTTTATTATTGCAGTAGTGAAGTTGTGGGTGCCATCCCCACTTTAGTTTTTCTCTCAAACCAAGGGTTTCTGCATGACCAAAATATATGTGTTATGGAGTGAATCACATATGATTGTTATCTGTTGATTATAGTTTTATTGTATGTTACTGCACTATTCTGTTTATGCATAACAGTAAGGTTATTACAAAAGAAAAATTTTGGAGTACTGATTCACCCCTCCCCTCTGAGTACATTGGCTTTCTATATTGGGCCTAACAATTACAACTTAGAATTCACTCATGGATAGTGTCAAGGATGCACTCTTCACCGCTCTCACTGATGCAAGAACAAAGTATAAATCCATTTTTGATCAGTCGCGTCCACCGAATGGTAACTAGTTTTGATGTTTGTCAAAAAGGGGGAGTATAGTGTATACAAGAGGAGTATACGTAGTAGATCAGCATATTCGAGTATATAGATAATTTTGACAAGGGGAGCAGTGATCACCGAGCAGTGAATACAGAATATTGATCACAACGCATGCATAATCAGAGTTATGAATAGTATACTGATAAGGGGAGTATATCCGAGTATACTATTTTATTGACAGTTGTATATACTGTTAGTTTAGTCAAATATTGTAAGTATATAGATTTTTTTTTGAGTTATGACTTTGAAAGAAGTTTTGTCAAACATTTCAAAGCTAATGTCAAAAGGGGAGATTGTTACTATTTACTAAGTTGTCATTAGTTTTACGTCCAAAGTCATTCTATATACTCTAGTCGGTTATTACTACTGAAATATTCAGTCGGTAAGCACAGAGCAGTCGGTTACAAAAGTTACAAGTCACAGAGTTTAGTATACACTGTTCTGTCTACCGAGTAACGTTCTATGACTACCGAGCAGCAAAGATGGTATACCGAGTTGATACACACTGAGTGAAACGTGTTACCAGATTCATTGAACCTAGACACATGTGAAAACATGTTACAAGATCGAGGAATAGGGAACCGTTATCACATAGGGAATTGTACCTTAAGATTTTGTATGATTTTGAGGATATCTATCTAATGAAATAATTTTGTATGGTTATTCATTTAATGAATCATGTTTGTAAGATTGAAGAATGAACAAGATCACCATTACAAGAGATCTATTTATATAGCATGAATTGAGGATCAAATATATGTGTGAAGCAAGACATATGTGAAAAGAAAAATCATGGGAAAGCACTGAGTGTTATGACTATTATGATTGATAGAGATACATAGAGGTCACCGAGAAGGATTTCAAAGAACAGTCAAGGAACGGAGTAAATAGAAAGGTTTACTGAGTTATTTTATGGGTTACCGAGGTATGCTATAAGCAAGGTAATTTCATTTTGAGCACATAGAATCTGCTATAACATTTCAGATGTGAAGTTGCAGATATTTTGTAAGATTTTGATTGTAATATTTTGAGTTGTAAGAGAAACCTTGAACAGGGTAAAAGACTCTAACAAAGTCTATAAATTGTAAAGCCTTTAACCAGGTGCAACATTTAGAATATGTGTTGTAAAATCCTTTAGCAAGGTAGATCTAAAGATCTTGATACTCCTAACAGGGTAAGCTATCAGAAATAGCTAAACATGTAGCTCTAACTAAGCAACCTTTATTATTGCAGTAGTGAAGTTGTGGGTGCCATCCCCACCACAATTTTTCTCTCTAACAAGGAGTTTCTGCGTAACCAAAATATGTGTTATGGAGTCAATCATGTATGATTGTTATTTATTTGTTTTAGCATTATATTATGTTTCAGCAATATTTAGTTTATGCTTAACAGTAAAGTTATTGTTGAAGAAAGGTTTTGAAGTACTGATTCACCCCTCCCCTCTCAGTACATTAGATTTCCATTTGGGCCTAACATGATGGACCCTTGATCTACTATTTATTTTGAATCGTCCATGGTAATAAATATCATAGTAGAGAGAGTCAGAACTTGAAATTATTCTATGATTTATATTATAAATAAATTTTCCACAACTCTATCTTTTAGAGGAAAAATATTCCTTGATAATTGCAAATTATGTCCAACACATTTCATGATAAGATCTACACTATTGATTGAAGAAGGAAAACTAGTACCTTGGACTATCCCATTTTCTAATACCTTTTTAGCAAAATTAGTTGGATTGCTTCCATATATTTTTTTGAAAATATTTATATCAGTGTGACCTATATTAGTATCTCTTACACATATTAAACTAAAGATAAGTTTATAAAGGGGATTGACACTTTGAATTTTCCACCTCATTTGAGTAGCTTTATTGATATTATAGTCATTGATTTCTTTCAAGATTTTGAAAAGGAACTTATTTTATTAGGCCTCTAATCTTTTTGTCCCTTATCATTGATCTTGAAAAGATAAATTAATTCCTAATGATTTTACCTTGAAAGTATCTACTTATTATAGAAATATTATTATTGATCAAACTCACACCAATAATCATTTAAATTTAGAAAACCTATTTATTTGAAACATATTATTGACCTGAAAGGAGATAAAATTTATATCTACTATGGTTTTTGAAGAAAAAATATAATTGGTGCATTTTAAAATATTTTTTCTGTCTTGAAAAGGGGGATAAAAACTCCACAATCAGATAGACAAGGGTCAATAAAAGGGTTGTGAAAATTAAAAGAGTTTTACCCTTATGGGAATTTAAAATAGTTTTACTCTTGTGGAGACTGGAAGCTAAAATCTAAGAATTATAACATTTAATATTCAAAGATTACTTTTGCAAGTTTCCAATGGGTACTTTAAGACATAAATTAATCAATGATAACAATAATAGATGGAAAAGATATCATAATATTGATAATAAGGAAATCCATTTTCAATTCTTGCACATCATAGATACTTAAGTATTCAAGGGAAATTTCAACATTTTTTATATTCAATGGATAACACATAATTGAAAAATATATTCGATATTTTATAGAAAGAAATTTTAAAAGAAAATTGTAAATAAAAATATTTTAACTCAATTATTAATCAACTATTGATGTTACCACATTATTGTAGAAAAAATCCTCGACAAGGACACAAAGCTAGTCATAAACCTACCACATAAGGAAAATTAAAACTCTTGCATCTTTGTAAATATTTCACTAAACATCCTCACATCAAATTTTATGATGAGTTTGTTATGAAAAAAGTAAAATGATCTAACATGCATGTCTACCCTTCATAAGATCAAATAATACTCAAGAAGATTCATATTTAACCGACCTTCTAAATATGAGAGTATAGGGATTTTGAGGTTGAGGTAAAAAATAGATTAAACCCTAATTTATTTTTTTAAAATTCACAACTAGAGTAAAACTGATGTAGGAGCACCAAAGTAGTTCAAACCGACACTTAGATTTGATCCCAGTGAGACATCAATTCTGGTATTGGCCTGGTATTGGTGTGTTCTTATCAGTTCGTCTTGTGGTGAATAAAGCCAAGATGAATCGGGTTGCAAGTGGTTTTCACAACTTGCAGATCATTTAGTGATGTTATTTTGGGCCTTTTCTAATGTTTCCGGAGGACCATGTGAATTTTTATGCATTTGAAGATGTTCTTGATGATTTGGGATGACATGTTATCATTTACGCATTTCATCATGAACCAGTTGGTCTTTGGTCGACTTGATCAAGTTGTTATTACTTGAGGATGGTATAAAGGAAAAGTTTAGAGATTTATTTTAACGACAAAGGTCAGAGGAAGAAGAGATCGAGTGAAGATGTAGTTTCTAGAGAGATTCTAGTCCTGGGGGGCTGAAGTATTGAGGGACTGAAGTTCGGATCAGTGCAGAATAGTGCAAACTATTACCAGAGACCTATTTGTTGAGAAAAAGATCTATGGATCTTAGATTTGTGTAGTGTGGATTTTTTCATAATATTGGGTTGCAATCTAGCATGTGTAGTTGTTGAAGGCTTATTTAATTCATTAAATGAATATAGTGATTGATTTATCTTCTTATTGATTATATCTTGTGTTGCTTGTATCGATTAGGGTTTCTTATCAGTTATATCTTATGATCTTTTATTGGTTGTCGGTATCTTGCATGGTGTTTTGTGTTATAGGGTGCAAGGCGGGGATGCCCTTCATAGGCTCTCCCTACCTTGACTGTGTCAAGTGGTATTAGAGCTGGTTATGAACCTATTGATCAAAGAAGACTTGGTTATGTACTAGTTGGTTGGAAAGAAATTTGAGGCAAGTTGTAGACTTGTTCAGATCGCCGAATGTGAGGCATTTACAAGGCTTGCAAGAAGACAGCCGAACCTAGAGCTTGAGCTTGAGGCAGTTAGTGGGTGGAGACTTGAACAAATTACCAAACCCAAGAAGGCTGTAGGTTAGACTGGTAGATCACCAAGGAGAGGCAACTAGAACCTATAATCAAACCACCGAGCCCCTAAGGTAGTTGCAAGTACCCACTAACATATCATCGAACCAAATCAAGTGATGGGACTCATTTTTCAATTAACCCTTAGAGTCTAATGCAGGAGCACCAGAGTAGTTCAAACCGACACTTAGATTTGATCCTAGTTAGATATCAATCCCAATATTGGCCCGATATTGGTATGTTCTTAGTGGTTGGTCTTGTAGTGAATAAAGTAAAGATGAATCAAGTTGCGGGTGGTTTCCATAACTTGCAGATCGTTGAGCGATGTTGTTTTGTGCCTTGTCTGATGTTTCTGGAGGATCGCGTGAAGTTTTATGCATTTGAAGATGTTCTTGGCGATTTGGGCCAACATGTTATCGTTTACACATTTGATCATGAACCGGTTGGTCTTTTGCCGATCTCATCGGGTTGTTATTACTTGCAGATGGTATAAATGGAAAGTTTAGAGATTCATTTTAAGGATAGAGGTCAGAGCAAGAAGAGATCAAGCAAAGATGTAGTTTCTAGAGAGATTTTGTTGTGGGGGGACTAAAGTCCAGATTAGTGCAGAACAGTGCAGACTGTTACCCAAGATCTTTTTGTTGAGAAGAAGATTTGCGGATCTTAGATTTGTGTTGTATGTATTTTTTTATAATCCTGGGCTACGGTCCGACATGTGTAGTTGCTGTAGGCTTATGTAATTCATTAAATGGATATAGGGACTGATTTATCTAGTTACTGGTTATATCTTGTGTTGCTTCTACCAGTTAGGGTTGTTTATCAGTTATATCTTGTGATCTGCTACCGGTTGTCAGTATCTTGCATGGTGTTTTGTGTTATAGGCTGCAAGGTGGGAATGTCCTTCATTGGGTCTCCCTACCTTGACTACATCAAAAACCATTACATATTCATCCTTGTAAAATACCATACATACCTCCATACTTTAAAATACCATTAAATTGTCCTCTAGTACAAATAATTATTGATTGAATTAGATCGAAATATTTTTCACTATTGAGCTCATTAACCTAACCAATGAGAAATTTCTATTCATAATAATTAAATATCACATTTTAACTCTTTATATTACCCATTTTAATTATTATTAGTGATGAAAACTATGCATTCACACAAAACTATAATCTAAAAATTAATGCACAAGATTTTAAGATCAAAATGCCTAATATTTTTTATGGCAAAAATCTTACAACCATGAAAAGTGTTAGGATTCCCATGAGTAGGACATTTGGGGGTTATTTTAACTTTGTGGGTTTTTGAGACACCTCTTTTCTATATGTAAAATTGATGAGAAGAGCTAAATGGGCAAAGAAACCCAAACTTCCTTGGATTTCATGGAACAACCAAAAATTCAACAACCCCGTATCTGTACTATAAAACACTCCCATCAACTGTCGGAATCAATCCCTGATTCCACAATAGGTTTTGGACCTGTCTCCATGGCATCCCACCATACATTCTCATATGCCTCCTAAAAGCTATAAGCTGGCCCTTCCAGCTTCTCACTGCAATGCACAAGTGCCACAGGATCAACAAGCAACCTGTCTTCAATGTCCATCTCTGATATCTGCTGCACACTCTGACTTCCACTCTGATCAAGCTCAGGTGCACTATCATCTGGTACAAGCATTATCCTTCCAGATTGCATTTTAATTTGTTGATAGGCTGGCTGGCAGCCCTACAATTCTATGGGGCATCGACTGAAAGCTCCTCTGCCGCCTCTTGATAAACGACTAAAGCCTGATATACATCACTTGCAGGAACACTTTCCAACCTTTTAGGATCAGGAGTTGGGAGTTGGCCCCCCCTATACCAGGCTCCTCTATCCAATCCATACCATGCCATAGTTGGTTTATGCTGGTATTAGCATCAGTACGATCCCGAAGTTGGGATGGGAGGGCCAACCGGGAACTCAAATTCCCTCCGGAACCGCTTAAAATAGCTACCATAAAATTGTAGGGGCCCCTCACCTCCCATCCACGGTGGATTTGTGAGCCCCGGGTCCAATAATAGTTCCGTTCACCGTAGAGCCGATAGAAAGCTCGCCCCAGTCAAACCTATTAGAGTGGGAGTGGAGTGCCTGAAGAGCCTGATCGGAGAACCAATTCTCTTCGAGCTTCCACGTCTATAGCTGTTGGAGTAGTTGCGATTAGATTATATAATACTAGCAACCGGGCGGGGAGGGTTCCACAATGTATTGACACAATTGGTTGGGCGGTCCGTCCGTCCGACAAAGATAGTTCGAACGGTCGTCTCATATATGGTTCGCATTCTCATACCAGCAGTTCTGGTTCGCATTCTCATACCAGTTATAGAGGTTGATCTCCATTCCGTCTCCACTCCTATTGACTGGTCCACTCCATATAGAATAGAGTGATGCTGCACTCCTATTGACTGGTCCGCTCCACCCCATACGGAACAGAGGCCCCTACTATTTCTATGGCTCCACTCCTGATTAATTTTAAATTTTGTTAAGTTTCAAGCTCTTTTTTTGGAGACAACTAAATTCAAGAACACATAGTACAAAATTAAAAAAATGGGAGTTCATCATTTTGTAATGGTTAACTGCGGCATGTTGTGAATAAATATCTGACTAATGATATTAGAGTAAGATCAGACAAGTTGTGTGCAAGATAGAGTACAACATACACTTGAATACTATGGTGAAAAATTGTTGAGTAATTTTTCTATTGTTCATATTGAGTGTTTTGATCTATCAAATATGTTCTAAATAAGAATGATTCCTCTAGAGTGTTTCATCTATCATGCCCAAGTGACACAATGCAAGAAATTGTCTAATAAACTTGTTTCCCTTCATTCTTTTTACTTATGAGTTTGAATTTTTTTACAAAACATGGTACATTGGTTTGCACAAAATACAACAATATCAATGAACTACTTATATAAGAGAAGCGTCACTCAATTATGCATTGAATTATTCTTAGAGTCGAGTTAGTTGTTTATGCATAGAAGAGGGGTATAGTTTAATTTTTTTTCAGATTATGCATGACAAGGTGACTTAACAATAAGTGCCTTCTCTTGAGTATACATCCTACTATATTGATCCTTTATTACTAGATTTCAGATTAGGGTCTCCTAGTTCCTAGAGATTGTAAATGTTAAGATCTAACTACTAGTTTTACATGGTAATCATTAACATAAATACATATGAAATCATTTTTTTATAAAAATATTTATATAGAGAGGAGAATTGGTTGATAAAGAAGTCCTCAAGACCTCCTATTAAAACTAAACTTATGGATAGTAATAACAATTTTGTTATTATTTATTTTAATATTATTAATCATATTCATTTACTATTTTTTATTAAGTTAGCAAGGAGAAGGCCCTAAATCCTATAGAACAACAAAATTAGAGAGAAGCAACATAAGGTATGTCATTCCATAGCTAGCATAAGAACCACAACCATCCACTCTCAAAAATAGTCAAAAATCATCATGTCCCCCTAACTAAACATACTATTCTGAGCTAACCACCATCTACATAACATAAATTTCTAGTAGTAAGATTATATAAAGAGTAAACAAAGTATATAACAATAATAGGCATCTGATGCTTATGGCACGCAAGCCAATTTCTTAAGTAATTCATTAAATACCTACTACTAACTATAGTAGAGATAATTAAAAAACATAAACAAAAACTAAACTTCTTAATCAATATTAATTGGATTTCAGTTATGCTCCAGCCACTGCACTTGGTTAGTCCAAATCTCCTCAGGAGTGGTCTCCTTCTTATCATTCTCCTATTCTAGTTTTGACTCATTCAGTAGCTTCTTGGCCTTCTTTTTTATCTTTCTCTACCCAAGAAATGAACCCCATAGCTGCCTTTCTCATAATGCCATCAATGATTGCACACATAGAATAGAAGGAGTTACCCATTTGGTCATAATGTTACCTATATTCTTCAATTTTTTCTTCTAAGTTCATAATCCTCACTGAAGCTCCATAATAGGACTTTTCATGTTCTTGTTGTTGTCCTTATCTGGAGGCAATTCCTGAGAGAAGGACACCATATCTACATCATCTTGGGAGTTAAGAGGCAGCGCGATTGGATCAAAATCCTCCATGTCCTCCGAGGAATCACTCCCTACTTCCATCTCCTACTTAAAGTGATCCTCTTTTTCTTCCTCTTCGACCTGAAACTCCTCATCCTCTGTATCCTCATTTGAGGATTCATCATTATCCTATATGATGAATTCTTCTACCAATTCATAAGTAGTACTTTAGGTTCAATTTGAACCTTTTAATCCTTTGCCAAGAGCTTCTCTCCTTTTTCTCCCTTTCAATCGACATCTCCTCTTCTTTCTCAGAGTCCTACAAGTCAAGGTCAATGGTAATGCTTTTGTTAGTAGAGTCCTTTTTGAGCTTTCTGGCTTTTACAGGGCTATTTTGGGGGGTTTCCAATTTCCTATTGTTGGTTTGTTCGTGTTTAAATTTTTTAGTGGATTTGTTAAGACATTGGGAAACCCCATATAATGATTGAAAGGCTGATTTAAGTAGCATTTCCTTTCCTTGAATTTATTTATTTATTTTTTATAATTCTTGATGTCAAGGGGGCTTGGAACCTTATACATCGAGTGGTTAAAAATATATTTGATCAAATTCACAATCTTATAGACAAGTAGTATATAACATACATTGGTTTCTATGAAGTAAGGAGATCTAAGTGTGATTTAAGAGAAACTTTGTTAGATTGGAAAATGATCTTTTCTTTCTTCTTCTCTCTTTTTATTTATATTCTTTTTGTTTTCTTCACACACACACACACACACACATAGATTACATAAATAACTAGAAGAAGAGTATAGTATAATTATCAACATAGAGAACATACCTAGACCTAAGACAAGGAGGAAAATGCTCCACTCTAGGTAGCGAGGAGTTAATACAACCTGGACCATAACTGATGCCAATCATCCAATGGCTACAAAAATATAATTAGACATCCAACTACCAGATGAAAACTGAAAAATAGTTAGAAACTACACTAGAAAACCATATGAGTTTACCACAACTGAAAGAAACAAGGAGAATGATCTAAACCATGCCACCCATGAGTATCAAAGCATATACATAATCAACTAATTATAAAGCCCAAAAAATCTCTAGACAATATCATCAATTATGAAGAAGGAAGTGTTTCCCTTGAACCCTATACACCTGCACAGTATCTTTCTGCTCTAAACAGGCCACTAGAGAAATTGACTTTTAAGTTCATCAAGGGACCTCTTTGACCTGTTCAAAGTGGAGCTCTTTTACCTTCTTGCAGCCACCAACATTTCACAAAATAAAATCAAAATATTTTATTCCATAACTTCTATGTGCAAGAGAAAACTAACACATCTATTGCTTGAATTTTACATTAAATATGGTTTGATATTGTTTGTAACCCCTCCCAATAAAAATTTTCACACTTACTGTCATCTACCTTAACCTTTTAGGAAAGAAAAAATAATTCTTTACTTATTTAATGATAACATAAATTTTCAACTTAAATCAACTTAATAATGGTAATTCACATTACAATTTTTTGGTTAGGAATAACAAAATTATATTTGATCATTTTAAAGTAACATATCTTTTTATTCATTTTGATTACCACAACATGCAATGAATCATAAATGAGACTAATATTTTTTCTAGATTAATATTCATCTATGTCAAATATAACAATCAACAAAACTTTCAAAACTTATTGTTAGTATATATGATAAGGCCACAAGAGATAAACTTAGGGCAGAAAAATTTCATTGCAACACCTTACAATATTGTTTTCATACTAACACACTATAGAGGTATCAAATAGCATATATGACATGGCACATATAAAATCAAAATTGCATTTTTCTTCAATTTAACTTTACCAACTATAGGTAGTAAATTTACTATGAAGGTATTTGTAACAACTATATGAAAGGCAGCGCCCTAGACCATAGGTATGAGGGTTAAGACAACTAAAACCTCTCTAGGGTGAGAGTGGATTTTGTAAGTGCTCAAATATAGATGGGTGTTGAATTTAATATTTTTCAAAGATAATCAAAATGAAAAACAAATAAGATAGAGTCGATTTAATTAAATTCTCAAAAGATGTTCTTTGTTTCCTTCATAAGAATATTCAATTGTTGACATAATTTTATATATACTAATGAAGTAGAATTAATGTGCTAAAGTCTTATGCTAGTCAATATTGATAAATGATTTTATTAATTTGATCTAGATCATAAAACTTCACACAATTTATACTTACATAATGACTTCAATAAATCCACTGTAATCTAAATTAACTTTATTATCTCTATCTCATATTAACAAATTATTGCAACAAAATTGACAAAAGAAAACAAGCATCAACCATAATCTATTGAGCAATTAGATAAAAGCTGAAAACTACACATGATATCTGAACATAAATTTATAATAACATAACAACTGAAATTATTTTAATATATAATACCATTAATATGTTTTATATAAATTAATAACATGTTTCATGGTCTCTATGTTCTCCAACACGTAAACCTGGTGAAATAAATATACATTATTCATCAGGACCGCTAGCTCGTAACATTTCTATTCTAACAGTAATGAAAACACCAACACTTAAAGTCAAAGTCACCGCATTCTCCCCGAATTTGATGATCTTCATTCTTACACTTATCGTTGCACTCTTTTTCCCTTAACTCGATGCATAGTCCGTGGAAAGAACCGCTTAGGCTTCCACAATCACCAGCCACGTACACTGATCATATTACAGATGAATAACTAGTTCAGAACTTTAAAAAAATAAAAATTCAACGACAGTAAAAGTAAAATCAACCATATCAGCAAATAAAACCTATATTACCAGACGCTGTGAGCAACAAAAACATGACAAACGCATACATAACCTTCGCCATGTGAGCAAATATAACAATAACAACTAGAGATAATGTATTTTGTAAGGAAAGGATTACTATTTATACCTAAACGGGTGGTTTGTGCACTTTTATTTATTATTAGCATTACATTTGTGCTGCGTAATTTGGACGTCCAATCCAATGTATATCTTTTGGAGTACTTGCTTAATAGAATCAACTCAGCGATTCGTTACACATATGCAGATGTAATAAAACCAGTATGGCGATTCATTCCATACACGCAGATTTACTGATTTATTATTTATTTATTATATGGCAAGCTGAAATAATTGTTTGTATGCAATTTGCGGCAATATGTTCAAGGTTCCTTTCCAGTAACATGTCTCATATGAGGCTCTTTCGATCCGTTTCTGCCAATTGGATTGCAATATAATTGTATAACGGCCACCTCAGGACTGGGCCTACTGCAGGCATACATTGGATCCTTGATTTGCTTGTGGACAAACTATCTTAAATGTTTAGGGAGTGATATCTTTGTAAGAATAGATATAATAGCTTATTTATATTTTAAAAAGTTTATATAATAGCTTTTTTATATGTTAAAAAGTTTATATATGTTTAGGGAGTGATAGTACTAAACTATATGAGGATGATCTTAACCCTAATAATACCTGTAGTTTAATAGTTACCTTAATATTCATGTTAGACCATGGGTTGCTTATGATGGGTTGCGAAGACTTAGTTTCGTGAATGCTCCGGTTGTTCTTTTATATTTGCTTTTATCATGTTCAGATGAATCCTTTTCCTTTTTCTCGGATCATTCATGTATCTTTTGGACCGATGTGGTCATATGTATTATTTGTTTATGTACACCTTATTGGTAGGATGTGTAAATGATGTCAACCTTATGTATTCTCCACCCTAATATTTATTAGAGTGCTCTTGCTGGAAACGTAGCCCACTAGGGGTGAACTTCCATATCATTTTGGTGTTATTTGGTGTTATGTGGTGTTTGTGTTTATTTAGCATATATGGATGGCATTATGATTAAAATGTATAATATGGATTAAGTGATGTTAATCTTAAATGTAGTTATCATATTAAATGTTGTAGTATGGAATCATGAAGCATGTGGGTGGGTATAATGGAAAGTATTCATTAGTTTTTAATGCAATTAAAGTATCCATGGAAATTAGATGCATGGCATTTGTTTTAATATAGGATTGGATGTAATGTATGAATAAATTGTAATGGATGAACTTCATCATGTTTTCTATAATTTTTCAACATACGGAACGAATTTATCCTTGTTTAAGGTGTTATTTAAGTCTTCTGTTGTGTAATTTTGATCTTAATCTTACCTCAATGTATCTTTGATTTTGTTTTAACTTTAAAAAAAAAATATTTGCACTTTATTCTTGTGTTTTGTAGTTGGAATTAGGATTATGTAATTTCTATAATCTTAATCATCAACTAAAAATGTAAGTAGTCATAATTAATGTCTATCCATCATATAAGTCGAATCATATCCAACACACAAAATAAATGTCTGATCAAGTCAACCCAAAATGAAACAAGAATCTGCTCAAAAGTGGGCATTACATCAACCACAAGGAACTCACACTAACAACCTAGAAATGGAGTGGATTTCATTTTTTTTTGTTTAACTGATAAGTTTCCATCTAACCTTATCTAGGCAATGAGAGGTCCTTGGGGTTGTTGGGGGACGCATTACAGGTTCAATTATTTTAGTGTTTAATTAGGTTTACCATTGTGGTTCAATTTGGTTTATTGTTAAATTAGAGTTAGAGTTAAGATTAAAATTTAGTTTAGTTAAAATAAGGTAATAGTTCAAATTGGTAAATAATGTTTATGATTAGGGAAATATTCCTTTGTGTTTGGGACATAGTTGGAATCAGTGTTCATTATTTTTAGGATTAGGGTTGAATTTGGTTAATTGTTCAATTGAATTTAGGGTTTTACGGTTCAATTAATTTAATTTTGTGTTATAGTTAGGATTTAGTCTGGTTTAGGATTAAAAAAAAATTTAGTTTAGGTTAAGGGTTCAATTTACTTTAGTGTTATGGTCCAATTCAAGTTGATGTAATATGAAGGTTAAATTAGATATAGGGTTAGTATTAGGGTTAGAATCAAGGTTAGAGTTCAATATGGTTTAAGTGTCAATTAGATTTTATTACAATTTAATTTTTCTAATTTTTTAATATGACTAAATGTTAATTTAGTAATAGGATTATTGTTAGATTAGTTTTGAGATTAGGCATATATATAGTTTAGTCTTAGGGTTCAATTTGGTACATATTTAATTAATTTTAGGGTTAAGGTTCAATTTTTTTGGTGTTTAGTTAAGTTTAAGGTTTTGGTTAATGTTATGATTTAACTTTGCTTAATGTTAAGGTTAGGGTTTAATTAAGTTCATGATCAGATATAATTACATTTAGTTGATTAATTATAATTTTGTTTTGGTTTTGGATTAATTTAGTTTAGGTTTATATTAGTCTGTTTTAAGATTTGTTATTAATGTTGAATTCATCATAATTTATATTAGCAGTATAGTATAAATAAAAAAATAAATACATTTATTTTCGAAATATGAAATCCCCGACACTAAAGTTATAAAAAATAACTCCATAGTATAAAATAATGAAAATAAATTGAAATGAATAAGTTGTATCTCTATATTGTTTGTTAGTTAAATTTTTTTTTTTAATAAGATTGATTTGAATGTATCCTTGAATTTTTTAATAAGAAGTGTAACAAAAAATTCTATATTTTAAATAATTTAAAATATATATATATATATATATAAGAACAAGTATGAAATTTTCAGTTTACTTTATCTATATCTATTGTATCTTGAGGAAATAAAAAAACATAATAAATCATGTAAGAGTCTCGCGAAACATAAAGTCTTAAATTAGAAAGTCCCAAATCTGATATTCCAACTAAAGATAATTTTGGTTTAGTAACCAAAGAAATCATGCCATTAGAATATTTTGTGGTCCATTTCATGGAATCATGCAAAAGCACAATTTTTTTGGTAAGATATGTTGAAATAAAGAGAAACAGTCCTCTATCCTAATAAAATTCAATCCACTAAGAAGTTACAATCATCACTCAACAAATGATAATTAATTTCATAAATATAATTTAATTGAGTATATTTAAGTTAATTTAATTTAAATTAATCTAATTAAGTTATTTAATGAAACTTAATTAAATTATTTATTTTAATTGAATTTAATTATTATACTTAACTATTATTAAACTTCATTTTTTTTGTTAAAGTGTTATTATACTTTAAATTGTAACTATTAAGGTTATACTACTTTTTCAAGTATTGCTATGATATGTAAAGTATTAAAGTAACAAATTTTATTATTAAAATCTTAAAGTATTATACTTTGTCATTAAATTATTGTTTAGTGGAGATGAAAACTAATTGTTTGAGATTCAAATCTAGTTTCACACTTGAGCTCATTAATCATAATAAATTGCTATTAAAAAAATAGTTAAATATCCCAATTTAACCTTTTTTATGACCCTTTTAACTATTATTAGTGATGAGAACTATGAATGTACACAAAACTACAAGTCAAAAATGAATGCACAATATTTTGAGGTCAAAGCCACAAGGGAGTGAGTACTCGAAAAGATATTGGAAGAGATAGCTAAAGATGAGATATGAACGGTTCATAGAAGGAAGTATTATAAGAGACAGCTCAAGATGTGCTCTAAGCCACAAGGGAGTGAGTACTCGAAAAAGAACAATTATCATAAGTTTGGTTATTACGCTAGTGTGTACTCGAAAAAGAACAATTATCAGTCGAACTAGAGTGCAAATGTGGCTAATGTTAATGTGGTCGAAGTTAATCAATTTGTAGTCTTCGCCATATGTAACATTGGTGAAGAAGGCAACCTCAAGTCTGGTATTTGAATAAAGCCTATAGTAACTACATAAGTGGTAATGAAATTTTATTTTCCTTAATTAATAAAAATGTTAAGTGTGACATTAATATGGGAAACAATGGAATAATTCCAATTGTAGGTAAAAGATCTATTATGATTCACACCAAGAAAGGTGAGAAGAAAGAGAGAGAAAATATTTATTAACCCCAGGTTTTAAGCACAACCTGATGAGTGTTGGACACCTGAACAAAATGAATAAAAAGTGCTGATGGAGAAGGGTGAATGTGTCATTTTCCAAAAGGATGGAGGAAATAAAGTTCATGCAATAGTTTAAATGACAATGAATGAGATGTTTCATTTGAGAATAAAGACTTGTTTCTCTTCTTATTCCATGGTCACACCTCCCAAATAAGGAAAATATATCATAGTGTAGCAATGAGACTACAAGGAAATCATTCAAGACCCCTCCAAGCTATGGAATCTCAGCTATGAACACTTAGGATATGCTGGTTTAATCTTATTGTCCAAGAAAAGAATGGTAGATGGTTTTTTGATTGACAATAGAGCCTAATATAAAGCATGAGGCTTGCATTTTAAGTAAGCAACATAGGCAGCCCTTTCAATCGGGAAAGTCTAGAGAGGAAAGAGAACCATTGTAGCTCATGCATATTGATTTTATTGGCCATATGGAAACCATTTACATTAGCTAGAGCCAATATTTTATGACCTTCATTAATGATTTCAGTTGTAGAACATGGGTTTATTTTTTGCAGCATAAGTCTCAAGCGTTGGATAAGTGTTTGTTTTTTAAGGCTTAGGATGAAAAGGAGAGTGGGCATGTCATCAAGGTCATAAGGTGAGAATAAATTGGAGAGTATACCTCCAATTATTTTCTCTATTTTTGAATTTAAAATGGCATAAAGAAGGAGCTAAAAATCACTTCTACTTTGTAGAAAAATAGAACCATTGTGGAGATGGCAAAAAGAATACTAAAGTAAAAGGGACTTGCAAATAATTATTGCAGAGAGGTTGTAGCAATACTAGTATATTTGATAAATAGAAGTCTAAACAAGGTGATTCATAATAAGATTCTATAAGAGGTGTGGTCAAAACACAAGTGGACAATTGAGCACATAAGAGTGTTTGGGTGTGTGGCATTTGCTTGAATGTGCCAAAGGATAAGATGCAAAATTTGGATGACAAGAGTGAGAAGTTCTCTTTCATTGGCTATAATGTTAAATTCAATGCATACAAATTGTATAACCCCATCACCAAGAAGATCGTCATTAGTAAAGATGTAGAGTTCATTGCGAATGAGTCATGGGAAGGCTCGAGGGACACCTCTTCATCCATCTCATATGGAGTGCATACTGATAATGAAGATGATGATTATCAAGAGGAGAAAGATGTTGTAGTAAACCATATGGAGAACTCTAGATAGCTCTCGATATCTCTTGACATAGATAGATAGTTAAATAGTCTATCATAGAATTTTGTTCAAGAGAGCTCCAAACATCTCCTGATAGCTCCTAATGCAAGTAGGTAGAAAGGAAAGCAAGTGCAGATAACTAGAGAATCAACTCCTAAGAGCTTCAAATGACTCCAATCAGAGTTTGTGTGATAGAAAAATAGTAGTAGTAAGAGTTTAAAACCTACTTCCACCTCCCTAATGCTCAAAAAGACTAAGAGTCTAAGGGAAAACTACTAAAAAGAAGGCGTGATGACAAATCTGATGAAAATATAAATTTTGCATTATTTTCTTATTCTGATTGAATTTATTTTGAGGATCCTATTAAATAGGAGAAATTGTGGGAGTCCATGGATGAGGAAATATATGTAATTGAAAAAATAAATATTGGGAGATAACTAATGTATCTCCCAACATGCAAGACGTTGGAGTTAAATGGGTCTATAAGACCAAGAGAAATGGCAAAGCAAGGATAGAGTGGCATTAGGCAAGATTGGTTGTCAAGAGGTACAAACAATATTTTGGGCGAGATTATGATGAGACATGTGCCCTTGTTGCAACAATAGAAACCATTTAGGAAGTCATGGCAATTGCATCTTGATGTAAATGGAAGGTGTTTCAAATGGATGTTAAATCCACCTTCTTCAATGGTCTATTGAAAGAGAAATTTAATGTGGAGAAACCACCTGGTTATGAAGTTCTTGGTCATGAAGGAAGGGTATGTAGCTTGAGGAAGGCTCTTTATGAGTTTGAAAAAGCTACATGGGTGTTGTATAATACAATTCACTCATATTTGATGAGGAGTGGCTTTACCAAAAGTGAGGTGAGACCACTCTTTATAGCAAGACAAATAATGGTAATATTCTTAAATTATTGTCTTGTATGTAGATGATTTAGTTTTCACTAGGGATGATAATTTCCTCATTGTTGATTTTATATAGGCTATGAAAAGAAAGTTTGAAATGACAAATTTAGGCCTCTTGAGGTATTTTATAGGCATAGAAGCAAAATAAATGCATGGTGGTATTTTTATCTCCCAAGAAAGGTATACAAATGAGATTTTGAAGAGATTTAGAATGCAAGGTAGAAAAATTGCACCGACAATAATAATCATAGGTCTTAAGTTGAGCAAGGAAGATTTCACCAACAATGTGGATCCGACCATGTACAAGAGTTTTGTTGAGAGTTTAATGTGTTTTGACACATTAAACTAGACCTGAGATTTTCAAATTTATGGAGACTCCCAAGAGCTCCCATTGGTAAGAAAGTAAAATAATCCTAAGGTATGTGAATGGTACCAAGGGATATGACATTTTGTAAAATGCAGCAAATGATTTTAGGCTAGTTGGTTAAATAGATAGTGAATGGGAAGGAAGAGTAGATGATAGGAAGAGCACATCAAGCTATGCATTTGATTTGGGTCATGTGATTATAAGAAGAAACTCATTATTGTCCTATAGACATGTGAGGCTAATTATATAGCAACAAATGTAGCATCATGTCAAGCTATTTGACTAAGGAGAACCTTGGTAGATTTAAAGGATGAGCAAGTGGGTTTAACCATAATTTATTGTAGCAATGTTTCATCAATAGCCTTGATGAAAAATATTGTGTTTCATGGAAGAAGCAAGCACATTGAAATTAGGTACCATTTTATCATAGAGTTCGTTGAAAATGGTTAAACTAAAATGGAGTTTGCAGGTTTAGCTAGCAACTAGCAGTCATTTTCACCAAGCCTCCGAGAAAGGATAGTTTTTAGATTGCCTGAGAAACAATTTGGGCATAGTTGATTTGGATCAAGAATGATCTTGTTTGATAGCTCAAGACAAAGGGGAGTGTTGGAAAATTAAATTTCTCCTAAGCCTCTGTGATCAGCTACCTATCGAGAGTTGTTTATACCATTTTTTTTTATGTGTAGACTTTAAGATCTCTTTCCCCATTTGCTCCCGATGTTACAATAGTAAAAACTAGTAGAATTTAATGCTAGTAGATAATTATAAATTTGAATTTGAGGGATAATTTTTGTGTGGAAAAACCCAAGACAAAAAGGGATAATGTATGTAGCAACAAGAATTATTATTATTTTCTCTGAGTGATTCTGAGAGTGTGTAGGGAATAATGTTTGTCTGTGCTGAGAGTAGTGATTGCTCCAGACATTTTGTGGTAATGAGTAGTGATTGCTCTAGGTATTTCTATCTGCTAGTGAGCGATGTGTGAGTTAGAGAGATCTTTCAGAAGCTCCAATGTTTAATTATTTCGGATCAACTCCCACAATGCTCTAGGTATTTCTAATAAATAATTTTATCATAGTTTGTAGTCAATAGTTTATTTATGAGTTTGTATTTATTTTTAATACTTTCATTTGTAGATTTAATGAAAGAAGAAAATCAGTCCATGTCTCTAGTTGTGCTTAATTTTTCTTCCACTGTGTATTCTAGTTATCGGCCAATATGAGTTGCAATCTCAGAGCTTTGCATTTGAGAATTTCAAATTAAATTTCTAAGTTACACCCCAAATTCACCAGCAAGCCAAAGGACATAATTCTATAAATCCGTAGCCAAAACTAAATCAAACCATCACATTGTTTACCAAAATTTTATCATACATTGAAAATGAAGCATCTGCAATTGAAATTACAGGCACATAGATTGAAATAAACAATACAAATATGACTATTACTCATCTCTTTATAATAAACGTTTAGCGCGCAGCATATTTAGTACCGTGCAAATAAGTAAAACAGAGCTTGCAAGCAGATAACGAATCGATCTTAAATACTTACATTTTGTTTGCATAGGAATTTAAATTTGTGAAGACTGTTAAATTAAGTCAAGAGTATAATTGTACATAGAATGTTCTAAAATTGTAAATAGGGGGTTTTCAATCAATTAAAAATCCGATATTTGAATTACCATATTAAGGTAGAAAAAACCTTAAAAAAGACACAAAAATATCTATAAATCAACCACATAAGAAAAATTAAAACCCTTGCATCTTCACAAATATTTCACTAAGCATCCTCTCAAGAAATTTTATGATGAATTTGTCATGAAGAAAATAAAAAAACTTAACTCTACATGCCTTCCATTAATAAGGTTAAATAATGATGAGAACTATTAATGATGAGAACTATGAATGTAAACAAAACTGCAAGTAAAAAATGAATGCAAAAATATATTGAAGTCAAAAAAAACCTTTAACATTTAATATTTCATGACACAAATCCCAAAAGCATGAAAAGTGGGTGATTCTCTTAATATTTTTTCTAAAATTGTATAATTTATGATTTCCTTTCCATAGTTACAACCACCAACATTTCACAGGACAACATTGAAATATTTTATTGTAGGATTTCTATGAGCAAGAGAAAACGAAGACATTTATTGCTCAAATTTTGCATTATGTAGTTTAAAATATTGACTATAAGCCCTCTGATGCACACTTACATTCTTCTCCCTACTATTTTCGGGAAATAGAAAATAATGTATTACTCATGTAGTGATAACTTAAATTTTCAATAAAGAATATAGAAATAGAATGTAGAGGAAATGTCTTATTTCAATAAAGAATATGGGCTCTTTGCTGCCATAAAAGTAGTTGATCTTAGTTTAAAATTGGGGCTCCAAATCTAATTCCAATGAAAGTCTAGGATTTTATTTTTTGCTAATCTTGTAAAGAATAAGTTCATTTCACTAAGAAGGTTCTTAGAGGGATGTTGGAAAATTTGTCTAAATATATTTTTCTTCTTATTATACTTAAGAAATTATCATTTATTTATTAAATAGTTTCATAATTATTTAAATAGGTTTTTCGACATGAAAAATTATATGGATATAAATTACCTAGGGTGAAATTAATTAGAAAAAATCAAATTTTAAATGATTAGGAAGCTACCACAAGTTCTAACATATAGAGTAGACAAATGTAGAATCATTGCTTTCCATGTGAGGTAGATAATAGTGCTTCCTATGAACTTAAGTTATAAGAGGCTATGAGGACTATATGTATAGTGACTTCTGGAATTAAATTCATAATGGTTTTAAAATGATAAAAAAAAACTCATTACCATGTTATTTTTTGAAAAGGTGACAAGTAAATGCTAAGAGAAAGTAGAAATGGTTGGTAGGCCCTTTCATTCTATGGATTTTCCCAATGATTTAGTGTACATGTGAGGTTAATAAAATCAACTACATTTTGATAACTAAAATAAATACAATAAAATAGTACTAGTGTATTTCATAGCATCCATAAAGGGAAGCAAGTTGAGTCTCACTATGAGTGAGAGTGAGGAAACAATAGAGGACACTACTTGATGTATGGGCACTCCAATTACACACCCAAACACATGTTATCGTACCATCAATAAGGGATTCTCCATCTAGTACATAATTTGATAGCATTGATGAAGGGCTACACCACCAAATATTCATGCATTGTGTAACAAATAAATTGGATGTAAAGGGGAAGAATAAAAATAATTTATTTTCTATTACATCAACTGAATTAAACACAAATACTTATAAATTATAATGCATAGCCTCACAAGCTTTAAACAACTACATGGCATAACTACTACTCATCTCTCAAATGAATAAAAATTCTTCTCAACTTAAAATGATCACTCAACTTTGAATGACCCACTCCACTCTGAATGATCTACTCAAATCTAGATGATCTACTCAACTTTGGATGATGAATCAAATATATCAACCCTAAATTTCTAGCATTTTTAGTGCCTCTTGGAAATCTAATTCCCCCTCTTGACAAATATCTGATGCAACCATAACCGATAAAACCCTCAAAGAGAATCAACCGGCTTATGCAACAATAGAAACACAATGAAAGTAGAAAGAATACATAACAAGATTACATAAATAGATCAAATTATTGATTTACAACTTCCGACAACCATCCAGCTATCGTCATATAATCATCAAAGAAAATCCGGTAGTTAACCGGTTACATGAATGCTATCAGCCAAATAAAATCCAACCAAGACTCTAAGAATCCATCAGATAACAAAATGTGAATCTCGATCCTTGTTCTCAATTCTACCTCCTATGCTCCTACAAATGATTACACAATATCATATTTATACCTGTTGGAACATATCTAGGTCAGCCTCATAAGATTACATTTACCAATTTAGGAAAATGAAACGTGTAACTAGGTCAGCCCTAATAATGAAAAAGAATTTGTTTGGAAAATAACAACCAAGAGGTGTGGTTTAGCAAGAAGGTCGGCCACACACCAAATAATATTGAACAAGACCCAAAACAGATCCACACACCAATTATTTTGTTGGTAATGAAGGAAAACCAATCGGTAAGGACAAGAATTATCCCAGAACCAAGAAATAGTCAACCAGAAGTGATAGCTAACTGAAAAAGAACACAAATAAACTGAAAATCTAGAACCAAGCACATGAACTAGCCTAGAAACTGAAAATAAGATCTACCACGAAAAGAAAGCAACTATTGGTACCCACCGATAAGAACATAGAAAACTGCATAAAGAACTAGACAAGAACAAAACTAAAAGGAAATATTTTTGGTTGATGAAAGATTTCTCATCAACTGGGGATGCTCCTGCTTCAGACAACCCAGGTAGAAAAAAATGTTCCATGAGAAGAAATTCATGAACATATAAAATGATTCAAAATAAAAACCCCTTGCTCATTTTTTATCCAAATATCTTCCTTATTTGCCAACCGAGCTACTTTATCTCTTCTAGTGCCTCAACTGGCTTCTCTTGCCTCTGACTCTCTCTATTTCTCTTTCTTTTCTTTAGATGTGTAGATTGTCTTTGTTTATTGCTCTCTTTCTTTTACAACTCTAATTTATTTTTTCCACAAGACTTCATCTGGTTTGTCATCTAGTTCTATCTATCCATCGAGCTCATCTATCAGATCCTTCTACAAAATCATGTCACCCTCTAGTATAACCTCTACAACCAGTTCTATAAGATATTTCCTCAAACCTTTTGGTATAATCTGTGACACTGATTTCTTAGTACTACAAATTTCCTTAGGACTCAGTTTCTTCACCTCCTTCTCTTTCTCCTTCAAAGAAATCAATGTCAACTTTTGCCCATCCTTCTCAATAGTGACTAGGTTTCTTCTATAGTTAGAAATAGCTCCTCTATCAAACTACCGAGGTTTTCCCAACAAGACATAAAAAACACTCATAGATACAACATCACACAAAACCTCATTTATGAAAGGTCCAATAATAAAATTCACCAAATACTGCTCCTTTATCTCTATCTTTTGATCATCTTGCAACCAACTTACCTCATAAGGACAAAGATTCTCAAGCCTCTTCAATCCAAGCTTTACAACCATCTCCTCAAATACAAAAGTCTTAGTACTTCCACTATCTATAATAACCTTGCAACACTTACCATCTAATTTACACATAGTCTGGAAAAGACTTTTCCTCTGAATAGATCAAGTATCCTTTCTTTTGAACATAAGGTAGTCTCCTTGCTTTGGTGCATAGTCAGTTCTGGTACCTTCACCTTTTGGTTCCTCACATTCCCCAAAACTACTTTCCATTCCCTTCTTATATTCATAAAATATGTGTCGTTTCTCCACACTTGTAACATTTGCAAGAAATTTCTCTACCGATACTGCTACTACCTTTCCTCTATATTTTTCGTTCTAGTTCTTTAGTCCACTTAGGTTTTGATTCATCTTCCTCCACCAATTTCTTCATACTCTCTCTCATCTGACCTTTGAATTTATCCTTCCCTCCATTTGGTTGTACTCTTCTCATCTTCTCCTCAACCTTTAAAGCATACTGGTAAGCTTCCTCAACTATGACAACTTTCAACATACTCATCTCATCTTAAATGTGAAATGAAAGTCCATTTATGTACCTTACCACCTTTTCTCTATCTATCTCTCTATGTCCAGATCTAATCACCAACTTGTATAATTCCTTATCATATTCCTTCACAGTCATATTTCTCTGTTTTAGGTTCTTGAACAGCTCAAATTCATAGTCTCCTAGTATGAACATCGCTTTCAATCTTGCAACCATTTGTTTCCACCGAGTGATCTTCAATTCACCATTCTCCACTCCATCTTTCTACAATTCTTTCTACCATAAGGAAAATATGCTTTCAACTTAGTATGTGCCAACCGGACTCTCTGTGGGTCCTTGACATCCTCAAACTTGAAGTAATCCTCCAACTCTCTGATCCAATCGATCAGATCCTCTAAGTCTGGTGTTCTAGAAAAGTTAGAAATTTAAACTTTATGAACTTTACTTGCTTGCGCCATGACTCTCAAGAATCTTTCCTCTCTTTCATCTTCTGGTGCTTCAACTTCCTCAAGATCTTCATTGGCTTCTTCATATTCATCCTCTAATTTGACGTTTCTATGAAAACCAGCCAAAGGATTTTGGATTTCATTCCTCACTTCATTCTTGAAGTCTTCCATCATCCGCTCTAGCCTTCAGGGGTTTGTCCTTCTAGGCGGCATCTCCTCTTCCACCCCAGTGAACTGCCTCAACTCTATGATCTAACTACTAGTTTCAAATGCCTCCCCTTGGTGATATTTCCACCCAAAGAAAAGCCTAATTATTCACAAACAATTCTTCCACCAACCAATTCATAACCGGTAAAACCCTCAAAGAGAATCAACCGACTTATGCAACAAGAAAACATAACAAGATTACATAAACAAATCATATTATTGTTTTAGATCTTTTGGAAACCATCTGGTTTTTATCATATAATCATCAAAGAACATCTGATAGTTAACTATTTACATGGAGGCTATCAGCCAGATACAATACAACAAGGGCTCTAAGAATCAACTGGATCACAAAATGCAAATCTGGATCCTTATTCTCAAGTCTACTTCCTCTTCTCCTCTAAATAATCACAAATTTTATGATGAGTTCGTTATGAAAAAAGTAAAAATATCCAAAATGCATGTGTACCCTTCCTAAGATCAAATAATACTCAAGAAGATTCATATTTAACCCACTTTCTAAATATGAGAGTATAGGGCTTATGAGGTTGATGTAAAAAAGAGAGTAAACCCTAATTTACTTTTAAAAAATCACAACTAAAGTAAAACCATTATATATTCATGCTAGTAAAATACCATACATGCCTTCATACTTTGAATACCATTAAATTGTTCTCTACTACAAATTATTATTGATTGAATTAGATCCAATTATTTTTCACTATTGACCTCATTAAGCATAAGAAATTGCTTTTCATAATAATTAAATATTGCATTTTAACTCTTTATGTTACCCATTTTAATTATTATTAGTGATGAAAATTATGCATTGACACAAAACTATAATCTAAAAATCAATGCACAAGATATTGAGATCAAAATGCCTATAATACTTAATATTTTTTATGGCATAAATCTCACAAGCAAGAAAAGTGTTAGGATTCCCACAAGTAGGAAATTTTAGGACTATTTTAGCTTTGTGGGTTTTTGAGACACCTCTTTTCTATGTGGAAAATTGATGAGAAGAGTTAAATGGGCAAAGAAACCTAGAACTCCTTGGATTTCATGGAACACCCAGAAATTTGATCAATTTAATATTTTCTTAAGTTTCAAGCTTTTTTTTGGAGACGACTAAATTCAAGAACACATAATGTAAAAGAAACAAAATAGGGGTTCATCATTTTATAATGGTTAACTAGGGCATGTTTTCAATAAATACATGACTAATGATATTAGAGTAAGATCGGACAAGTTGTGTTCAAGATAGAGTACAACATACACTTGAATACTATGGTGAAAACTTGTTGGTTGTTTTTTCTGTTGTTCATATTGAGTGTTTTTCTCTATCAAATATGTTCTAAATAAGAATGATTCCTCTAGAGTGTTTCATCTATCATGCCTAAGTGATACAATTCAAAAAATTGTCTAAGAAACTTGTTTTCCTTCATTATTTTTACTTATGAGTTTGAAAACTTTCACAAAACATGGTACATTGATTTGCACAAAATACAACAATATCAGTCAACTACTTATATAAGAGAAGCGTCACTCAATTAAAGATTGGATTATTCTTAGAGCCTAGTTAGTTATTTATGCATAGAAGGGGTATATTTTAATTTTTTTTTCAATTATGCATGACAAGGTGACTTAATAATAAGTGCCTCCTCTTGATTAAGTCAAATTTATTTTTTACATACATCCTACTATATTGATCCTTTATTACTAGGTTTAAGATTAGGGTCTCCTAGTTGCTAGAGATTGTAAATGTTAATATATAACTACTAGTTTACTATTAGGATAACCCGTGAACAACTGCGAGGGGGGGGATTAATAAGTTGTTAACATATTATACAAATCCAACCACTTAATACTCATAAACTGGAGCACACAAAATTAAATATCATAATAGTAGAAATAGATACTGGTAAGCATTAGAACTTAATAATGAAATAGAGAATCAACACAATGCAACCAAACCACATAACACCATGATTTGTACATGGAAAACCCGAAAAGGGAAAAACCTTGATGGGAAGCCTACCCATAGTCAAATAATACTTCTACAAAAATTATGTGATACAATAAGGGGCCTACACATGTAGGAAGGCCAACAACCTATAGTGTACTACTCATTGGAAAAGAGTCTCACTGACTACAGAGGTTAAAAGAACCTCAAGATGTTTGGACAACAATCCAAGAGAATGAACTACGAGAGACAGAATCTACCATGCCTGACTACAGTCTCGATTAAGCTCAATGTTGGAGGACTAAATCCTCCTATGAATCCAGTTTGATCACCAATGATCGATCAACTCCTCTGCCTGATTGATATTACAATATTCGCACATTACATTTCTTGACCATGACCTCTTTCAATAAACATGATACTCTATAAAGTGTTTCTACCTCTTATTTATACAAACCCTAAGGCCTAAACCAATTAGGTCAGCCACCCAAAATATATTACAATAAGATCAATACATAAACCCATATTACTATGATATTAGATGGCAGCTTAAGACCAAAACAACACTATCCAATCCACAAATTATCCCATTAACGTGTAGAGAACTTCTTAACATGATACTAGTCTATAAACTAAATAGCTACTGGACCCAAATAGGTTCACCATGGCAAAGAAATGTCTCCAATCAGCTAAAGCACAAACAAAGATCATCTCTGCATCTTGAATTCCATCTAGAAGCTGCAAAAACACCACTTATGCATCCTATCAAAAGATCTTTAGTAAAAGCTCTGCCGGTAAAACCTTAAACCATGCTAGTAAGGGTTTATAGAGTGAATTATAGCATCTAATCACCAAGTCAAAACCAACTAACCAAAACATACTCCAGAAGCATCAAATCAAACATGAATCATGTCGATAGCATCAAGTGATAGTCCCTTCTATCGGTAACACAAGTTCTTTTACTGGTAGCCAAAGTCTTTCTGTTGGTGCCAATAACCAACCATAACAACTAGTGTTGACATCAATCATAAAACATCAATGCAACACAAAATCAATTCCATCATATTGCCAACAATCTCCTCCTTTGGTATTAATGGCAACATTAGATGTGAAAAACATCTAAGTACCAAGAAATGCCAAATAAGTCTCCCCCTGTTCAAGACAACCACAATCTCCTGAATATCAATAACTCCCCCCTATAAATGATGTTTTTATAAATTTCTGAATTTATTTTTTACATCACTATCTCTCCCCCATCGACATCAATACCAGAAATCTGACAAAAATATCAAAAAAAGAATATAAACTTTTGAATATAAAAGGTAACTACTCCCCTTGAGTTGTAGCACCATTCATCAATGCCATAATGAATAGTATCTCTGATACTGTATATTGGAGTGATGATAAACTACATCAATCAAGTCTCCAGCGGAGGGGCAAAAACCCCTAACATGTCTCTCAAATACTCAAATGATTCCTTAGACAGTGGTTTAGTGAATATATCTGCAATCTTCTTGTTAGTGTTCAGAGAAACCAATTTGACTTCCTTCTCCTCTACTTTCTCTTTCAGAAAGTTATATTTTATTGATATATGCTTAGTCTTAGAGTGAAATACCTGATTCTTAGACATATCAATAGCTGCAGAGTTATCATAATAGGTAACTATCGGTTCACAACAATTTACCCTGATATCCTTCAACATTTGTTTCATCCATAATACCTGAGTGCAATTAGTTGTTTTTGCAACATTTTCAGATTCTGCTATAGATAAAGAAATGCATGACTATTTTTTGTTGATCCATGAAACCAATTTCTTTCCAAGAAAGAAAGCTCCACTAGAAGTTATTTTCCTATCATCAGTATCTCCTACCTAGTTTGCATCTGTATATGCACATAAGTGAAGTTGTCATCTCTATAATACCATAAGCTATATTTTGTCATTCCTTGCAAATACCAGAATATCCTCTTTTTAGCACATTCATGATTTTCTTGAGGATTACTTTGATATCTTGAAATAATACTTACTGCATTCATAATATCTGGTCTACTTTGAGTTAGATATAACAATCCAGTAATCATAGACTTATACCTTGTTAAATTTATCAGTGCAGATGTGTCTTTGATAGATTATTTCTCACTTGGCACCATAGGAGTACTTATTGTTAGGATAACCAGTGAACAAATGAGAGAGGGGGGTGAATCAGTTGTTAATAGATTATAACTTTTAATCCAAAATATTACCTTTAAACAAATCCCAGTAGGAACAGATACAGGTAAACAAAGAAACTTAACAATTTAATGGGAAAATAAATGCAAAGCAACCATACCACATAACACCAATATTTTGTATATGGAAAACCTGGAAAGGGAAAAACCATGGTGGGAAGCTTAACCATAGAAAGATGATACTTATGCAGAAAGTATCTATTATAATGAGGGGTCTACACTTGCATGAAGACACACTACCTAGAGCATACTGCTCATTATAAAAGATTTTCACTGACTACAGAGAGGCTACAGCCTTCTCAAGATAAATGGACATCAATGGAATAGAGTGAACTATTGGAAATAATATCTACCATGCTTGATTATAGTCCTAGTTAAGCTCAATGCCAAAGGACTAAATCCTCTTCTGAATCCAATTCAATCACCAATGATCGACCAACTCCTCTGCCTAAATGATATTATAATATTCCCACATTACATTCCTTGACCATGACCTTTCCAATAACCATGATACTTTACAAAGAGTTTCTACCTCTTATTTATAGAAACCCTATGGCCTAAACCAATTGGGTCAGCCACCTAAAAGATATTACAGTAAGATCATTACATAATTCCATTTACAATGATATGCCATATCAACTCAAGATCAACACAACAATAACAAATCCATAAAACATCTGGAAGCATCTCGGTAACGTGTAGAGTACACGCTACCATAATACCGGTCCATAACCTAGATAGGTACCAAACCTATTATGGGTCTACCATGCTAAAGAAAAGTCTTCAAGTACAATCAATGAACATCTTCAACATCCTGAAATCTATGAGGAAGCTGCACCAACAAAGTTATGCATACTGTCACAATTCCTTAATGGAATCTCTGTCGGTAAAGCCTTGAACCAGTGCCGGTAAGGGTTTACTAGAGTGAATGATAACATAAAATTACCAAGCCAATACCAAATTACCACAACATGCTCATGGAGCATATAACACATGAAATCAAATATACTTTACTAATCCAAACATGTAGGAAGTGACCAATAGATAGTCTCTTCTAGCGATAGAACTAGATCTTCTACCGGTAACCTATCTTTTGATAACCATCCATATCAGTTAGTGCAGGATCAATGATAAAACATCAATGCAACACATGATCAATTCATCCATAATGCCAACAATCTCTACCTTTGGATTTGATGGCAACACAAGATGTGAAACCAATAGCTCTCCCATTGTGAATGATATCACTGTAAGGTTCTGAGTGATTTTTCACATTACTATCACTTCCCCTTTGACATCAATGCCAAAAATCTGATAAAAATATCAAAGCAATGATATAAACCTCTGAATCTCAAAGATGACTACTCCCCTTGAGTAGTAGCACCACTCATCAGTGCCAGAATGAATAATATCTCTTATAATACATGTTGGACTGATAAAAAACTTCATCAATCAAGTCTCTCCCAGCGGGGTAGAAATCCCTAACCTGTCTCTCAGATATTCAAATGATTCCCTAGACAACGGTTTAGTGAATATGTTTGCAATCTATTCTTTAGTGTTCATATAAACCAATTTGACTTCCTTTGCAGCTTCTACCTTGTCCTTCAGAAAGTTAGACTTTATTTAAATATGCTTAGTTTTAGAGTGAAATCTTGGATTCTTAGACATGTCAATAGTTGCAGAGTTATCACAGTAGATAACTACTGGTTCATTACAATTTATTCTGATATCCTTCAACATTTACTTCATCCACAAAAATTAAGTGCAATTAGTTGTTGCTGCAACATATTTAGCTTCTGCAGTAGATAAAGAAATGCATGACTATTTTTTGCTTATCCTTGAAATCAGTTTCTTTGCAAGAAAGAAAGCTCTAGCAAAAGTTCTCTTCTTGTCATCAGTATCACCTACCCAATCTAAGTGAGTATATGCACATAAAGTAAAATCATCATCTTTGGAATACCTTAAACAATATTGTGTTGTTCCTTGCAAATATAAGAATATTCTTTTTATTGAACATTCATGATTTTCTTTAGGTTTACTTTGATATCTTGAAACAATACTTACTACATTCATAATATCAGGTCTAGTCTAAGTTAGATATAACAGACCACCAATCATAGATTTATACCTTGTCGAATTTACCAATGAAGAAGTATCCTTGATAGATAATTTCTCACTTGTAATCATAGGAGTACTTACCGGTTTAGAATTATCCATACTAAACTTTTTCAACAATTCCATTAAATACTTAGTTTGATAGATAAAAATCCCTTTGTTAGTTTGAGTAATCTGTAAACCTAAGAATTTTTTTATCTCATCAATCATGGACATTTCAAATTTATTTTTCATGTTGTTAGCAAATTCCATGCACAATTTATCTTCACCTCCAAAAATGATATCATCAACAAAAACTTCAATAATCAGAATATCATTATCAGTGATCTTATAATATAGATTACTATTAGCACTGCCATTAGTAAAACAAACCTTCAAAAGATATTTATCCAATCTTGCATAATAAGCTCTAGGAGCCTATTTCAATCCATATAAAGATTTTTGTAGCCTGCAAACCATATCTTTGTTATTTGTCAGCAAAAAACCATCAGGTTTCTTAAGGTATACTTCTTCCTCAAGTTCACCATTCAAAAATTTACATTCCATTCGATAAAATTTATAGTTTTTATAGGCTACATAGGCAAGAAATAGTCTAACGGCTTCAACTCTAGCTACATATGAAAAATTCTCACCATAATCAATTCTTTCCATCTGAGAATA
Source organism: Cryptomeria japonica (assembly GCF_030272615.1). Taxonomy (NCBI): domain Eukaryota; kingdom Viridiplantae; phylum Streptophyta; class Pinopsida; order Cupressales; family Cupressaceae; genus Cryptomeria; species Cryptomeria japonica. The sequence continues at coordinate 199,949,767 of NC_081413.1, read as the reverse complement.
TCCTTTACAAACCAATCTAGCTTTGTTTCTTAGAACATGACCATCCTTATTTAGTTTATTTGTAAAAGCTCATTTCTTTCCAATAACATTCTTTATTTTAGGCTAGGGAACTAAAGTCCAAGTCTCATTCTTCTCTATCTGATCTAATTCATCTTTCATAGACTATAATCAATGTTTATCATTAAAAACTTAAATAACATATGCCGGTTCAATCTGAGAAATAAAACATGCCTCTTCATTTGCCAGTTTCCTTCTTGTCATAACTCCCTTATTCTTGTCTCTAATTATTTGATCTTCAAAATGATTTAACCTTACATACCTTAGTGTCTACTGAATTTCAGGTTCTCTGATCTGATCATCAATCATAGTTGAATTTTTTGATTGTATTGGTGTAACTATCTTAGTGTCTGGTACTGGTTGAGGCATTGTCAGTTTAGTTATGATCATTTTAACTATAGGTTCTCTATCATATGATACACACTGATTTCTGCATTGTTCATCCAGTTTCACATTTGCACTCTCCACAATAAACTGCAATCTTTTGTTATATTATCTATATGCTTTTCTCTAAATAGAGTATCCAAGAAATACTACTTCATCACATCTAGGTTCAAACTTCCCAATTCAATCATCCCTTTTGATATAACATTTACTTCCTAAAATTCTGAAATATTTAACAGTAGGTGTATGTCCAAACCATAATTCATAGGGGGTCTTACTAGTTTCACCTTAGATATGAACTCTATTGAATGTGTAGACTTTTATACTTACTACTTCCCTCCAGTAGATGTGACATAATTTATCTTTGATCATATTTCTAGAAGTATCCAAAATGGTTTTTTTCTTCCTTTCCACTACTCCATTCTGCTGAGGAGTCTGAGGTGCAGATAATTGTGTCCTTATCCCATTTGTTTCGCAAAAAATATTAAACTCATGAGATGTGAATTCATCGCCTTGATTGGATCTCAGACATTTTATTTTTAATTTACTTTCTATTTCCACCTTTCCCTTAAAGGTCACGAATTTCTCAAAAGCTTCAAACTTCTCCCTAAGAAAAGTGACCCACATCATTCTACAATAATCATCAATAATCAGCATGAAATACTTATCATATTGAAAGCTTCTGATCTTTGCCGGACCACATAAGTTAGTGTGAATCAAATGAAGTAAATAATTATCTTTATCATATATGTTGTTAAAAGAAGTTCTAACTTGCTTTCCCAATTGACATTCCTTATATACTGGATTATGAGGCTTCATAACCCTAGGTACATCTCTAATAGCCTTTGTTGAACTTATCTTAAAAATAAAATCAAATTTTACATGGCACAACCTTTTATGCCATAACCAACTCTAATCAATATGACCAATCAAATAGGTCTTATCACCGTTGTTCAGGTGAAAGATATTACCTCCAGTTTGAGTGTCGGTTGCAATTTCCAAGCCAGTCCTATTAATGATTTTGCATTTTCTATCCTTGAATTGATGTTGAAAACCCCTATCCACCAATTCTCCAACACTTAAACAATTATGCTTTAAACCTTCTACATAGTAGAAATTATCAGTATTATGTTTTCCATCCAAAGACATAGTGCCTTTACCTTTAATCATACATGCTTTGTCATCCCTAAATCTAACTTGACCACCATTGTATTCCTGCAGGCACAAAAAAATTATTTTATCTCTAGTCATATGGTGTGAGCATCCACTATCAATTACCCATTCATCATTATCTTCAACTTTTGCTTCCAGGGCCTTTTCCTCATTCATGATAATAGGTTCTGGTTCATCTTCCTTCATAGCATAGAATACCCAATCCTTTCTAGAGCCGGGTGCACTAGCAGAGTCTCCTGTCGGTTCATCCCCAGAGTCATCACTTACTCCTTCCTCATCCACTATGTAGTATATATTCTTCTTCTTGAATCTATATCTATTTTGATTAGGCCTGGATAATTTCTTAACTCTTTCTTCAAATCTAGCATTCCTTTCAAGACATCTAGATACAAAATGACCAATCTTATTATATTCAAAATATTTAAAAGGTGCTTTTCCTTCATACTTACTTCTAGCCATTCCTTTAGGTACTCTTCTAGTAAATAGGGCTTCAAGTTGCTCAAATTATTCATCTTCTTTCCTCGTATCTTCCAATCCCTTTGCATATAAGGCTTTCCAATCACTTTTGTCGATAGATGATGATGCATGAAAAGATGGTTTAGATTTTACAGCTCTAGAAGGTACAAATTCTTCAAGCTCAAAAGTAGATAATTTCCCAATCAGAATATCTCTATTAACACAAGTGTTTATCAGTATTCTTAATTCATTAATCGTAGTAGCCTTCATCTTGTAAGCCAATGGTAAGGCTCTCAAGACTTTGGAAACTATTTCATCTTTACTCATAGATCCTCCACAATATTGAATTCTCATAAGAATCTCATTTAGTCTTTCCATAAACACAAAAATTATTTCATTATCCTTCATCTTCAAGTTCTCATACCTTACTCGGTAACCATCAAGTTTAGCAATTTTCACAATAGGGTCACCTTCATTCAAAGTTTGTACTTTATCCCACATAACCTTTGTAGATCATTTATCATTCAATCCCATGATTTGTTGATCAGTGAGTGCACACAAGAGGGATTCACTTGCTCTACAATCATTGTCAATATTCTTATCCAAATCTACCGAAACAAGATTACCAGATGCCAGATCATAAGGTGTATATCCTTTCTCTGTGATCTCCCAAACATCCTTGCCAAGAAATCAAAGATGAGTCTCCATCCTGATCTTCCATATCCCATAGTTTGTTCCATCAAGCTTAGGAATCTCTCTTATGAAAATAGTTGCTAGTGGATTTGAAGTGTTAGGTGCAATAGGATCTTCCTCAAGTGATTAAGCTTTTGCAAAAGAGGACCAGAGCTCTGATACCAATTGTTAGGATAACTGGTGAACAACTAAGAGGGGAGAGTGAATCAATTGTTAACAGATTATACAAATCCAACCACTTAATAACCATAAACTAGAGCACATAAAATTATTACCGGAATACCAGAAATAGATACCGATAAGCATTAAAACTTAATAATAAAACAAAGAATCAACATAATGCAACCATACCACATAACACCATGATTTGTACGTGGAAAACCCGGAAAGGAAAAAACCACGGTGGGAAGCCTACCCAGAAGTCAAATAATACTTCTACAGAAAGTATGTGATACAATGAGGGGCTTGCACATAGGAAGGCCAACAACCTAGAGCGTACTACTCATTATAAAAGAGTCCCACTGACTACAGAGGTTAAAACCATCTCAAGATGTTTGGACAATAATCAAAGAGATTGAATTGCTAGAGATAACATCTACCATGCCTGATTATAGTCCTTGTATGCTTAATGTTGGAGGACTAAATCCTTTTGTGAATCCAATTAGATCACCAATGATTGATCAACTCCTCTGCCTCAATGATATTATAATATTCACACATTAAATTCCTTGATGATGACCTCTTCTAATAACCATGATACACTACAAAGAGTTTCTATCTTTTATTTATACAAACCCTAAGGCCTAAACCAATTAGGTTGGCCAGCCAAAAGATATTACAATAATATAATTACATAAACCCATATTATAATGATATGCCATGTCGGCTTAAGACCAAAACAAAATTATCGAACTCACAAATTATCCCAATAACGTGTAGAGAACACGTTAACATGATACTGATCCATAAGTAGATACATACTAGACCTAAGTAGATTCACCACACCAAAGGAATGTCTACAATAAGCCAAAGAACAAACAAAGATCATCTCTTGCATCTTGAATTCCATCTAGAAGCTACACCAACACCACTTATGGATCCTGTCAAAATATCTTCAGTAAAAACTCTGTAGGTAAAATATTAAATGATGTCGGTAATGGTTTACAGAGTATATGTTAGCATCCAATCACCAAGTCAAAACCAACTGACCAAAACATACTCCAGAAGCATCAAACCAAACATGAATCGTGTCAAAAGCATCAAGTGATAAACTCTTCTATCGGTAACACAAGTTCTTCTACCGGTAGCCAAAGTTTGTCTGTTGGTACCGCTAACCAACCATAACAACTAGTGTTGATATCAATGAATTAAAATCAATCCAACAATTAGTCAATTCCATCATATTGCCAACAATCTCTCCCTTTGGCATTGATGGCAACACTAGACGTGAAATCATGTTTTTTTAATTTTTATATAGAGAGGAGAATTTATTGATAAAGATGTCCTCAAGACCTCATTTTAAAACTAAACTTATGGATAATAATAATAATTTTATTTTTTATTTATTTTAATATTATTAATCATATTAATTTAGTGTTTTTTATTAATATAGCAAGGAGAAGGCCCTAAATCCTAGAGAACAACAAGATCAGAGAGAAGCAACATAAGGTCTGACATCACATAGCTAACATAAGAACCACAACCACCCACTATAAAAATAGTCCAAAATGATCATGTCCCCGTAACTAAACATACTATTCTGAACTAACCACCATCTACATAACATATTGCTAGTAGTAAGATGATATAAAGAGTTAACAAAGTATCTAACAGTAATAAGAGTCTGATGCTCATGGAATGGAGACCAATTCCTTAAGTAATTCATTAAATACCTACTACTAACTATAATAGAGATAATTAAAAAACATAAATAAAAACTTAACTTCTTAATCAATCTTAATCGGATTTCAATTACTATCCATCCACTTCACTTTGCCAGTCCAAAACTTCACGGGAGTGGTCTCCTTCTTATCGTTCTCCTTGTCTAGTTTTGGCTCCTTCAATAGCTTCTTGTCCTCCTTTTTTATCTTTCTCTACCTAGAAGCAAACCCCATAGTTGCCTTTCTTATTATGCCATCGATGATGGCACACAAAGAATAAAAGGAGTTACCAATTTGGTCATAATGTTAATTGTATTCTTCAATGTTTGCTTCTAGGTTCATAACCCTCACTGGCAGCTCCATAATCTAACTTTGCATGTTCTTGTTGTTGTCCTTATCAGGAGGCAATTCTTGAGAGCAAGGCAACATGTCTACATAATCCTGGGAGTTAAGAGGCAGGGAGAGTGGATCAAAATTCTCCATGTCCTCTGAGGAATTACTCCATGCTTCTATCTCCTCCTCATAGTGTTCCACTTTTTCTTCCCCTTCAGCATGATACTCCTCATCCTCTGTATCCTCATTTGAGGAGTCATCATCCTCCTCTAGGTTTATTTCTTCTAGCAATTCATAAGTAGTACTTTAGGTTCAATTTGAACCTTATTATCCTTCACCAAGAGTAGAGCAAACCTTCTTTCTCATGAGCTACTCTCCTTCTGCTTTTCATGAGACATCTCCTCTTCTTTCTTAGATTCATACAAGTCAAATTCAATGGTAATGCTTTTGTTAGTAGAGTCTTTTTCAATATTTGTTGCTTTTATAGGGCCATTTTTGGGGGTTTCCAATTTCCTCTTGTCATCTCTCTTGTTTAAATTTCCTATTGTTGGTTTGTTCTTGTTTAACTTTTTTAGTAGATTTGTTAAAATATTGGGAAACCCCACATAATTATCGAAAGGCTCATTTAAGTAGCATGTCATATTCTTGAATTTATTTATTTCTTTTATATAATTCTTGATGCCAGGGGGGCTTGGAACCTTATATATCAAGTGGTTTAAAATATATTTTATAAAATTCACAATCTTCTAGACAAGTAGTATATAACATACATTGTTTTCTATGAAGTAAGGATATCTAAGTGTGATTGAAGAGAAAGTTTGTTAGATTGGAAAATGATCTTTTCTTTCTTCTTCTCTCTTTTTACTTCTATTATTTTTGTTCCCTTCGCACACACACACACACACACACACACACACACATAGTGTACATTAATAACTAGAAGAGGAGCATAGTATAAGTATCAACATAGAGAACAGAGCTAGACCCAAGACAAGGAGGAAAATACTCCACTCTAGCTAGGAAGGAGTTAATACAACCTGGACCATAATTGATGCCAATTATCCAATGGCTACAGAAATATAACTAGGCATCCAGCTACCAAATGAAACCTAAAAATAATTAGAAACTATACTAGCAAACCATATGAGTTTACCATAACTCAAAGAAAAAAGGAGAATGATTAGAACCATGCCACCCATGAGTATCAAAACATATACATAATCAAGCAATTATAATGTCAAAAAACCTCTATACAGTCTCATCAATTAAGAAGAGGGAAATGTTTCCCTTGAACCCTCTATGCCTACACCAGTATCTTTCTTCTCTGAATAGGACACTAGAGAAACTAACTTTGAAGTTCACGAAGGGACCTCTTTTGCCTGTTCAAAGTGGAGCTCTTTTAACCTCTTGCAGCCACCAACATTTCACAAGATATTTATCAAAATATTTTATTCTATAACTTCTATGTGCAAGAGAAAACTAACACATTTATTATTTTTCAAAGAAAATAAAAATTAAAAATAAATAAGATAGAGTTGGTTTAATTAAATTCTCAAAAGATGTTCTTTGTTTCCTTCATAAGAATATTCAATTGTTGAAGATAATTTTATATCTACTAATGAAGTAGAACTAACGTGCTAAAGTCTTATGATAGTTAATATTATAAATGATTGTATTGATTTGTTCTAGATTGTAAAACTTTACAATATTTACACTTACATAATGACTTCAATAAATCCCTTGTAATCTAAATAAACTTTATTATCTCTATCTGATATTAACAAAACATTACAACAAATTGACAATACAAAACAAACATCAAATATAATCTATTGAACAATTAGATAAAAGCTGAAGACTACACTAAAAATAACATGATATCTGAACTTAAAATTATAATAATATAACAATTGAAATTATTTTAATATATAATACCATTAATATGTTTTATGTAATTTTATAACATGTTTCATGGTCTCTATGTTCTCCAGCACCTAAACCTGCTGAAATAAATATACATTATTCATCAGGACCGCTAGCTCGTAACATTTCTATTCTAACAGTAATGAAAACACTTATCGTTTCACTCTTTTTCCCTTAACTCGATGCATAGTCCGTGGAAAGAACCGCTTGGGTTTGAACATTCAGCAGCCACGGACACTGATCAGTAAAAGTAAAATCAATCATATCAGCAAATAAAACCTATATTACCAGACGCTGTGAGCAACAAAAATATGAGAAACGCATACATAACCTTCGCCATGTGAGGAAACGATTACTATTTATATCTTTTGTTTATTATTAGCATTACATTTGTGCTGCGTAATTTGGACGTCCAATCCAATGTATATCTTTTGGAGTACTTGTTTAATACAACGATTCATTGCATACACGCCGATATACTGATTTATTATTTATTTATTATATTGTAAGCGAAATAAATGTTTCTATGCAATTTACGGCAATATGTCCAAGGTTCCTTTCCAGTAACATGTCTCATATGAGGCTGTTTCGATCCGTTTCAGCCAATTGGATTGCAATATAATTGTTTAACGGCCACCTGAGCACTAGGGCCTATCTTAAATGTTTAGGGAGTGATATCTTTGTAAGAATAGATATAATAGCTTATTTATACTTTAAAAAGTTTATGTACAATATGTCAACAAGAGATATCATTTGAAAACAATATTGTCTAATCAACGAATTTATTTTAAGTTTAATAGTAACCTTAATATTCATGTTAGACCATGGGTTGCTTATGATGGGTTGTGAAGACTTAGTTTCGTGGATGCTCCGATGTGGTCATATGTATTATTTGCTTATGTACACCTTATTTGTAGGATGTAAATGATGTCAACCTTATGTGTTCTCCCACTAGGGGTGAACTCCGATATCATTTTGGTGTTATGTGGTGTTTACGTTCCTCTATTTAAATGTGGATTAAATGATGTTAATCTTAAATGTTGTGGTATGGATTCATGAAGCATGTGGGTGGGTATAATGGAAAGTATTCATTAGTTTTTAATGCAATTAAAGTATGCATGGAAATTAGATGCATGCAATTTGTTTTAAAGTAGGATTGGTTGTAATGTATGGATAAATTGTAATGGATGAAACTCATCATGTTATCTATAATTTTAACCTACCGAATGAATTTATCCTTGTTTAAAGTATTATCATGTCATTAAGTTATTCATTTTAATTTCTTGGAGGGCATTACAATGTGTGTCTATATATATATACACATATATATAAGCTAGTAGCATCCATAGTCATAAATCTAAAGAAATGAAATAAGGGTTAAATAAGGGTTTAATTAGGTTTATAATGAAGGTTCGATTAGGTTTAGTGTTAGACTTAGGATTCAATTTGTTTTATGGTTGGACTTAGGGTTCTGTAATTTCTATCATCAAAATCATCAACTAAAAATGTCTAAAAATGTAAGTAGTCATAATTAATGTCTATCCCTCATATAAGTCGAATCATGTACATCGCACAAAATAAATGTCTGATCATGTCAATGCAAAATGAAACAAGAGTTTTCTCAAGAGTGGACATTACATCTAACCTTCCATCTAACCTTATCTAGGCAGTGAGAGTTCCTTGGGGTTGTTGGCGGACACATTACAGGTTCAATTATTTTAGTGTTTAATTACGTGTTTACCATTCTGGTTCAATTTGGTTTATTGTTAAATTAGGGTTAGAGTTAAGATTAAAATTTACTTTAGGTAAAATAAGGTAACAATTCAAATTGGTAAATTTAGGGTTAGGTTAAGGGTTCAATTTAGTTTAGTGTTATGGTCCACTTCAAGTTGATGTAATATGAAGGTTAAATTTGATATACAGCTAGAGTTAGGTTTTATATAGTTTACTATTAAAGTTAAGCTTTGTTTAGTATTAGGGTTAGAATCAAGGTTAGAGTTCAATACAGTTTAAGTGTCAATTAGATTTTATTACAGCTTAATTTTTCCAATTTTTTAATATGGATAAAATGTTAATTTAGAATTAGGATTATTGCTAGATTAGTTTTGAGATTATGGATATATATAGTTTAGTCTTAGGGTTCAATTTGGTACATATTAGTTAATTTTAGGGTTAAGGTTCAATTTTTTTTGGTGTTTAGTTAAGTTTAAGGTTTTGGTTAATGTTATGATTTAACTTGGCTTAATGTTAAGGTTAGAGTTTAATTAAGGTCATGATCAGATATAATTACATTTAGGTTTATTTTAAATTACATTATGATGAGGGTTCCATTTCAAGGAATCTTGCAAAAGGACAAATTTGTTGTAAGATATGTTGAAATAAAGACAAACATGCAATCATCACTCAACAAATGATACAATCCATCTAGAAGATAGAATGCTAATAAAATTCAATCCATCAAGAAGATACAATCATCACTCAACAAATGATAATTAATTTCATAAATATAATTTAATTGATTATATTTAAGTTAATTTAATTTAAATTAATCTAGTTAAGTTATTTAATGAAACTTAATTAAATTAAAGTTAATTATTATACTTAAGTATTATTAAATTTCATGCTTGTTGTTAAAGTGTTATTATACTTTAAATTGTAACTATTAAAGTTATAATACTTTTAAAATTATTGCGATGATATGTAAAGTATTAAAGTAACACATTTTATTATTAAAATCTTAAAGTATTATACTTTGTTATTAAATTATTAAAGTATTATTCAACTTTATTTAAGTATTGTAAATTAAAATAATATTTAGATTTTAGAAACTAAAGTTAATCTTTTTTATTATTCGAGAACTATGAATGTACACAAAACTACAATTAAAAATTGAATGGCACAAATCCCAAAAGAAAGAAAAATGGATGATTCTCTTAATATTTTTTCTAAAATTGTATAATGTATGATTTCCTTGTGATAGTTACAAACGCCAACATTTCACAAGTATTCTAGGATTTATATGAGCAAGAGAAAACCAGGACATTTATTGCTCAATTTTTTCATTATGTGGTTTAAAATATTGACAAAACCCCTCCCATTAACAATATGAACACTTACATTCTTCTCCCTACTAATTTGAGGAAATAGAAAATAATTTATTACTCATGTGGTGATAACTTAAAGTTTAAATAAACAATATATAAATAGAAGGTAGAGGAAATGTCTAATTTGAGTTAGGAGATGGCAATAAAGAGTATGGGATATTTGCATGTCATAGAAGTAGTTGATATTAGTGAACAATTGGGGTTCCAAATATAATTCGAATGAATGTTTAATATTTAATTTTGGTAATATTGTAAAGAATAAGTTCATTTCACTAAGAATCTTTTTAGAGGGATGTTGGAAAAGTTGTTTAAATATATTTTTCTTCTTATTATTCTTAATAAATTATCATTTATTTATTAAATAGTTTCAGAATTATTTAAATTGGCTTTTAGACATGAGAAAATGTATGGATATAAATTAGCTAGGATGAAATTAATTAGAAAAAAATCAAATTTTAAATGATTAGGAAGCTACCACAAATTTTAATATATAGAGGACACAAATGTAGAATCATTGCTTTCCATGTGAGGTAGATAATAGAGCTTCATGTGAACTTAAGTTATAAGAGGCTATGAGGACTATATGTATAGTGAATAGGGGACACTACTTGATGTATGGGCACTCCACGTACACACCCAAACACATGTTATAGTACCATTAATAAGGGATTCTCCACCTAGCACATAATTTGATAGCATTGATGAAGGGATACACCACCGAATATTTATGCTTTGCATAACAAATAAATTGGATGTAAATGGAAAGAATAGAAATAATTTATTTTCTATTACTTCAGCTGAATTAAATATAAATACTTATAAATTAAAATGCATAGTCACATGACATTTAAAAATACTACATGATATAACTACTACTCATCTCTTAAATGAACAAGAATTCTTCTCAACTTAAAATGGTCACTCTACTTTGAATGACCCACTCCACTTTGAATGATCTACTCAAATATAGATGTCTACTCAACTTTGGATGATGAAGCAAATATCTCAACCCAGTGCCTCTTAGAAATCTAATGCCCCTTCTTAATGAATATTTGATGCAGCCATAACTGGCAAAACCCTCAAAGAGAATCAATCGGCTTATGCAGCAAGAGCAACAAAGTGAAAGCATCAAGAAAACACAACACGATTACATAGATAGATCATATTATTGCTTTAGAACTTCAAGAAACCATCCAGCTATCATCATATAATCATGAAAGAACAGTTGGTAGTTAACTGATGATATGCAGGCTATCAATCTGATACAATCCAATCGGGACTCTAAGAATCAACTAGATCACAAAATGTGGATCTCGATGCTTATTCTAAATTCTAGTTCCTTTACTCGTACAAATGATTACATAATATCATATTTATAGCCATCAGAACACATCTAGGTCGGCCTCATAAGATTACATTTACGAGTGCAACAAAATGAAACATGTAACAAGATCAACCATAAGAATTACAGAAATCTTTCTAGAAAGTAACAACCAAGAGGTGTGGTTTAGAAACAAGGTTGGCCACATGCCAAAGAACATTAGACAAGACCCAAAATAGATCCACACACTTAGAATTGTGTCAATAATGAAGGAAAACCAACCGGTAAGCACAAAAAATGTCTGAGAACCCTAAAATAGCCAACCAAAAGCGATAAGTGACCGAAAAAAAACCCAAATGAATAGAAAATATAGAATCAAGAACATGAACCAGCCTATAAACCAAAAATAAGATCTTCCATGGAAAGAAATCAACTACTGGTATCAACCGGTAAGAACATAGAAAACTGCATAAACAACTAGACAAGAACAAAACTGAAAGGAAATATTTTTGGTTGATGCAAGATTGCTCATCGAGTGGGGATTCTCCTACATTAGAAAACCCAGTTATAAAAAGATGTTCCATGAGAGGCAACTCATGGACATCTAAATGGATTTGAAATAAACACCCCATGCTCATTTATGATCTAAACATTTTTCAACCTCTACTTTAGCTCTTTCGGTGCATCAACTGGCTTCTCTAACCTCTAAATTTCTCTATTTCTCTTCGTTGTCTTCGTGTATACACATTGTCTCTATTTACTACTCTCTTTCTTCTACAAGTCTGATTTGTTTTTGTCGCAAGACTTCATCTGGTTTGTCACCATAGTTCTTTGTCATCCAGTTCTATCTGTCCATTAGGCTCATCTATAAGATCCTTCTACAAACTCATATCACCCTCTGATACAACCTCTGCAACCTGTTCTATAAGATCTTTATTTAAACCTTCCGGGTGAACTCACAAAGCTGGTTCCCACTTTTTGGTACATCCTGATTTTTGCTGAAATCATACATTTTTTGGAAAATATAATTATTTAAGCTTTAAGAGGTCCCTTTTGAAGTAATTAATTGAAGAGAGTTAGTCAAAGGCTCTTAGATCAAAATTTCTTGGATAGAACCTCTTTACTTCTAAATCATACTTGCAATGGAGTCTCCTTTGCATCTATCAAATGCTGATAATAAACCAATTTTACATTAGCTTTTGAGGGGTCAAACGAATTCATTTAGAAGTTTTGTTTTCTTGAGGATTTAGTCCTTATTATAAGCTTTCCAAATAGTATAATTTTTAATATATTTAAGTTTATTAATATATTTTTATTTTATTTTTTATGAATGTAGGTTTTTCACCGAACATGAACTTCTTTGTTCAATGCATTGGGAAAAATAGCAAACTAATTAAAAAAAATTCTGAAAAATATATATGCCCTAGGTATTGATGTCTTCTTTCTAACAAAAAAAATAAAACTTAATTTTGATATATATAGAGCAAGTTATGTGTTCAAACGTACACCTATATCTAAATTATAAATTGTCGGACTTCAAAACTTAATAAAATAAAAAATATTCAACATATCACTATCAAACCAACTACATGCCCTGGGTATTGATGTTACAAACCAAAATTTAAAAGAGATAAGTTTTTATCATTCATAGAAAAAAATTTATATGTTTCGGGATGCACATCACTCTTAAAAAATGTTGTTTCCTGTAAAAAACTACTTTTGAGGGAGATGGAAAAATCAATAAAATTTTATTCAAAAAAATTTGAAAAAAATATATTTAGAATCTACAAAAAGGATGTTACAAATCACTAGTTTACATCATCTTCAAATTCTTAACGATTTAAAAGTTATAGGTGTCGGAAAGTGAAGGTTTTTTGCAAAATGTTCATCTAAGTGTCAAAGTTGGTCAAAAAGTGGGAACCAGTATTGTGAGTTCACCCTTCCAGTATAACCTCTGCCACCATTTTCTCAATACCGCAACTTTCCTCACGACTCAGATTCTTCACCCCCTTCTCTTTATCCTTTAAAAGAAATCAATTTAAACATTTTCCCATCCTTCTCAATAGTGATTAGGTTTCTTCTACCATCATAAATAGATCCTCTATCAAACTGCCAAGGTTTTCCCAACAAGACTTGTCAAGCACTCATAGATACAACATCACACAAAACCTCATCTCTGAAAGGTCCAATATTAAAATTCACAAAACACTGCTCCTTTATGTCTATCTTTTGATCATCTTGGAACCAACTTACCTTATAAGGACAAGGATTCTCAAACCTCTTAAATCTAAGCTTCACAACAATCTCCTCAAATACCAAATTTTTAGTACTTCCACTATGTATACTAACCTTGCAACATTTACCACCTAATTTACACATAGTCTGAAAAAAATTCTTCATCTGAGTAGATCCGATATCCTTTCTTCTAAATATAAAAGATTCTCCTTGCTCCAGTGCATAGTCAGATATGGTACCTTCACCTTCCGGTTCCTGGCTTGCAACATGACTTCTTGCCATTCCCTTCTTACATTCATAAAATTTGGTCAAGTTTCTCCACACTTGTAACATTTACTAGGAAATTCTCTATCAATACTGCTTCGACCTTTCCTCTGTCTTTTATGTTCTGGTTCTTTACTCCATTGAGGTTTTGATTCATCTTCCTCAACTGGTTTCTTCATACTGTCACTCATATGACCTTTGAATTTCTCCTTCCCTCTATTTGGTTGTCTCCTTTTCATCTTCTCCTCGGCCTTCAAATCATACTAGTAAGCTTCCTCAACTGTGAAAACCCTCAACATACTCATCTCATCCTAAATGTTAAATGCAAGAACATTTATGTACCTTGCCACCTTTTCTCCATCCATCTCTCTATGTCCAGATCTAATCACCACCTTTTACAATTCCTTAGTATATTCCTTCACAATCATGTTTCTCTATTTCAGGTTCTGCAACTTCTTGAACAACTTCAATTCATAGTCTCGCAGTTTGAAATTGACCTTCATCTTGCAACCATCTATCTCTAATGGGTGATATTCAATTCACCATTCTCTACTCTGACTTTGTACAATTCTTTCCACCATAAAGAAGCATGCCCTTTCAACTTAGTCTGTGTTAACTATAAACTCCGTGGGTCCTTGACATCCTCAAACTTGTAGTAATCCTCCAACTCTCCAATCCAATCAATCAAATCCTCTAGGTCCAGTGTTCCAAAAAAGTTGGAAACTTTAACTTTATGAACTTTACTCAATTGCACGATGACTTTCAGGGATCTTTTCTCTCTTTCATCTTTCGGTCCTTCATCTTCCTCAAGCTCTTCATCAGCTTATTCATATTCATCCTCCAATTCGAGGTTTCTTCACAAACAATCCAAAGTGTTTTGGATTTAATTCCTCACTTCATTCTTGAAGTCTTCCATCATCTACTCTACTCTCTAGGCATTTATCCTTCTAGATGGCATCTCCTCTTTGAAACCGCTAAATTGTCTCACCTTGGTGATCTAACTACTAGTTTCAATTGCCTCCCTTGGACGATCTAGTGAACACATGCACATCCTACCTCCAATCGGCGATCTGTACAGCCCAAGGAATGCCTCAATATTCGTAAACAATTTTTCCACCAGCTGGTCCATAACGAGCTCTAATACCACTTGATGCAGCCATAACTAGCAAAACCCTCAAAGAGAATCAATTGGCTTATGCAGAAAGAGAAACACAACAACATCAATAAGAAAACATAACAAGATTACATAAACAGATTATATTATTGGTTTAGAACTTCCGGCAACCATCTAACTATCATAATACAATCATCAAACAACATCTATGAGTTAACTGGTTACATGTAGGCTATCAGCCAAATACAATCCAACTGAGACTCTAAGAATCAACCAAATCACAAAATGTGAATCTCGATCCTTATTCTCAATTCTAATTCCTCTACTCCTACAAATGACTACATAATATCATATTTATAACCATTCCAACATATCCAGGCCGACCTCATAAAATTACATTTACTAATGTAGCAAAATGAAATGTGTAACTAGGTCGACCCTAATGGTAAAAGCTTAAACCTGTGTCACACTTTTACAAAGGAAAAGGTTAACACAACAATAACTGTTCAATTTCATCGTCATAAAATTGTCATTGCTATTTTGAATTTAAAGATGATGCAAACTAAAGAAAGATGTTAAATTTGTTGAAGTTTAAGTCTACTATTTTTTGAAATTTTTTTGTCAATAATTTATATGGTTTTTTTTAGCTTTAAAGTCCATTTTTTTATTGCTGAAAAAAGTTGAAAATCAGGGGGTTCAAAAGAAAATGTAAATCAACTTTTTTTTTTTGATTTTTATATCCATTATAGATCACACACACACACACACACACACACACACACACATAATGCATGGAAAAATAAATAAAAATTTGATGCATATTTTCCTTGTTATAGCATTTGGAAGTCAAATATGGCAAAATTTGATGGTTTTTGTCCCCCAGCACAAATTGTCTATTCAATTTATGATAATCAGAAAATGAAAAATACCCTTTTGGAGAAAACTCTCTCTTCTAGTGAACCATTTTTTTTTTCTATTTTTTTAGAAGTGATTCGATATTTTTTTTTTGTTTTTCAAACCAGCCTCTTATAGAACAAAAAAATACCTAGTCGTACTGTTTTTAAAATTTTTTTTATTAAACTTATCAAAACATTATAAAAATTATATGAGTAGAATCATGACATCGATCTCTACAAAATGGTATTTTAACTTTTTTGAATAATTTTAATTTACATATTGAATTTTATTGCAGAAGTGACAAGTTTTAGAAAATCATCATTTTTGTAATGCCCTGTCAGGAACCCTAAAGGAAAACATCATAATCTATGCAACTAAGGGTGAAATAATTTTATTTTTTTTTAAATGCATGAATTAAACCTTAGTACATCTAATACCATAGCGGAAGTTTTACACCTGAATTTCCTACGGGTTGCCAATGAATATTACTTCATAAATTAAATATTTAAGATAAAATTTCTGCAATGAAAGAATCTAAATTTCTTCAAGCAATCATATATTATATACATCAGAAATCAGTAATTGAAGTAGCATATATTACAATATTTCTTTGCTTTCAATTTTCAAAAATACATGTTTTCAAAATGAAATTACATCATGAGCTAAAATGATACAAATGAAAGTTACATATAGTTTCTTTTCAAAACCTCTAGTATTTAACGGATAGATGGATAGGAAGAAGAGTCGGTACATGAATCACGATCTAAGATCATCAGCGAAGTACTTCCTCGCCCGAAGATACGTACCAGAACATTCGATGGGAAGTGACACTACCACCCGACCATGTGATTCCGAAAAGGAACCACCCCACCGTGCTGGAGATAGTAGATAACCCTCAAGCAAGCAAAGTGATACAAGACCAAAAGACTACAAGACTCCACTTACATTCATGTGACCTAACTCACAGAACACTAGTGACTCTAAGGAGAAAGTGTCATCGCATGTCTTACGGTGGATACCATTGTACAGCCTCCATAGGTCCCGGCCCCCATCCTGGGTTATCCTGGTGACCTCTCCCGAACCTCTGATTCCAACTAAGACTCATGTGGACCTTACCAATCCTCTCATGATGACAAGGTGGTAAGTTTGCCATTCTAGGCCTTCTCGCTACATTATGAGCCCTATACTAGCACTCACCTATGTGCGAGGCACATTATTTCATTTAACTTTTATTCTACCCTTCCCTAGTCATTTATTAGGTTTTCACTTTCTTAACCAACTTCCGACGGGTTATCCTGTCACCTCTTCGGCACAGTTCCCGCTCGAAAGCCACTCTCTCTCTTAGGACACTATGGGTTAGTTCTATCTATAGAACTCTAAGGCGACACAGATAGCCATTCCCAAACTTGACCTACCTCAAATGAAAGATACAAAATTACTAACCTAAGTTTGACCATTACGAACAACTCACAGTGGCTCATTTCCTTAAGGTTAAAACCTCTAAATAACTGGCCAAGACACAACACAAGACAAATTGACAACAATCTTTCTTAAAACAACCAAATGTATAAATAGCTTGCAATTTAAGATTTCCAGAAAATAATAAGAATTTCAACTATATTAAACCAAATAAATCAATGTCATCATTTGTTGACAAAAGAGGTAAATAAATCAGGGTACATGGACATCTAGAGAGATTAGGCGATATAAACTTATAATTTTAATTCATAAGAAATGTCGATACTTTCTTAAAGAAACATATTTTCTATATTACATCTTCCATAACATCTATCATGCTCCCTATCCACTAACCTTATAATATAACTACAAGCTTAAATAACCCTATTCACTACTATAGAAATTAAACTAGCTAACATTTATTTCACTATGATTTCCATTCAGCTATTTTAAATGACTAATAATTATATTTTTAATTAACAATGATATAAGCATAATTATATAAATCACCATAACCTATGTTCAAAAAAAAATACAAATTCCAACCTTCGTTATATATTAAACAAAATCAAATGAAACCCTGACCTCTTTGCAAGCTTGAATCTGATTTGTGAACCTTCTGACGATCTTCCACCAATTAGCTCTATGCCTTGCTTGTCAATCTCAAACTTGCTATTCTTCAACTCACTATTCTCCAACTTGCTATTCTCCTATTTCATTCTCTATTCCTTCGTTGCATCTCCATCCTCTCTTCTCTTCCAACTCAATGGTATATATATAAGGTTGTCATCTACCCACTTTCCTACTTTCGGGCTATCTCTACTAGTGGTGGATTGACTCTAAGTGACACCACTCAAGATCTAATTACAACATAACAGTCCTAGTCATTATTGAACACCTATGTGTTCATCATGTAAAGTTATTCATTACCTATTTCACGACACCACACTTCTAAAGTGGTTAAGTCCTTATTTATAGATAATACATGTGGCTTTTGACTTCAATACTAAATTTACTTTACTAAAAATAACTTCCTAACTATGTGCAAGGTTAAATTACCATATAATTCACGTAGAAAATGGTGGATATGGGTGGGTTTACGTGGGCTGATGAACCACGTTATTTTCTAAGTTAATCCTCACATTAATTTTTACCCTTACATTACTTTCCACCACTACATACCTTAATGGGAAAGTTTGCATATAAATCGGTGCCTCCACTGTATTTGCAAGTTAACGTGGTGCATGGAATACCAATACCCATCGTGGTTTATGCTTGCTTGCAACGTGGCTTCCACGTGGAGTATGAAACATTACAAAGAGAGGAGGGTAGTCGTTGTCTGCTGCACATGGAGAAGCGTTTAATTAAAATGGGAGATGTGTATAATGAAAGGGAGGAGGGTGATCAATAGTAATATCGACCCCTCCATTTATTAAGGGGGGTGGTCGATATTACTATCGACCACCATAATTATTAGTTTACTTAAATTTAAAAACCTGCCATTACCTTTTTAAAATTTGTTTTATTTTAATTTCATTATTATATTTTTAATAATTAATTAATGACTTTAATTAATATAAATATTTAAATATTAATCCTTCTTAGCAAATTATATTTGTAAATGTATATTTTGGTTTCTAATATTTATAATGAGCGGCATTTCTTATATATATATATATATTCAAATAATTGAATTATGTATATATTATACGTTCGAAAAGTTTATAAAACATGACATATTTATAATTCTAATTATATACACGCATAATCCAAAATCACAGTAAACCGATGGCGATATAAACTACCAATAATATGATCACCTTATCTCAACTCAAATAACTACTTATCAGTGATTATTGCCTTCCGAGTATATTATGTCCTTACATTTATTCAAATGATCGAATTGCAACTATCGAGCTAACAAGTTGATAAAATTCATATCGACTCATACTAAGATATTAACTCACTAGATCACTTGATTCTTTTTCCTCCAATTACCAAAACTACTCTTATGGACGTAATAAACGTAACATTTACCAATGACATACAAAAATTGGGACACTAGATATGCAGACTGAGCAAGAATCAAACGACTTTTATAAAGATCAAACAATGAAATATGAAGACCAAACCAATTGACAGAATGACTTACTGAAGGCACTCACCCGAGTGTAACTGACTAAAATTAGGGTCAACTACTATCTCCTTCACTTCCATCAGAAAATATAAGGCACGCTCAGACCTGTGTAGCCAGGTGGAGACGATACCCCGTACCTACCCGGTACTTGTACCTGCAACATCCTGCATCACCGACCACACATGCATATATACATATATCAAAATTTTAACATACACACCGATGAAGGAGATTCACGACGTTCCCTGTCTCACCAAGATGAGTGAAGGAAAATCATCCCCATGCATCCCATACACTCGCAGATACACAACACACAGTGCATAGATGAAGTAAAGCGTCAGTACATAGCAATGAACCATATAATGCCATAAAACATAAATACATAAATACTGCAAATAAAACATATGTCTCATAATCAGATGAAACATGAAACAATGTTATACAATTCTAAATAACCAATGATAATGTATCTACTGAATAATAAGAACAAAGTATCAGTTCAAACGAGTAAGGGTACTACATTCTCCCCCCCAAGACTAGGCTTACTCCTGGAAGCCAAAAACAAATATGGATATAACTCTTTCATCTTCACTGCATCTTCCCAAGTTGCCGAGGTCTCATCATTTGGGTCCCATAGGACCCTTACCTGGTCGATGGTGCGACCCCTGAGGATCAAATCCTGATGCTGAAGAATGCGCACGGGTTCCATGGAAAGCTACCCATCCTCGACCTGCAAAGAGTTCCAATCAAGAACATGTGTCACATCAGGGTGATAAGGTCGAAGAACTGAAACATGAAAGACATCGTGGATGCGGGATAGACTCGGTGGTAAGGCAAGGCAGTTAGCAATAGGACCTATCCTCTCAAGAATCTCGAAAGGGCCTACAAACCGAGGTGCCAACTTAGAACCCTTCCCATAATGGATCGGACTCTTCCGTGGACGCACTCTCAGAAACACACGGTCGCCAATAGAAAATTGACGAGCTATCCTATGAGCATCTGCATACTTCTTCTGCCTATCCTGTGTAGCTACCAAATTCTCTCGAATTAGCCCCACTTGTTGCTCCATCTCTCGAAGAATATCCGGACCTATAAGCACCCTATCCTCTAACCGATCCCAACTCAAAGGAGTACGGCAAGGATGACCATATAATTCCTGAAAGGGGGACATACCTATGGAGCTATGATATCCATTGTTATATGCAAACTCTACAAGGTAGATATAATCCTCCCAACGTGACTGCTGGTCCATAACATACATGCGAAGCATGTCCTCCAAAACCTGATTCACTCTCTCTGTCTGACCATCCGTCTCTAGGTGATAGGCAGAACTAAAGTTCAATTGAGTTCCCAAAGCATGCTGAAGTGAGGTCCACAAAGCTGAGGTAAAGACAGGATCTCTATCAGAGATGATCCGCCTCGGAACCCCATGCAGTCTCACTACTTCCTCCAAGAAGACTCGTGCCACCACTGCTGCTGTATAGGAAGCTCGAATAGGAACAAAATGAGCAACCTTAGTCAACCTATCAACTATGACCATAATGGCATCATGCCGACGTGAAGAGACAGGCAACCCAACAATGAAATCCATGGAAATGATATCCCATTTCCAATCTAGTATCAAATTAGGTTGAAGAATCCCTACCGGGTGCTGATGCTCTGCCTTCACCCGCTGACATTCCAAACACTTTGACATGAAATCAGCAATGTCACGTTTCATACCTTCCCAATGATAAATTTGTCTGAGATCTGCGTGCATCTTCTCTACACCTGGATATACCGAATAAGGTGCACGATGGGCCTCAGTCATGATCAAAACGCGAAGACCCTCTAAAGAAGGTACATAAATCTGCCCATGGTGATGAAGAAGTCCATCTGCCTCAAGATTATATCCAGAATATCTTCCCTCTAAAATCCTTCCAGACTGTATCATGGTTCTAACATCTTGATACCAAGTATCCTGAGGGAGAACTCTGAGAATCCTCTCTCTCAAGTCAACTCCAAGGGACAATACCAAAACTTCATGCCGCCTACGACTCAAAGCATCTGCCACCATGTTCTCTTTTCCCTGAATGTATCGAACATCAAAATCATATTCGCAGAGAAATTCCATCCATCTCCGTTGTCGAGCATTCAAATTTGGTTGTGTAAAAATATACTGTAGACTACGGTGATCACTATGCAGTTCAAAACGACGCCCTAACAAAAAATGTCGCCATCTAACCAAGGCATGAACTACAGCTGCCAACTCCAAATCGTGAACTGGGTAGTTCAACTCGTGGTTCTTGAGTTTGCGAGACTCATAAGCAACCACTCGTCCATCTTGCATAAGCACTGCACCTATACCTTCCAAAGAGGCATTTGTGCATACTACAAAATCTCTAGATGGATTTGGAACTGCCAAAATCGGAGCACTGATAAGGAGTTCCTTCAAGGTACGAAAAGCTGACTCACATTGTTCTGACCAAACAAACTTCTTCCCTTTTCGCTGTAGAGAAGTAATCGGGTGACCTATCCGGGAAAAGCCTTGAACAAATCGACGGTAGTATCCGGCCAAACCCATAAAACTTCGAACTTCTGAAACATTGGTTGGTACTGGCCATTCAACAATGGCTTGGATCTTTGACGGATCCACGGATACACCTTCCCCTGAAACTATATGACCAAGATAGTTTACCTCTGATTGAAAAAAATCACACTTTGCCAAATTAGCATGAAGTTGGTTTTCCCTCAAGCACTGCATTACCTGTCGTAAGTGACCTTCATGTTCTTCCATGGTTCTAGAATAAATTAATATGTCATCTAAGAACACAAGGACAAAATGATCAAGGTAGGTGCGAAAAACCCCATTCATGAGGCTCATGAAAATTGAAGGCGCATTCGTCAACCCAAATGGTACTACTGTGAACTCATAGTGACCATAACGAGTGCAAAACGTTGTCTTATTAATATCTACATCCTGGATACGCAACTGGTGATATCCAGATTTCAGGTCAATCTTAGAGAATATCTTGGCTCCCTTTACTTGATCAAAAAGATCATCAATACGAGGCAAAGGATATCGATTCTGGATGGTTACCTTATTCAGCTGTTGGTAATCAATGCATAACCGAAGAGAACCATCCTTTTTCTTAACAAAGATAACAGGCGCACCCCAAGGAGAAACACTAGGACGAATAAATCCTTTGGCTAACAACTCTTCCAGTTGTAACTTCAATTCACTTAACTCCTGAGTGGTCATCCGATATGGAGCTCTCAAAATAGGTTCTGCACCAGGAACCAAATCAATGTGAAAATCTATGTCTCTCTTTGGAGGCATACCAAGAATATCTAATGGAAATACATCAGCATACTCTTGAAGAATAGGGTGACTATCAAGAGCGATTTCTCGACTCTTTAACTCATCCATGTCCTCAAGGGTAACTGCAAAAAGCTGACACCCTCTACGCATGCACCGCTTAAGTTGCATAGCAGAGATCATACGTAAGGATATTGGTCTCTGAATTCCAACAATTTTCACTTCCTTGCCAAGGTCATCTAAACACTCCACTGTCTTCTTGCGACAATCTACGTGAGCATTATGAGAAGATAGCCAATCCATTCCCAACACAACTCCATAAGAACCCAAAGGAATGACTCGAAGGTCAACTGAAGTAAGTATGGTTCCTAAATTCAACTCACAACTGGGGATAAAGGCAACTACAGAAATACGGACACCTATTGCCAACTCTACTTGCCACCTATTCATCTCCTTAGCAGACGTGAGTCCACACCTCTCCACAATAGACGAAGAAATGAAAGAATCTGAAGCTCTAGAATCAAAAAGTACAAAGATAGGGATTCCACGCAACATACCTGCTGCTTCTATAACTGTACCTTGATGATCAGCCTGGCAGTTATCCACCGCTGCGAACACTCTATGAGATCTGCCCACATCTCCCACTGTAGGCTCTGACGCTGCCGGCCGTTGACTACCTGTGTTGTGGAAATGCTGAGGACACTGCGCAGCTCTATGACCATACTGCCCACAAGAGAAGCAAGCTCCTCTATTACTTGTCGGACCATTGGATTGCTGATAATTTCCTTGGCTAGGAGCATGAGATGCACTTTGCGAGGATTCCCCTGTAGGGCCCTGTCTGCCCCTCTGCCAATTTCTGTTTTTCCTAAATTGAGCATTGCCACCTTTCTGGCTCTGGAACTGTTTTGATTTTGATGGTTGCTGTTGCTGTGGTCCACCCTTAGCAGGTGCCTGCGGAGCCTTAAATGGTGCAGCTGACTGAAATTGATTACCACAAGCTCTATTCCCACTGGAAGGAGCACTCCCTATCTGCACACCTGTTTGCCCACCAAGAGCACGGCTAAGGTTTAGCTCTACCAATCGGGCCTTTGCCACAGCTATCTCTACTGAGGTTGGCTCGAACACCCTAACACCTCCACTAATGCGACATTCAAGCCCCTCAAGAAATGTTGTATGAGCATAGCCTCATTATTACCAATTCCAGCATACTGCTTGAGCTCATAGAATCTGTGCTCATACTGGTCTACCGTCATACCATACTGTCGTAGTGCATGGAACTCATCTGCCCGAGTCTGTTTCCACTGGGGCGAGAGAAACCGTGCTCTGAATCTTTCTAGAAACAGCTCCCATGTCATAGTGTTAATGCACACACCGATCATTTCCTCCTCCAGTCTCCACCAGATTGATGCAAAGTTTTCGAGACGCATAATAGCACATCTTGCCTTGGTGTTGCTACTATATGGGAACATAGCAAAACACCTATCCAGACCGATAAGCCAAGTCTCTGCCTCTAGACCAGTGCCCATACCATTAAAGAAAGGAGGATTGGACCTCATCAAGTCCTTTATGTGACCCAAAGAAACTGGATCTTCATTGTTTGCAATCCCTATCCTTCTGGGTGATCTTTCCCTTTCTCTCTCTTCTGGCATTGGCTGAACAACCTCAAGCCTAGGGCCTAACCTAGCAAGAACCTCTTGAAACATTTGTCTCAGCTCTTCCCTTTCGGGAACCTGCTCTTCTGTATGAGGTAAGTCCTGATGAACAGACTGTTCTGGCTCAGCACTAACATGAGTGGGTGGTGGTGAAGGACTATGATGATCAGAATCATGACCTCGTCCTCCACCTCTTCCTTTACCTCTGCCTCTATTGCGACCACCCATCCGGCCACCTCCCCTAGCTCTCCTAGCCATGGCCGAGTACTACAAAAGAGAAAAGATGCAGATTTATAACTAGGATAACAAGGAAAAACACAAATGTTAGGACCTAAATAAAAAAAACAAGTTGAATAGGCACACTTCAAACCCAGAGTACCCAATGTTGAAACTTAAGCTCTGATACCAAATGTAATGCCCCGTCAGGAACCCTAAAGGAAAACATCATAATCTATGCAACTAAGGGTGAAATAATTTTTTTTTTTTTTTAAATGCATGAATTAAACCTTAGTACATCTAATAACATAGCGGAAGTTTTACACCTGAATTTCCTAAGGGTTGCCAACGAATATTACTTCATAAATTAAATATTTAAGATAAAATTTCCGCAATGAAAGAATCTAAATTTCTTCAAGCAATCATATATTATATACATCAGAAATCAGTAATTAAAGTAGCATATATTACAATATTTCTTTGCTTTCAATTTTCAAAAATACATGTTTTCAAAATGAAATTACATCATGAGCTAAAATGATACAAATGAAAGTTACATATAGTTTCTTTCCAAAACCTCTAGTATTTAACTGATAGATGGATAGGAAGAAGAGTCGGTACATGAATCACGATCCAAGATCATCAGCGAAGTCCTTCCTCACCTAAAGATATGTACCAGAACATCCAATGGGAAGTGACACTAACACCCGACCATGTGATTCTGAAAAGGAACCACCCCACCGTGCTGGAGATAGTAGATAACCCTCAAGCAAGCAAAGTGATACAAGAACAAAAGACTACAAGACTCCACTTACATTCATGTGACCTAACTCACAGAACACTAGTGACTCTAAGGAGAAAATGTCATCGCATGTCTTACGGTGGATACCATGGTATAGCCTCCATAGGTCCCGGCCCCCATCCTGGGTTATCCTAGTGACCTCTCCCGAACCTCCGATTCTAACTAAGACTCATGCGGACCTTACCAATCCTCTCATGATGACAAGGTGGTAAGTTTGCCATTCCAGGCCTTCTCGCTACATTATGAGCCCTATACTAGCACTCACCTATGTGCGAGGCACATTATTTCATTTAACTTTTATTCTACCCTTCCCTAGTCATTTATTAGGTTTTCACTTTCTTAACCAACTTCCGAAGTGTTATCCTATCACCTCTTCGGCACAGTTCCCGCTCGAAAGCCACTCTCTCTCTTAGGAAACTATGGGTTAGTTCTATCTATAGAACTCTATGGCGACACAGATAGCCATTCCCAAACTTGACCTACCTCAAATGAAAGATACAAAATTACTAACCTAAGTTTGACCATTACGAACAACTCACAGTGGCTCATTTCCTTAAGGTTAAAACCTCTAAATAACTGGCCAAGAAACAACACAAGACAAATTATCAACAATCTTTCTTAAAACAACCAAATGTATAAATAGCTTGCAATTTAAGATTTCCAGAAAATAATAAGAATTTCAACTATATTAAACCAAATAAATCAATGTCATCATTTGTTGAGAAAAGAGGTAAATAAATCAGGTTACATGGACATCTAGAGAGATTAGACGATATAAACTTATAATTTTAATTCATAAGAAATGCTGATACTTTCTTAAAGAAACATATTTGCTATATTACATTTTCCATAACATCTATCATGCTCCCTATCCACTAACCTTATAATATAACTACAAGCTTAAATAACCCTATTCACTACTATAGAAATTAAACTAGTTAACATTTATTTCACTATGATTTCCATTCAGCTATTTTAAATGACTAATAATTATATTTTTAATTAACAATGATATAAGCATAATTATATAAATCACCATAACCTATGTTCAAAAAAAAATACAAATTCCAACCTTCGTTATATATTAAACAAAATCAAATGAAACCCTGACCTCTTTGCAAGCTTGAATCTGATTTGTGAACCTTCTGACGATCTTCCACCAATTAGCTCTATGCCTTGCTTGTCAATCTCAAACTTATTATTCTTCAACTCACTATTCTCCAACTTGCTATTCTCCTATTTCATTCTCTATTCCTTCGTTGCATCTCCATCCTCTCTTCTCTTCGAACTCAATGGTCTATATATAAGGTTGTCATCTACCCACTTTCCTACTTTCGGGCTATCTCTACTAGTGGTGGATTGACTCTAAGTGACACCACTCAAGATCTAATTACAACATAACAGTCCTAGTCATTATTGAACACCTATGTGTTCATCATGTAAAGTTATTCATTACCTATTTCATGACACCACACTTCTAAAGTGGTTAAGTCCTTATTTATAGATAATACATGTGACTTTTGACTTCAATACTAAATTGACTTTACTAAAAATAACTTCCTAACTATGTGCAAGGTTAAATTACCATATAATTCACGTAGAAAATGGTGGATATGGGTGGGTTTACGTGGGCTGATGAACGACATTATTTTCTAAGTTAATCCTCACATTAATTTTTACCCTTACATTACTTTCCACCACTACATACCTTAATGGCAAAGTTTGCATATAAATCGGTGTCTCCACTCTATTTGCAAGTTAACGTGGTGCATGGAATAGCAATACCCATTGTGGTTTATGCTTGCTTGCAACGTGGCTTCCACGTGGAGTATGAAACATTACAAAGGGAGGAGGGTAGTCGTTGTCTGCTGCACATGGAGAAGCGTTTAATTAAAATGGGAGGAGATGTGTATAATGAAAGGGAGGAGGGTGATTAATAGTAATACCGACCCCTCCCTTTATTAAGGGGGGTGGTTGATAGTACTATCGACCACCATAATTATTAGTTTACTTAAACTTAAAAACCCGCCATTACCTTTTTAAAATTTGTTTTATTTTAATTTCATTATTATATTTTTAATAACTAATTAATGACTTTAATTAATATAAATATTTAAATATTAATCCTTCTTAGCAAATTATATTTGTAAATGTATATTTTGGTTTCTAATATTTATAATGAGCAGCATTTCTTATATATATATATATATATTCAAATAATTGAATTATGTATATATTATACGTTTGAAAAGTTTATAAAACATGACATATTTATAATTCTAATTATATACACGCATAATCCAAAATCACAGTAAACCGATGGTGATATAAACTACTAATAATACGATCACCTTATCTCAACTCAAATAACTACTTATCAGTGATTATTGCCTTCCAAGTATATTATGTCCTTACATTTATTCAAATGATCGAATTGCAACTATCGAGCTAACAAGTTGATAAAATTCATATCGACTCATACTAAGATATTAACTCACTAGATCACTTGATTCTTTTTCCTCCAATTACCAAAACTACTCTTATGGACGTAATAAACGTAACATTTACCAATGACATACAAAAATTGGGACACTGGATATGCAGACTGAGCAAGCATCAAATGACTTTTATAAAGATCAAACAATGAAATATGAAGACCAAACCAATTGACAGAATGACTTACTGAAGGCACTCACCCAAGTGTAACTGACTAAAATTAGGGTCAACTACTATCTCCTTCACTTCCATCAGAAAATATAAGGCACGCTCAGACCTGTGTAGCCAGGTGGAGACGATACCCCGTACCTACCTGGTACTTGTACCTGCCCGGTACTTGTTCCTGCAACATCCTGCATCACTGACCACACATGCATATATACATATATCAAAATTTTAACATACACACCGATGAAGGAGATTCGCGACGTTCCCTGTCTCACCGAGATGAGTGAAGGAAAATCGTCCCCATGCATCCCATACACTCGCAGATACACAACACACAGTGCATAGATGAAGTAAAGCGTCAGTACATAGCAATGAACCATATAATGCCATAAAACATAAATACATAAATACTGCAAATAAAACATATGTCTCATAATCAGATAAAACATGAAACAATGTTATACAATTCTAAATAACCAATGATAATGTATCTACTGAATAATAAGAACAAAGTATCAGTTCAAACGAGTAAGGGTACTACAATTTTTGTTGATGTGGCTGCCACTTGGCATTCCACATAGATAGTTCCAGTAGGAAACATTCCGATCGGAATTTTTTCTAGGCAGAAGGGTTCTGACCAAAACCATTCAAAATATTTTTTAGTTTCTATAGTGCAATGTATTGAAAGGACAAAAATGTTCCGGTCGGAAGCATTTTGGCTGAATTGTTTCTGGCCAGAAATCCATTGCCATGCGAGTGCTACGTCATGACCAAGCCAGTCCGGCCAGAAGGTTTCCGGCTGGAACAGGTATTGTTAGCCTAAAGTGCAACACAAATCCATACGATTAACCTTAATAATTAAAGAAATCTTTCTAGAAAATAACAACCAAGAGGTGTGGTTGAGCAGGAAGGTCGGCCACATGCCAAAGAACATCAGACAAGACCAAAAATAGATCCACATGACAAGAATCACATCGATAACGAAGGAAACCTAGCTGGTAGGCACAAGAACTATCTCGAAACCCAAAAAAATTCAATGGGAAGTGATAACTGATCAGAAAAGAACCCAAACGAACTAAAAAATCTAGAATCAAGCACATTAACCAACCTAGAAACTGACAATAAGATCTGCCACGAAAATAAAGCAACTACCGGTACCAACCAATAAGAACATAGAAAACTTTATAAATAACTAGACAAGAACATAAATGAAAGGAAATATTTTTGGTTGATGCAAGATTTCTCATCGACCAGGATTCTCTTGCATCAATATCACATGAATATCAAGAAAAGATACATATTTAATAGATGACTTTACAACTTTCCCTATAAGGTGCCTAATGGTGTGCTTCTTCAATTTTTCAAATTGGGTACCTAAAGAGGTGTCCTTTTCTATTCCTCTTTGTAAGTACCCAAAACATGTGTAGTTTGACTCTTCCACTTTTACAATCGATGCCAAGATGAGAGTTTTGTTGATTTCATACTATAATTAATATAAATATGTGTATACTTATAAAATGTTTACAATTTCCTTTAGGAATAGGCCACAAATAATTAATAATATTAACCCCTAAGCTGGCTTGGATAATTTCTTAAAAGACATAGTATATTACATTTAATATTTTTCCTTCAAGATTAACAACATGCTCCTACATCATTATAAAAAACAATAAAAAACAATAATAGAAAAGACCCAACAAATAATAGTTACACATAATTCCAAAATAAATGATGGACCCTTGATCTAATATTTTTTTTGAATCCTCCATAGTAATAAATATCATAGTAGAGAGAGATGGAAGTTGAAATTATTCTATGATTTATATTACAAATAAATTTTCCACAATTCTATCTTTTATAGGAAAAATATTACTTGATAATTCCAAATAATCTGCAACACATTTCATGATAAGGTCTCCACACTGGACGAAGAAGGAAAGCTAGTGCGTTGGGACTATCTCATTTGCTAATACTTTTTAGCAAAATTAGTTGGATTGCATCCATTTTTATTTTGAAAACATTTAGATCATTGTGACCTATATTAGTATCTCTTACACATATTAGACTAAAGGTAAGTTTAGAAAGGGGATTGACACTTTAAATTTTCCACGTCATTTGAGTAGCTCTATTCATATTGGAGTCGTTGATTGCTTTTAATGTTTTGAAAATTAAATTATTTTATTAGGCTTCTAAGATTTTTGTCCCTTATCATTGATCTTCAAAAGATGAATGAATTCGTAATGATAACCTTGAAATTATCTAATTATTGTAGAAATATTACTATTGATCAAACTCACACCAATAATAATTGAAATTTAAAAAACCTATTTATTTGAAAAATATTATTGACCCCAAAAGAGAAAAAAATTATATTAACAAAAAATTATAACTGGTGCATTTAAAAATAATTTTTCTGTCTTGAAAAGTGGGATAAAAACTCCACAATCAAATAGACAAATGTAAATAAAAGGGTTGTGAAAATTAAAAGAGTTTTATCCTTATGGGAATTCAAAATAGTTTTACTTTTGTGGAGACAAGAAGCTAAAATCTAAGAATTGTAACATTTAATATTCAAAGGTGACTTTTGCAAGTTTCCAATTGGTATTTTAACGCCAAAAAAATGAATGATAACAATAATATATGGAAAACATATCACAATATCAATAATAAGGAAATCCATATTCAATTCTTGCACATCATTGATACTTAAGTATTCAAAGAAAATTTCATCATTTTTTATATTCAATGGATAACACATACTTGAAAAGTATATTCTATATTTAATAAGAAGAAATTTTACAAGGAAATTGTAAATAAAAATATTTATGTCAATTATTAATCAACTATTGATGTTACCACATTATTGTAGAGAAAATCTTCGAGGACAAAAAGCTAGTCATAAACCTACCACATAAGGAAAATCAAAGCTCTTGCATCTTTGTAAATATTTCACTAAGCATCCTCACAACAAATTTTATGATGAGTTCGTTATGAAAAAAGTAAAAATATCCAACATGCATGTCTACCCTTCATAAGATCAAATAATACCCAAGAAGATTCATATTTAACCCACCTTTTAAATATGAGAGTATGGCGCTTACGAGGTTGAGGTAAAAAAATAGAGAAAAGCCTAATTTACTTTAAAAATATTCACAAATAAAGTAAAACCATTACATATTCATGCTTGTAAAATACCATACATACATCCATACTTTGAATACCATTAAATTGTTCTCTAGTACAAATGATTATTGATTGAATAGATCTAAATATTTTTCACTATTGAGCTCATTAGCCATAAGAAATTGTTATTCATAATAATTAAATATGGCATTTTAACTCTTTATATTACCCACTTTAATTATTATTAGTGATGAAAAATATGCATTCACACAAAAATATGATCTAAAAATAAATGCACAAGATTTTGAGATCAAAATGCCTATAATATGATTATTGATTGAATTAGATCTAAATATTTTTCACTATTGAGCTCATTAGCCATAAGAAATTGTTATTCATAATAATTAAATATGGCATTTTAACTCTTTATATTACCCACTTTAATTATTATTAGTGATGAAAAATATGCATTCACACAAAAATACGATCTAAAAATAAATGTACAAGATTTTGAGATCAAAATGCGTATAATACTTAATATTTTTTATGGCACAAATCTCACAAGCGAGAAAAGTGTTAGGATTCCCACATGTAGGAAATTTTAGGACTATTTTAAATTTGTGGGTTTTTGAGACACCTCTTTTATATGTGGAAAATTGATGAGAAGCGTTAAATGGGCAAAGAAACCCAAAACTCCCTGGATTTCATGGAACACCCAAAAATTTGATCAATTTAAAATTTTGTTAAGTTTCAAGCTTTTTGTTTTGGAGACGACTAATTTCAAGAACACATAGTACCAAAAAAAAAATTGAGGGTTCAACATTTTGCAATGGTTAACTAGGGAATGTTGTTAATAAATACATGACTAGTGATATTAGAGTAATATTAGACAATTTGTGTGCAAGATAGATTACAACATACACTTGAACAAGGAAAAACACTACTGGGATGGAGACCAAAATGAAAGATAGCCAGCTGAGACAAGAAATCAATGACCTAAGGGAAGTGGCCAAGGCGATGATGCTCTTGGTTTAGAATGCTGAGGAATCTATTAAAGCTTTCAATTAATTTGTAATGCTGGGTTTGGGGCCAACTTCTTGTTGGCTTCTTGTTGTCTTTTTCTTAGCTGTTGGTTTTTGTACTGGTCTTCTGTAGCTATTTTGTTTCGTCTCTTTCATGTTCATCTTTCATATTGTAATCGGGTTTCGAGTCCCTTAAAACCTATTTTTACTTCATCAAAAACATACACTTGAATAATATGGTGAAAACTTGTTGAGTGGTTGAGTGATTTTTCTATTGTTCATATTGAGTGTTTTTCTCTATCAAATATGTTCTAAATAAGAATGATTCCCCTAGAGTGTTTCATCTATCATGCCCAAGTGACACAATGCAAAAAATTGTCTAAAAAACTTGTTTCCCTTCATTCTTTTTATGTATAAGTTTGAAAAATTTCATAAAACAAGGTACATTCATTTTCACAAAATACAACAATATCAATGATCTACTTATGTAAGAGAAGTGTTACTCAATTAAACATTGGATTATTATTAGAGCCTAGTTAGCTATTTATGCATAGAAGAGGGGTATATTTTAAATTTTTTTCCAATTATGCATGACAAGGTGACTTAACAATAAGTGCCTTCTCTTGACCAACTCAAATTTATTTTTAACATACATCCTACTATATTGATCCTTTATTACTAGGTTTAAGATTAGGGTCTCCTAGTTCCCAGAGATTGTAAATGTTAAGATCTAACTACTAGTTTTACATGGTAATCATTAACATAAATACTTGTGAAATCATGTCCTCAATACCTCCTTTTAAAACTAAACTTATGGATAATAATAACAATTTTGTTGTTATTTATTTTAATATTATTTATCATATTTATTTACTATTTTTTATTAAGTTAGCAGGGAGAAGGCCCTAAATCCTATAGAACAATAAAATCAGAGAGAAGCAACATAAGGTTTGGCATCACATAGCTAGCATAAGAAATAGAACCATCCACTCTAATAAATAGTCAAAAATCATCATTTCTCTATAATTAAACATACTATTATGAGATAACCACCATCTAGATAACATATTGCTAGTAGTAAGATGATATAAAGAGTTAACATAGTATCTAATAGTAATAAGAGTATGATGCATATTACACGCATGTCAATTCCTTAAGTAATTCATTAAATACCTACTACTAACTATAGTAGAGAGAATTTAAAAACATAAACAAAAACTAAACTTCTTATTTTTCTCCAAATCTCTGTAGGAGTGGTCTCCTTCTTATGTTTCTCCTCATTTAGTTTCGCCTCCTACAGTGTCTTCCTGGACATTGTTTTTATCTTTCTCTTACTAGAAATGAACCCCATGGTTGTCTTTCTCATAATTGCATCGATGATGGCACACAGAGAATAGGAGTTACACATTTGATCATAATGTTACTTGTATTCTTCAATTTTTGATTCTAGGTTCATAACCCTCACCGGAAGTTCCATAATTTGACTTGGCACGTTCTTGTTGTTGTCCTTATCTGGACACAATTGCAGAGAGCAAGGCACCATGCCTACATTATCTTAAGATTTAAGAGGCAGGGAACCTGGATGAAAATCCTCCGAGGAATCACTCCCTGCTTCCATCTCATCCTTATAGTGTTCCTCCTTTTCTTACTCTTCAACTTGAAATTCCTTATCCTCTATATCCTCATTTGAGGATTCATCATGATCCTCTAGGTTGAATTCTTTTGCCAATTCATAAGCGGTACTTTAGGTTCAATTTGAACCTTTTTATCCTTAGCCAAGAGTTGAGAAAACCTTCTTTGTCCTAAGTTGCTCTCCTTCTTCTCCCTTTCATTCAACATCTACTCTTCTTTCTTAGAGTCGTACAAGTCAACTTCAATGGTAATGTTTTTGTTAGTAGAGACTTTTTCAAGCTTTCTGTCTTTTACAGGGCTATTTTGGGGGTTTTCCAATTTCCTCTTCTCATCTCTCTTGTTTAAATTTCCTATTATTGGTTTGTTCTTGTTTAATTTGTTTTGTAGATTTGGTAAGACATTGGGAAACCCCACATAATTATTGAAAGTTTGATTTAAGTAGCATGTCATTTTCTTGAATTTATTTATTTTGCTTTTGTATAATTCTTCATGTCAAGGGGGCTTGGAAGCTTATATATGGAGTGGTTTAAAATATATTTTATAAAATTCATAATCTTATAGACAAGTAGTATATAACATATATTGTTTTCTATGAAGTGAGGAGATCTAAGTGTGATTTAAGAGAACAATATAGTATAAGTATCAACATAGAGAACATACCTAGACCCAAGACAAGGAGGAAAATTCTCCACTCTAGCTAGCAAGGAGTTAATACAACCTAGACTATAACTAATGCCAATTATCCAATAGCTAGAAAATATAATTAGGCATCCATCTACCAAGTGAAACCTATAAATAGTTAGAAACTACACTAGAAAACCATATGATTTTACCACAACTGAAAGCAACAAGGAGAATGATTAGAACCATGCCACCCATGAGTACTAAAATATATACATAATCAAGTAATTATAATGCCAAAAAACATCTATACAGTCTCATCAATTAAGAAGAGGAAAATGTTTCCCTTGAACTCTTTATGCCTAGACCAGTATCTTTCTTCTTTGAACAAGGCACTAGAGAAACTGACTTTGAAGTTCATGAAGGGACCTCTTTCACCTATTCAAAGTGGAGCTCTTTTACCTTCTTCCAGCCACCAACATTTCACTAGATAAAATAAAAATATTTTATTTTTTAACTTCTATGTGCAAGAGAAAACTAAAACATCTATTGCTTGAATTTTACATGACGTGGTTTCAAATATTGTTTGTAACCCCTCCATTTAAAAAATTTCACACTTAGTGTCATCTACCTTAATTTGTTAGTAAAGAAAAATTAATTCTTTACTCATTTAATGATAACATAAATTTTCAACTTAAATCAATTTAATAATGGTAATTCACGTTACAATTTTTTTGGTTAGGAATAACAAAATTATATTGGATCATTTTAAATTAACATATCTTTTTATTCATTTCGAATACCACAACATGCAATGAATCATAAATGAGAATAATATTTTTTCTAGGATTAATATTTGTCTATGTCAAATATAACAATCAACAAAACTTTCAACAGTTATGGTTAGTATATATGATAAGGCCACAAGAGATAAGCTTAGGGCAGAAAAATTTCATTGCAACACCTTAGAATATTGTTTTCATACTAACACACTATAGAGGTATGAAGTAGCATATATGACATGGCACATATAAAATCAAAATTGCATTTTTCTTCAATTTAACTTTACCAACTATACGTAGTAAATCTACTATGAAGGTATTTATAACAACTATATGAAAGGCAGAGCCCTAGACCATAGGTATGAGGGTTAAGACAACTAAAACCTCTCTAGGGTGAGAGTGGATTTTGTAAGTGCTCAAATATAGATGGGTGTTGAATTTATTATTTTTCAAACATAATCAAAATGAAAAACAAATAACATAGAGTCGATTTAATTAAATTCTCAAAGGATGTTCTTTGTTTCCTTCATAAGAATATTCAATTGTTGACATAATTTTATATATACTAATGAAGTAGAATTAATGTGCTAAAGTCTTATGCTAGTCAATATTGATAAATGGTTTTATTAATTTGATCTAGATCATAAAACTTTACAATATTTATACTTACATAATGACTTCAATAAATCCATTGTAATCTAAATTAACTATATTATCTCTATCTCATATTAACAAATTATTACAACAAAATTGACAAAAGAAAACAAGCATCAACCATAATCTATTGAGCAATTAGATAAAAGCTGAAAACTACACATGATATCTGAACATAAAATTATAATAACATAACAACTGAAATTATTTTAATATATAATACCATTAATATGTTTTATATAAATTAATAACATGTTTCATGGTCTCTATGTTCTCCAACACGTAAACCTGGTGAAATAAATATACATTATTCATCAGGACCGCTAGCTCGTAACATTTCTATTCTAACAGTAATGAAAACACCAACACTTAAAGTCAAAGTCACCGCATTCTCCCCGAATTTGATGATCTTCATTCTTACACTTATCGTTGCACTCTTTTTCCCTCAACTCGATGCACAGTCCATGGAAAGAACCGCTTAGGCTTCCACAATCACCAGCCACGTACACTGATCATATTACAGATGAGTAACTAGTTCAGAACTTTAAAAAAAAATAAAAATTCAACGACAGTAAAAGTAAAATCAACCATATCAGCAAATAAAACCTATATTACCAGACGCTGTGAGCAACAAAAACATGAGAAACGCATCCTTAACCTTCGCCATGTTAGCAAATACAACAATAACAACTAGAGATAATGTATTTTGTAAAGAAAGGATTACTATTTATACCTAAACGGGTGGTTCGAGCACTTTTATTTATTATTAGCATTGCATTTGTTCTGCGTAAGTTGGGGCGTCCGATCCAATGTATATCTTTTGGAGTACTTGTTTAATAGAATCAATTCAGCGATTCGTTCCACATATGCAGATGTAATAAAACCAATATGGCGATTCATTCCATACACGCAGATAATACCGATTTATTATTTATTTATTATTTGGTAAGGGAAATAATTGTTTGTATGCAATTTACGGCAATATGTTCAAGGTTCCTTTCCAGTAACATGTCTCATATGAGGCTGTTCCGATCCGTTTGAGCCAATTGGATTGCAATATAATTGTGTAACGGCCACCTGAGGACTAGGGCCTACTGCAGGCATACATTGGATCCTTGATTTTCTTGTGGACAAACTATCTTAAATGTTTAGGGAGTGCTATCTTTGTATGAATAGATATAATATGTCAACGAGAGATATCATTTAGAAACAATAGTGTCTTATCAACGAATTTATTTTAAGTATATATTATTGTAATTTGATTTTGAGAAATGAAGTTGAATATTAGAAATAATAAGTGTCACATAGTGGCCAATACTTGCCTTGTTAATTTGTATTTGAAATAGTAATTTATTAATTTTAATTAATATATTATTTAATTTAATTTAATTTATTTTATATTATTTATCTTTCTTGTTAATTTGTAATTTGTAGTTGAAATAGTAATTTATTAATTGTAACTAATATATTGTTTAATTTAATTTATTTTGTTTTATATTTTGTGCATATACATTAATAACTATATTTTAATTATGGTATGTGAAGGTTTTGTTGATCAAGAAAATATGTAATTACATCTTAAACCCATTAATTCTAATCATAATATTAACCATAACCTTAAAATCTTGGGAACACCAAAGATAATATAATAAACAATACTCTATTGTAATAATTAAAATTGCATTGTTATTAATATACTACTTTATATTATTAAGTATATTATCATTTTAATATTATTAAATTATAGTTAGTAAATTGTTTATAATATATTATCATCTTAATCAATCTACATTCCAAATACTTTTTTTATAAGTTCTTGTTTATAATATATCTTTTTAAAGTGACAAATAACTAAATAAAATTAATGATAAAATATATACACATTTTAATTATTCTTTGGTAGTACTGCCACTATATCCATTTATTTTGGATTTCCTAGAAAATCCGCTCTATAACAGCTAAATTGTATTTAGTGTATACAAAAATATTTTTTGTAATTTATAATGTTAAAAATTGTACAACTAAGCTTTGGTAAATAATAAGATTGAAAAATTTAAAAATAAAAACTTGTTTGTGATTGGTTCACATTAACATTTTTAATAACTAGTTAGCTCGAAAAACAAAAAACTCATTACAATAGTATCGCCTAACGGAAGTACTAATAAGACATATTGTAATATTATATGATTCTATTTGTTGATAAGTGATAAGTGATAGTATTAAACTATATGAAGATAATCTTAACCCTAATAATACCCATAGTTTAATACTAACCCTAATTTTAATTTAAGAAGATTAATTCCAAGGTTAGTTGAAGTCTAATCATAACTCCAAATTCTAATATGTAATTTTGTAATAGATTGTATATTTGTTTTTATAAATTGATTTTTATTTTAAGAAGTTGAATATTATTAGAGAAAGATATATAATGGAAAAGATTAAAAGGTAATAGTTTCTTAACATATTTATTCAAATTATTTTTGTAATTTGAAATATTATTTTAAAAATTCTAACTAATCAAAAATAAAAATACTTATATTAAAAAATCATAAAATTTATTAAATACATCTTAATAGAAAATAGCATTTACATTCTTATTTTCTATAATTCTATCTAAAATAAAATTCCAAACTGAAATTATTGAAATATAACAAATCAAACTACATCAAAATATATATTATAGAAAAAATTAAGAACAATATACAAATTCATGAAACGTTTTAATTTTAAAATATTAATTATACAAATTTATTGAATGTTTTTAAAATATTTTTTTCAAAAAATTCAAACTTATATTCCTTAATTTATAAACTAAATTAATTTTTTAATTAAAAATATTTATTAAAAAATAAAATGAAAAGCTATATAACTTAATTTAAAAAAAATAAAAAATTATAATCAATGTACACCAAAAAAAAAAAATTTTGTAATTTTTTATTCTTTATTTTATTAGAAGAATAAATTTAGATATTACTTATTTAAAATCTATTAAAATAATTTTATAGTTAATCAAAAATAAAAGAACCCCAATATTAATATTCTATTATAATAAATATAAAATAAAATATTGTTTAGAAAATCTTAAACTTTCAATAAATTATATTATAATATTATTGCATAAATTTTTATATATTTATTAGTATGTTGTTGTTACTCATTAATTTATTATTATAAATATTAATATAATTATTATAAATATTAGTACTATATTATTAATTTATTGCATTAGAATAACTAAAAAATATTATTAATTTATTTTTTTATATTATATATGTTTATTTTTTAAAAAATATGAATTAATAGAGATCAATATGAGTTTTAATTATATCATAAAGCAGGTCTCCGGACACGCCTTGTGTCAAAGTTTACGAGATAAACTATAGGGTTTTTGTTTTTAATTGCAAGTACTAATAAATATAAGCTACATTTGTTACATAATTATCCTAATTTCAATATGAACATATTTTGGGATGAAGTCATTTCAAATATTTATGAAACTAATTCAGTATTATTCAATAAATTGTTAAAAAGGAAGCACAAAGTTCAAAAAATTCTAATGAGATATTTTTTGTTTGTTTGTTGATGGAAATTCATTTAAGGGATTTTCAGTGACCTAAGTAACAATATGCCCATAAATAATTATATTTTTTAATTTAATATATATTTACAAATAGATACTGATGCGAAACATTTAGTTAACAGCTGATACCAAATTTTTTACAGCAGCTTATTGGCAAGTCCCCTGGTTATAACTAAGCTTTCAGCACCACATCACATCATCAAGTATGGTGCCACATCAGCATGCTTTTTGTCAAGGTGTCCAAAACAACCCAAAAAAAACTGAGATCAATAGCCTGCAAAAGAGGCCCCAATAGTTGTGCAGCTGATATGGCATCACCTGATTGGTTACTTTTTACAATATTAGTACATTTCCTAACAGCTATTGGTACATTTCCTAACAAAAATTGATATTTTATGTTTCAAACCATAAGTTTTATTTGTTCAATTTTGGTAACAAAAGGTATCAACAACCCTCACAACAATTGGTACATGCTCAACTACTAGTGCTCTTCCTCTAATCTTGAGACTAATTCATCACTTAATACTTTGTTAAACCAATTTAATATCATTCAACAAATAGTTAAAAAAGACGACATATTCAAACAATTTTCATGAAATATTTTATTTATTTATTTATAAAAATTTATTTAACATTTCATTTAATTTATTTGCTTAAAACTGTATGCGTTTCTTTTTAAAGTCGAATTAAAATTTCCTCGTATTGAATGCCATTTGACCACTCCTTCACTCGAAATCAATTGACGTCTAATCCATAAAACTTTGCACAGGCTGATTTGACAAATTGATTACTGGTAAAATAATTGTATGGCAATATTTTTATAAATAAAAGAAGATAATCAGTAAACATAAACAATTTTGAAAATTTGTTTGATTTGGTCAAATTTCTTGAGAGAATACACAGTTTTTAAAATTTAACCCACTATTTTCAGAAGCTCCAATAAAAGGAAGTCAAACTTTTTGGCGATCATTTTGGTGAAAGGAGTATGCCTGGAAAGGATAAATTTGAAAATGAAAGATGGAGAAAAGAGAATTCGTCGACAATCACAGATCAAACTCTTTCAGCAGAAACCCAAATTAGTTGTAGTTGTTTGGAAATGTGATGTCAACTACAACAGCTAGATATATCCTATCCATACCACCATTGAATACCAGTTTTGGAGGAGATTCGAAAAGACATCGCATTAAATGCTATGCAGATTTCACATGCTTTATGGATAGTAAGAAAAATATTATTTTATGTTATATTCCTTATTTTGCATATGTGATCAAGTTTCTATATATAGTATGGGTTTACATTTTGTACTCTTAGTAGCAGAGCTGTAAAACGAATGTAAGATTTTAAGTCTATGAAGGTCTGTTATGAGTAATAGAAAAAATGTATTGGTGTTTAGCATAGAAGAGCCAAAGCTTTCACAATATGTAATATTTCATTCTGATCAATATAAATTTTAATCTTGTTTTCTATTTGTTGCTCCCTTGTTTCCTTCGTGTGGTATCAGAGGAAGGAGATCATGGAAGAGTTAAAGAAATTTGTTCAGAAGAGAGAAAGAAGTTGTTAAAGGCTACATTTGCTAGTTTGTTGTCTGAAGATATGGATTCAAAGAAGAAATCATCACATTCAGCTAGTTTGAGTAGATAAGGCTCACAAGAGAACAAAGAACCCGTTACATCAGGATGAGAGCCTGAAGAGCTTGGTTCGTGGAAGTTTTGAAGAGAAGAGCCAATTAATTGTGGATCAAACAAAATCTCTTAGGCTAGAGCATTCAAGCTCAAAAGCCAAACCACAAAGACTACAAATTTGTTTCCCAATCAACTGGGAATGCAAATCAACAAAACCAAACAATAAAAACTAGGAGACATGCAATTTCTTTTGCTTTCTATTAAATGGACTGGAAATAACATAAATACAAAACTATAAACTTAGAAATAACTACTAATTTCTAATCTACTGCAGTGACGAGGAGCTACATTAAACACATAAAACAAAGCTTCTCAGAGCTCACTACAAACAAATGCTCACTTGGAGCTGCACACAGTCATGAGTTATCTTGCTCTATTGAAAAATAATATGCACACCTATAGGCTACTATTGTCTAACTTTTGCATATTCTATTTGTGCTACTTCTTATTCTATTCTACAAATTTTGGAGAACATTCTCCCTTTTGTCTACTTGTTCACATAAACATTCACCCCCAAATTCAAATTTAAAACTCAACTACCTTCATTAAATCCTTTCGAGTCTTGAAGTTGATGTCGGGAGCTATTGGCATGAAGATCCCAACACAATCTTCCTTCAGGTTGTTTCCTTTGTAGCACTCCTGATACGTAGGTGGAGTTTATGTCGGGGTAGACTTGGTGGCTCAGATAATAAATTTTAACACACATGCTTTTTATTGAGCCACCAAACAAAATCAATCATGATTCAAATCAACTACGCTGAAACTTCTCCTTAGGTGCACAAAGTTGTCTCTACTCAATGGCTTGGTGAAAATGTCTACTAGTTGTTTCTTATACCCACAAAACTCCATTCTTATTTCACCATTATTAAATAAACTTCTAATGAAGTAATACTTGATCTCAATGTGCTTGCTTCTTCCATGAAATACAAGTTTTTTGGCCAATACAATTTATCTTAATTGGGTGGTACAATTCCACACTTAGGTTTAGTTTTAAGAGGTCCCATTTGAAGGTAATTAATTGAAGAGAATTAGATCAAAGTCTCTTAGATAAAAATTTCTTGGATAAAACCTCTCTACTTTTGAATCATACTTGC
The DNA here is from genome assembly GCF_030272615.1 of Cryptomeria japonica. Taxonomy (NCBI): domain Eukaryota; kingdom Viridiplantae; phylum Streptophyta; class Pinopsida; order Cupressales; family Cupressaceae; genus Cryptomeria; species Cryptomeria japonica. The sequence continues at coordinate 199,907,516 of NC_081413.1, read as the reverse complement.
AATGGAGTCTCCTTTGCATCTATCAAATGCTCATAAAAAACCAAATTTACATTAGCTTTTGGGAGGTCAAATGAATTCATTTCAAAGTTTTATTTTTTTAAGTATTTAGCCCTTATTATAAGCTTTCCATTTAATATAATTTTTAATATATTTAATTTCATTAATATATTTTTATTTTATTTCTTATGAATGTAGGGTTTTCACCAAACATGAACTTCTTTGTTCAATGCTTATCGAAAAATAATAAATGTCACCCAAATTTTTTTGAAAAACCTTTACGCACTAGATATTGAAGTACTCTTTCCAACAAAATAAAAAATTAATTTTCATTACATATACAACAAGTTATGTAATATCAAATGGACATATGTAAAAATTACAGTTAACTTGACTTTAAATCTTAATAAAATATGAAATATTGACAATAATGTTACAAAATCAATTCCAAATAGTAGACACGGATAATAAAAAACCTAATTCGAAAGAATCATGTTCATATCTATTATAGAAAAAAATTTATGCTATACAGAGTGAATATTACTCTTTACATATGTTGTTTTTTGAAAAAAACTAGTTTTCGAGGGAGATAGAAGAATGGAAGCAAATTGATTTCAAAAATTATCAAAAAAATATATTTAGAATTTACATACAAAATAACACAATTCAGTAGTTCACATCATCTACAAATTCCTTATAGTTTAGAAGTAATAGGTATCTGAATTTGAAGTTTTTTTTGAAAATGAATATTGCAGTGTCAAAGTTGGCAAAAAAGTGTAACCCACTATTGTGGGTTTACCCCCAAACACCATTTTTCAAGTTGCAGGTGCAGGTAGAAAGATCCAAAAATACACAATCTTCATAAAAGACAAAACAAATAGGTGCAAACCCATATCCAAAATGAGCTCTTAGTCTTCCAGGACCGAGGCATCCAACACCCCGATGCTCTGAGTTTTCTGTGGTAGTTTAGCAGGTTTGGGTCTCAAACACCAATTTCCAAAGTTACAGGTCAATTCAGTATCAAGGATGACTCATTATGGCTCAAATTTTGGTGACAAGTACACATCTGAATCACATTTCTAGTTTTGTACTTTGTATCTTAGTTTTAATTCTGTATTTTTTTTTGTATTTTAGTTTATCTCAACACTTTAGGTCATCTCTCTAGCTTAGTTAATCATATCACTACATTTTGCATATCTCCTCTTCATAAACAACAAAGGGATAGAAACCCTAAATATATTCCTTGATTCTCTCTTGCAAGAAGTAGTCAAACAAATCATCTCCTTAGGCTCTTTTGTATTTCGATGTGTGAATGAAAGTGGTATTGGGTCTTAGTTTACCGGATTCTGTTTTTATAGCACACATTTTGGTGAACCCAACGTGAATTACATTTTGATTCATCCTTGTTGAATTCAACCTTATTAGATTTCCATTTCCTAGTTAGATCTAGTTTTTGCATCTTTCTTTTCATTCTAAAATATAAAAAAATTTAAAAATATTTTTGCATGCATTATATGTTTTAAGTTTTATATGCACTTTTCATTTTAAATATGTTGGATCTTTATTTGCAATATTTTTATTCTTATGATAATGTATTTTCTTATGATAATTATGAGTTTTGTAAGGAAGAAATTGATGAGGCTCCTGATGGGTTTTTATACCATAAGCCTTATAAACCTACCTTTTGTCAAAAGCTAATGAACCTTGTTACTATGCAATTTCATAGTGCCTAGGTACCTCAAGATATAGGCCTATTAGAGATTGTTGATGTAAGCTCAAGATCAGCCTCTCTAGTGTTGCCTCCTCCACATCTCTCTCTACCTCCTCTGCTCCCTTCTCTACTACTAGAGGATCTACGGCTATGGTGTTAGGGTCTACATGATCAAGGGAATCCTCCTCCTCATCCTCCTCTTAATCCTCTTGCTTGTTTGTACCATCATCTCCCTCTTGTCCTCCCCCCCTGAAGCCAACCTCCTTCTGATATCCCATCTCTCTCGCATCCTAGTAATCCTTCGTATCTTCAGGATCTTCAGATGCCTCGTGGTCCTCACTAGTGGACTTGCCTGATCTTATCCATGAACTAGGATTCACCCTAGGATAATCTAATGGGAATATGGCTCTGAGGTAGTTCCTTTCCCACCATGTGATGGAACTGCACCAGACTCCCACATCATCATTCCATGTAACAACTATATATGTATTCTCATCATCTAAATTTTTAATCTCTTTGCCATAAGTTGTAGGCCTAGGGACTGCTCCTCATCTCATGGCAACTCGAGAATGTCACATGTAGATTGAGATATATAAAGGAACACCCTCCTCTAGCTAAAACTACCGCCTCACTCGATCGAAGTAGAATGGGATGACGATATAACTATGGCGACCCTATAGGAGGCGGTTCTTCTGCATGAGGAAAAGTTTTGTGTGCTAATCTGGTCATTTGACTATTTGCTAGTGTAATTTGAAAAAATATTTCCCTACGGTTTCCACACAAGGAATGGAGACCACTAGATTTTTTTTTCACTTAGCGACATTACATTCAAAAGAGGAGAGAAAATTCACTAGATCCATTCATAAATCAGATGAATACAAGATGCTAAGTGATTTGGGATGATAGGGGTTTCCTCTTTTGTGATTTGAAATGCTAAAATTAGGTTAAGTGCTGAAAAATGGAGGTAAAAAGCATGAAAACTGCAAGCTACAGATGCAGGATTTTTGCATGCACCTAGATCTAAGTAATGTAAGCTAAATGAAACCTACTCCCCAAAACTGTGAAAAAAGTGTCAGGACCATAGCACATCACATTGGTCCTCTGAGCTTTTCACATAATAAAAGGGAATTATTCATCTCTTTGATAAAGGTTAATTTCAAGAGTACAACTCTATACCTATTTCCTGCACACAGAAAGAAGAGAAAATGTGTTGGGAATAGGGGTTTTCCTAAGTCAAACCCCAGTTTGGAATTAACCTTGAATATAATATTTTAAATGGTTGAAACTAATAATGGAAAGGTATACCTTAGATCTTCAATGACTGATAATGATCCTTTGCTTCTTAAGTATAATCACATATGTTGTATGAAATGGCATGAGCATGGAAAAATCCTAACACATACACATGTTTGCAAATGAATTATGTAAATTTTCTCCACAATGGTTGAATGAAAATGGTTGATGTAGACTTGATGAATGCTTTATTTTCACTTCACAAGAGGTTCCTTCAATTGCTTGCTTATGGATCCTTTCAAATGAGGAAAGGAAAGGCTATATGTATGAAACTCTAACATTCGTTTTGATCATACACCGACCTAGAAATGATGTATTTTCATACCAAGTTGGGTTTGAACATTATAATACTACCAAATCATCTTATCAAAATTTAGGGAGAAAAAGTAGGGACCGATTTGAATCACATTAGTGTGACCAATATTTTTTCAAAATTTTAGGGATGCAAGGTATTGTGATTATAAGGTAATTTCTAGGTGGGTGCGATGATTAAAGATATTTAGATATGCAAAATCAGGCCTTGAAGATCAAAATAGGACATAATTAGGGATTTTGATAAATTTATTAATTTAAAGAATAAAAAGACACTCACTCAGGGTAAAGGGCCCAATTTTATGATATTTTGAATGATAAGAGAATACTTTCGATGCTAAAATGGAATTAAAATGATGCTCCCAATTATACACATATTCCTCTTGTACCCAAGTGAGAGAGAAAGACCTCTTTATGCACTTACCCGTTGTCAATTATGTTAATTTTTTGACATTGGCCGACATGGGGAAAGGTTTCTTGTCCAGAATTTGGCTAGGGTGAAGGGTTCAAAATAGGCCCCCATTAGAGAGGACCAAAGCACCACACCCTGGTCCTACCCTATAATTGGGCTAGGGTTAAGGGGTCCAACAAGATAAAATGATATAATATGACCATTATTGCATGGTGGGGGCACAAATAGGTCTCTATCAAGCACAAAAAATATAGGAACTAAGGTGAGAGCCGTAAATGGAGTCTAAATTGTAAGGGGATACAATTTAGGATGCGATATTTATCCTCCACTTTAGCAAGAGTATGAGCTTACACAAATACTCATAGTAAACATCACTAATTTCAAGGAACCAAGCCCCAAATATTAAGATATTAACTCACTTAAAAGTATCCAAGGGAACAAAACTAAGACATAAAGGAAAAGGAAAAAATACAAACAAAGACAAGAAGGCAAAGGACAAAAAAAGACAAAACCTAAGAACTAAAAATGAGACCTCAAGTCAACTTGCCGAAGAGACCTCAATATAAAAATGTCTCAACAATTAATATCATTCTTGAAAAATGCCTTCCCACAAACACAAATGATCACATAAAAGAGTAAAGAAAGAAACATCCATGAACAACAAGTATCCAAGCTATGACTTCATGAAAAGAAGAAGAGAGAGGGCATGAATACACTATAGATATGTTTATCTAGGTGATCCATGAGAAGAATGATGAGAGAGAACATAGATACCTCACCCCTAGATGTTTGCATCTAGGTGATCTAGGTTGGGGAGGAGAGTAGGAAAAGTCTAGCCTTATTCTTCTAGTTCCACTCATCCTCGTCTATGTCTTCAAGTGATGTCTGGTTTCAAGTGTATAGCATCCCGTATAAGATTTTTTTTCCTTTGGTTTCGAGTGTTCTTCAACTTGTTTAAGACATGCAATGTAAATGAAAATTCCAAGGGGTGAATATGTCTACAAATGTTTGTGCTAATGCCAAGGAATGAATGTGTGCGAATTTGGGAACATCTCATTTAAGAGTTTTTCTCTAGTTTTGAGAATGTGTAACCCTGATTGAAATGGATATATGCTTGGTTTCAAGGATATCTCGTGTGAGAGTTTTTCTCTGGTTTTAGTGATGTGCATCCCTATCTAGGACATATATCAAATGGTGCGTCTAGTTTCGAGAATGAAGCATCTTGTGTAAGAGTTTTTCTCTCGTTTCATGAATGAACACACAATTTAAGACATGAAAAAATGATATGTAAAAATATATTACAATATGGTACAAAGGAAGAATTATCGATGGCCCCCCCTTAAGATGTCAACATAGTCTTATGTTTATGTCCTAAGGAAGTTTAGAAATAAGGATACCTAAACTTAAACACCAAGGAGATATAGTTTAGGCCACAATGTCATAAATCCAAGCTAGAGAGGGAATACTCTTCAAGCAAGGATATGATAGTTGAAAAAGAGATATCTTGCAACAAGTGTAAAGGAAGTCCTTGGAGGAAATGAGATCTTTGTGCAAAACACATCTACCTCCAAGAAGGGTTTATTTGAACAAACATAACATTCTCAACAAAATAAAGGAAGTAGAACATGAATGCACACCTTCCTCCTATAGCTAGGTGAAAGAGATTCTTGATGAAGGATGACATACTTTTGAACCAATGTGAGGGGATATATTTATGATAGCTATAAATTTCCTAGTGAAGAATAGGTTGTGGCCAATTACTTACGTCTCTTGTATAAGAGACAATCCTTAAGCAAACAACAACTTCACAAAAGGAATGGTACCCAATTATAAGCAAACACTGCTCAACAAAGGAAACGTAGACCCTTGGAGAGGGTAAAGGAGATAAATAATTTCTCTTTTGGTGCAAGGGCAATGCAAAGAATATCATGAGGCATAGGTACCTCCACTTCCTTAGTGCTTTGTCTAGTCCTCCTAGTGGTGCAAGGGATATCCTTGGAGCTAGAGACCCCAACATCCATCTCAAGATCCACGAAGTTCGTATCATTATGCATTTTCTCCAATCTAGCCACCATAGCCAACATTTTGATAGTAGACACTCTCAGCATAGCCTCACTGTTCTCCATGATCTTCTTGAGAGAATTTTTAGGTTGATCTCCCCAAACTTTTTATCAAATTTGTACGTAAAAATTTCTATAGCCTGACCATTTTTTTGAAAGAAATCCATAATCATTCTTTTTTCATCTTCTTTCCATAGAGAAAACTCAATGCTTTCAAAAACACTTTCTTGCCCCTATTCCTTTGTTGTCACTTGACCCTCTTTCTCCACAAACCCTTCAATCCTTTCCATTTTAGCTGAGAAAGTTCTTTGCTTAAGACACTGAGTCTTAATTTTATGAAATATCGAATATCATTTATGGCTTGTCTTGTAAGTCCAAGAATCCAAGTCCATTGGTTATGATTCCTGGCTTTTAGAAACTTTAGGATGCTGCTTATCCCAAGAATCAGAATCAGATAAAATAATATCATTGTTGGTCTTAGCTATTCCGACCCTCTTCTTAGGGGAGTTATAGGAGGTGAGCTTGCCATCAGACTCATAATCATCTAAACCATCACTAGGGATATAATCCTCCTCTTTATCATCTAGACTAGCCTTTACCCTGTTAACCCTAGCTTCCAAATGCTCATAAATGAAAAGGATTAACACCTTATGAGCCAAAGGGCTCAATTTAGGGTTCTTAATGTGGTCAACCAGATAGTCATTATTTGAAGAAACTAGATAAAAGGGAAAGGAAACCTTGTTCCCATATCTAAAATGGTTCAGAAACACAAAATTGTAGCTATAAACTTTAGTAAACCTCCCATCAACCATAAAAAAAATCCATATTCACTTTAAATATTTTATGCCAGAATCTTTTTACTTGGTTGGGAACGAAGTAAGTCTTGTCGTGCTTGACAAGCCTCTCCTTTTCATCTTCGTTCTAGGGAAAAGTCTTCACTGCATTATCAAAGAATTTTCTATCCCTGAAGAATTTGGACCCTTGCATTCACAACCCTGTCACCACCGCAACTAAGTTCTCATCAAAAATCATCGTCTACTAAAATAGAGTGACTCTCTTCTTGTTCCATTCCTTGATGAAGAGTTTGGAATTTTGGACCATTTTCCCATGTAGCTTTTCCATATAACCAGTTTTCCCCCCTTTCTTTAATCTTCTCCATAATTTATGTCCCTTCTTTCAATCTTCATAGCTAGTCAGCCCAATCCTATTAATATTACCCCCCATGGTTTTCACAGTTCCAACCGCACATCCTTCGCCGGATTAAAAATAGACTTTGCAAAAACAACAGAGAATAGAAGAGCCGAGGTAGAGAAAACACTTAATCACCTACAAAGCGTGCGAGGTACTTCACCTCATGAAATCTAGAAACTTCCTGCCATCTCGACCATCATTAATGATACAAATCAATCTAAGGGCCATAATGAGATAATAAGGAAGCAACCTTTCCATTTATATGATTGAAAAATAATTTTTCTTTAGCCTCTAAGGACATATTGCTTTCACCTTGCCACATAAAAGGGGTTGATAACTTAACTCCTAAGTTAACAAAAGTGTCAATAACCTTGTTTACTTCCCTATAGGTATGCACTATAACATGCCTATCAAAGCCTTCAATAATCTTAAGGGTTCTTATAATAATATTTTTAATTTTCCAAGCAGGCTTAGCCAAACCTTTTAGGAAATTGATAATATTTAAGGAATCCCCCTCTATTTAAACTTTTTTAAATTGCAATTTCTTAATGATTATAAGACGTTTTGTAGCAGCCATAGCTTCAGCTATATGATTGGACTGGAAGCCCAAAGGCAAGGCCACCATAGACACACAAAACCCTCTAGAATCTCTAACCACTCCCCTCCCTCTAGTAGGTCCACGACTCCCATTAGCTACCCCATCGAAGTTAACTTTCACCCATCCCTCTGGGGGTTAATTCAAGATAACATTGACTTTATATTTAATTTCTTTGATTTTTCTAATATCATCCTCTAACCCCCACTCCATAGAGATCCTCTTATCCTCCTCTGAAATAGAAGTGGAAGGAAGGTGGTTAATGCCATTGCAAATTAACTTCATATTTTCTTTAATTGAAATGCACACCTTATCAAAAACAATCTCAGCTGAATGAAATGATTCCCTAAAGATTATGGTGTTTCTTTCCTTCCAAGCATGCCATGATACATAGGGAAATAGTAGGGACCAAATAATTTTGATAAAAGAATTGGAAGAGGGACACTTCAATTAAACAAACAAATCTTGCACCTTATCTGAAAACACCCAAGCTATCTTCCATTTCTTGAAGGGGAAGTGAAGCACAAGGTGAGAGATAGATTCTTCGGCATTGAGACACAAATGACATCTATTTGGAATCAAGAATCCTCTCTTACTTATGTTGTCAGTGGTAATGATTTTATTTTGGAGTAGAAGCCAGAACAAAATATTAACTTTAGGGGTGAGGTTATCAACCCAAGCCTTGGCCCAAACAGGAGGATGGGGTAGGGGAGAAACCAATCTATTAATAGTTGAAGCCATAGAGAAAGATCCATCCTGGGTTAACCTCCAAATAAAATAATCTTCAACTGAAGGATTAACAAACAAGGACAACAGAACCTACTAAATTGGAGAAAAGACAACATTGATTTCCTCTAGATTAGCCCAAGAAGGATTCTGCCAATAGTTAGGGACAAAAGAGCCAAATCTATCTTTACAAATATTGACAAAGGACAATAGATCAGGGCACAAACAAAGAGGTTCATCAAAAATTGATACATCTTCCCAAAATATGATACACGAACAATTACCTAAAACCCAACCAGCTCCAACTTTAGTAATCTTTTTAGCCTTGAGAATGTTATTCCAAATGAAAGAACCATGTGGAATATCACAGGAAAGAAAGAAAGACACCATATTAGTAATATCAAATGTAAGATATTTGTTGAACCACACCGAATTCAATCTTTTCTATCACCATAAGACCTCCAAACCTATTTAGCAAGAAAAACATTATTAAAGTCTTTAATAGACCTTAAGTCTAGACCCCCCAATGCTTTAGGTAAACAAACCTTCTCCTAGGAAACCAAAGGCATCCTTTTCCTATCTTTCACTCTAGAACATAATAATAGTTTCTGAATTTTCTCAATATCATCAACACATTTGGAGAGGATCATAAAAATACTCAATGCGTAAATAGGAAGATTTTGAAGTGAAGATTTTAGAAACTACAAAAGGCACCTTTCCATCCTGCTAATTTCTTATTGAACCTTTCCACAATGGATCCACAAAAGGATTCAAGAGGGGATGATCCCAGTGGGAGACCTATGTAAATTGAAGGAAAGGACTACACTAAACATCCAATGATGTCAGCAATTTTTCTCTACCTCTTGGGGGGAGTATTGATAAAGAAGACCAAAGGTTTGTTCCAATTGATACTCTTTACAGAGGGTTGAGTATAGAAGTGTAAAAAACCTTTGAAAGATATAGCTTCATGGATAGTGGTAGAGCCAAGGAAGATGGCATCATCCACAAATTGCTGATGTGAACATACAAGATTAGAAGAAGAGGGTCTCAGACTTGTGATTTCGCCTATACTAGCCAAGTTTTGAAGACATCTTCTTAAGCTTTCTTCCATGATAGTAAACAAGATGGGGGAGATGGGATCCCCTTTTCTTAAACCCCTCGAAGTCTTGAAAAATATAGAGGGGGATCCATTAATGATAATAGAGAAAGGAGTGGAGATAAGTTGGCACATAATACTAAAAACTCTATCATCAAAGTCATAAGCTTGGAGGATCCTTTTCATAAAAAACCAGTCAAATTTGTCATAGGCTTTACCAAGATCTAGCTTAATAATAAGCCCTTCTTTTTTAGAGACAACTAGATAGTGAATATTCTCATGAACCATAATAATGGAATCTAGGACTTGCCTCCCCAGAATGAAACCATTCTGCTATGAGGAAATGAGGGGGTGAAAGTGAATCATGTTGCTACCCCAAGATGTTCAAAATTATTGAAAAAGAATCACCTCTAATGACAAAGATACCCCAATTAAGTTAACTAATTTTATCAGAGTGAGGAGAAACATGAGGGTGAAAGGAGTATTAAGGTACTACCTTTTCACCTAGAAAGAGAGCAAGATCTGTTGAAAGACATATACGAGCACGATTGTATTATTCTTGAAAAAATTCCTTTAATGCTTTACACTTTCCAAGAGAATGAGAACCACCATGATGACAAAGATAATATTCACTTCCTTCTTTATGCTTAATGCCAAACTTCACAAAAGGAAAAACAACATTCTTGTCATATTTCAATTTCCAAAAGATTCTAATTGCCAATTTTTCTTGATCATCAATAGTGGTAGGTTTATGGTTTTGAGATTGAGGAAAAGTATTATTATTAGAAGAAGAAGGATTTTCATCAATAATTTTAACTTTTCCACTATCAATATGTTTGTTCACATATGAAAGTAACATGAAGTGAAAGAAGCCACTATCCGACACATGATTATAAATATACGTAAAAAGAAAAGTAATCGTATGTGAAATAGAAAATAAATCAAATCTATTAATTATCATGATGAATATTTAAATTTAGATCCAAGAAAATCAATGAAAAAAATCAGGGTTTCGTGAATAAAAACATCCTAATTTAAAATTTAAAATTAAAATTGGATCTTAGGTTGAAATTTTGAAAATTGAAGTAATTAATGCAAATTTGAGAAATGCACAAGATTAATTAAAATTTTAAAATTAGGTTCTTTTAGTTAACCACTTAATTTTAAAATTTAAATTTGAAATTAGAACCAAATTTACAATTTTGAATTTGAAGCAAATTTGAAATGGGAAATTCAAAACTTAAACAACCCACAAGCTTAATTTGTAAAAAATTAAAAATTAGGGTTTTTCAAATAAACCACTTAATTTTAAAATTTAAATGTGAAATTTGACTTGCAAGTGAAAATTTTTAATTTTGAAATTGAAAATAATTCATATCTGAAATAATTAATCCAAATTACGCAACTCACAAGCTCAATTTTGAAATTAAAAATTAGGGTTTTAGTGAAATTAACCTCTAGATTTTTATAATGTGCAAGGAAATCAAACTTGTAAATGAAAAGTTGAATTTTAAATTGCGTAAACAATCAGATTCGATAACATAAATTATAAATAATGGTGTAAGAAATTGGGTTTACCAAAATGTAATGTGGAAAAATATTTCCCTAGGGTTTCCACTCAAGGAATGGAGACCGCTAGATTTTTTTTTCACTTAGGGACATTACATTCAAAAGAGGAAAGGGAACTCACTAGATCCAACCATAAATCAGATGAAGACTGAATGGTAAGTGAATTTGGGTAGATAGGGGTTTCCTCTTTTGTGTGTTTAAATGCTGAAATTAGGTAAAGTGTTAAAAAATATAGGTAAAAAGCATGAAAACCACGAGGTACGCATGTGGGATTTTCGCACACACCTAGATCTAAGTAATGTAAAATGAATTAGACCTGCTCCTTGAAACTACCCAGAAAGTGTCGAGACTATGGCACATCACATCAATCCTCTAAACTTTTTCAACGCCAAAGGGGGATGATTTGTCTCTATGAATAAAGCTTAATCTAAAGAGTACAACTCCGTACCTATTTAATACACACAGAAAGTAGAGAAAAGTGGTTGGGAATAGGGGTTTTCCTAAGTCAAACACCAGTTTGGAATCAAGCTTGAATGAAATATTGAAAATGCTTAAATAAATAATGGAAACGTGTACTTGAGATCTACCACAACTAATAATGATTCTTTTCTTCTTGAATTTAATAACATATGATGTATGAAATGGTATGAACGTGAAAAAACCCTAACACACACATGCTTGTAAATGAATGATGTAAATTTTCTCCGCAATGGTTGAATGAAAATTGTTGATGAATGCTTGATTTCACATAACCTACACTTTCACTTCACAAGAAGCTCCCTCAATTTCTTTCTTCTGGATGCCTTCAAATGAGGAAAGGAATACTATATGTATGAAATCCTAACATGGTTTTTGAACATAGGTTGACCTAGAAATGATATATTTTTATACCAAGTCAGTTTTGAACATTATAATACCACTAAATCATGATCTCAAAATTTATGGAGAAAAAGTAGGGATTGATGTGAATCACATCGGTCTGACCAACCTTTTTTCAAATTTTCAAGGATTCAAGGTATTGTGATTATAACGTAATTCCTAGGTGGGTACGATAATTAAAGATGTTTATATACACGAAATGAGGCCTTTAAGATCAAATTTAGACATAGTTAGTGCTTTTGATAAATTAATTAATTGAAGAAATAAAGAGGGGCTCACCCACTTGGTAAAGGGCCCAATTTTATGAGATGTTGAATGATAAAAGAATAATTTGGATGATAAAAGGGAATTAAAATGATGCTTCCAATTATCCACTTATGCCTGTTGTACCCAAATGAGATAGGAAGACCTCCTTATGCACTTTCCCATTGTCGATTATGTTAATTTTCTGACATAGGCCGACATGGGGAAAGGTTTATTGACCAAAATTTGGATAATAGGGCAAAGGGTTTAAAATGGACCCCAATTAGGAAGGACTATGGCATGGCGCCATGGTCCTTGTGAGGACCAAGGCGCCACACCCTGGTCCTACCCTAGAATTCGACTAGGGTTAGGGGTTACAATATGATAAAATGATAGAATTTTGCTATTATCACATGGTGGGGGCATAAATATGTCTTTGTCTAGCACAAAGATGCATAAAGTAAGGTGAGCGCCCTAAACATAGTCCAAATTGTAAGGGAATACAATTTAGGATTCTATAACCGGTATGGCCTCCAAAGAATATCATTTGACCTCAATCTATGTACAACTACTCTCTAATAGAGAAAATCAACCATATGCCATGGTCTAGTGAGTGGTTAAACATACAACCTCGACACATCAATGTCCATATCTACTAGAAGTCTTGTTGACTTGGTTCATGTGATATTCTCAAACACCCAAATCTACAGAAAGGTGCATGCCATCAAGTTCCATCCCTCTCCATAAACATACTCTCCTATATCATTGTAGGAATGAGCTAGCATGCTCTAATCCAATGCAAAAACTGTGTGCCGCTCATCCATCACCTGCATAGCATATGTCAGACCCCCATACATGTGACTTCTTTGTCAATTAGGGCATATTTCTAGTGCCACCATTGTTATCATTAATATCCTCACCAATAAAAGTCTGCCAGTAGGATAAAGTAGTCAACTGATGAGGATCCAACCCCTAGTCTCTGCATGCATGGATCTACAAATGCAATACATCTGCTCTCATCTCAAAGTTGTCAATGTGTAGTCTATCTAATATCTCACAATCTATCCTCTAATAGGAAGTCTGGCGATGCGGTACACGTCCTTTAGTGTAACTGTCATCTCCCCTATGGGTAGGATAAAAGTGGAGGTATCTGGATCCCATCTCTCCTTCACTGCCATGAGAATTGTTGGATGGAACATGATGGAGGGCAGATTACACATGTACGACAAGCCTAGTCCCTAGAGAAGTTGTCTGTCCTCAAGTGATAGTCATAGAATTTGGCTCCACATATTTCGATATGTAAATCCAACAATGTTCTATCGCATATATGGTAATCTAAACAAAATCAACAATCAAAAATCAGTTCTCTATCTGCAAAATGAATCAATCATCTCTACATATAAAGCTTGATCCTATGACTACCCTTGGTCACTGTGTCTAAGAACCAAGGTGCCATGGAAGGAACATGACACTCTGGGAGGACCAGGGTGCCCCAATGTGACCATGGCACCTTGGGAGGACTAGGGTGCCCAACAGGGACTTGAGTACCCTAAGGGGGCCATGGCACCCTACTGGGGGGCACATGTGTAGTGAGGCTTCCTACCTACTCAATAAAGTCAAATTTAGTTAATAGAAACTATGAAGGTAGATGAGTGGGCTCACCTCATCTAGCGGACTATCATCAATCATAGCATATTGTAGAATATCTATATATGTAGGTATCTTGGGTCATCTTTGAGGCATCTCTGGTGTTGTGTGGGCTCCTCTTCTACACTCCAATACAAAAGGTGAAAATAACAAATGAATAGTGTCATTATTACTATATAAGCCATTGAATTTTTCTAAAACCCCAATTCTACATTTCTTTCTTAATCATTCATTTCTTGAGCTAGAGAACTCTTATTCCTACATCATTGGTTGTGTTGGAAGCATGTTTTAGTTATCTTTCTTACCTAATATTCCATGATGTTCTTTTATCCTGAATCAAGCTTCATTGCAAGTATTTGTCATCACCTCTGGTTACAATTCGATGTGGTAAATATGATACCCTATTTCAAATCACTAATTAGCTACCCATTAATTTTATCATTTAACTAGTAAGAATTTAGTTATTTTATGATTTCATCTAACAATATGGTTTTGTAGGAGGCGGTTCCTAATAATGTACTACACATACTGCTAGGGGCTTCATTTGACACCTTGTGGATATATCCTTTTTCACGAATGTTTACTTTTATGTACTTTATCTTTCAAGTGCACGCAATGTCATATGACTACAAAAATGGTGGCTAAATGTAGCATCATAAATTGTTCACCCTTAATTGGGTGGTATAATTCCACACTTAGGTTAGCACCCACCCTAGTGTGTTGCATCTTACAATTTAATTTACCTTTCAGTATTTAATTAATGAATTTAATTAAATCTAAAGACCTCTTTCATCCCTCTACACATCATAAAATTGGGCCCTTAATCCTAAGTTTGCCCCATTTTTATTTTATTCTTTCAATTAGTTAACTCATCAAAAATTTAATTATGTCCTATTTCGACCTTCAGGGCCCAATTCTGCATATCTAAATATCTTGAATAATCACATCCACTTGGTGATCACCTTATAATCATGATACCTTGCATCCATAAAAATTTGGGAAAAAGTTGATCGGACCATGGTGATTCACCACGGTCCCAACTTTTTCTCCCCAAAATTTTGGATCATGTTTTGCTAGTATTATAATGTTTAAATCTGACTTGGTGCAAAAATATATCATTTCTAGGTCATCCTATGATGAAAACCAAAGTTAGGGTTTCATACATATAACCTTTCCTTTCCTAATTTGAAGGATCCAACAACTCTAGCAATTGAAGGAGCTTGTTATGAAGTGAAGGTATAGGTTGTGTTCAGTCTTCAATTACAAAATCAAGCATTTATCAAGTCTTCATTAACCATTTTCATCATAAATTGAAGCTTTGAAGATATCAAAGAATAACAGAAGATCACTGACTGTTGTTTGGCTAGTACCTCTCCCTTGGGGTTTGGTATGGGTTCATGTTATTTTCATATCTTTATATGAGTTTCACAAAACTTATCTTCAAATATACATTATTTCTTTTGGTCCATTATTGCAAATTTGTGATTTAAAGAATTTTAATTTATATTGTGTTCATTTAGGGGTTTATCATCAAATTGTAGGATAGAACTCTAATTCTTCCATTTTAGCATATTTAGGACCTTATACATCGATAAGGCTCTTGCACACACATTTTTAGTACATTATTGGCTATTGAGACATGTGAAAATCACCAAAACAAGGGGTTTGACTAAGGGAAAATCCTGTATAGCTACCTAAACACCATTTTTCAAGTTGCAGGTGCAGGTATAGAGGTTTGAAAGACACGCGATCTTTAGGAAAGAGAGAACACACAAGTGCAAAGCTAGATCCGAAAGCGACTCTTAGTCTTTCAGGACTGAGTCACCCAATGCCTTGGTCCTCTAAGCTTATTGGCTTTCTATGGAATTTCATTAGTTTGAGGTCTTAGACAATAATTTATAGAGTTACAAGTCAATTAAATTTCAAGGACCAAGGCTCCTAACTCCCTAGTCTAGCTCATTCCAGTTCTATACTTTGTGTCTTAGTTTCAGTTCTATATTATTTGTATATTCTAGTTTATCTCAACACTTTAGGCCATCTCTCCGCATTTTGCATATATCCTCTTCATAAGAAGCAAATGAATAAAAACCCTAAAGATATTCCTTGAGTCTCTCTTGGAAGATGTTGTCAAAGTGAATCATCTCCTTAGGCTCTTTCATATTCCAATATGTGAATGAGAGAGGGATTAGGTTTTAGTTTACTTTATTCCATTTTTATATCACACAAAAATGTCATGACAATAAATATTGTTCCATCCTCTTGTTCTTCCTTCATATCTGCCAAGATTCTTCTCATCCAAATAGCTTGACATGGTGCTGTATTCAGTGCTATATTCTCAGGCTCACCTATGAATTGGGAAATAATGGGTTTCTTCTTAGAAGTCCATGAGATTACGCTTCAACCCAAAATAAAACACATAGCTTGATGTGCTCTTCCTATCATCGACACTTCCTACCCAATCACTATCTGTGTAACGAACTAGGCTAAAATCATTTACAATATTAAACAAAATTGCATCCCTTAGTGCCATTCACATACCTCAATATTTAGTTACCTGATTTCCAATGGGCATCCTTTGGAGTCTCCATAAATCTAGAAATCAAACTCATTGAATTCTTTATATTAGGCCTAGTTGATTTCAAATACATCAAACTTCCAACCAAACTCTTAAACCTGGCTTGATCAACACTACTACTACAATCTTCTTTTCTCAAATTAAGACCTATGGTTGTTTATGTTTGTATAGGCTTGCTACAATTCATTATAAATCTCTTCAAGGTCTCACTGGCATACCTTTCGTGCAAGATAAAGATACCATCATGCATTTGTTTTTCTTTTATGCCTAGAAAATACCTCTAGAGATCTAAATATGTCATCTCAAACTCTCTTTTCATGGCCTCTTTAAAATCAACAATGAGAAAATAATTATCCTAAGTGAAAACTAATTATCATCAACATACAGGAAAAGAATAAGAATCTTACCATCATATTTCTTGATGTAAAGAGTGTGCTCACCATCTCTTTTTCCAAAGCCATTAGTCAACAAATATGAGTCAATCTTGTTGTACCATGCCTGTGAAGATTGTTTCAGCCCATAAAGAGCCTTCTTCAGCATATATACCATGCCTTCATGACCCAAAATTTCATAACTAGGTGGCTACTCCACATAAACCTCTTCTTTTAATGCTCAATTAGGGAAGGAAGACTCCACATCTATTTGAAACAAAATCCATTTTTGGTAGGCTGCAATAGATATGACCACCTGCATGGTCTCCATCCTTGCCACAGGGGCATATATCTCATCATAGTCTCTCCAAAATTATTGTTTGTACCTCTTGACAACCAAACTTTCCTTATGGTACTCTATTCTTCCTTCAACATTACTTTTGGTCTTATAGACCCATTTAACCCCAATAACTTTCTTTTTCGGAGGAAAATTAGTTAGCTCCTTTAAAATGGAAAATTGAGAACTTACAAAATCCACCATGGGGAAAGGAGGATTCACTAAGCTCAATTTTCACTTGGGAAGACTTTACATTTAAAAGAGGGGAATGAATCTACTTGATAAGGAGCTTGGCAGGTAAGCACTCACAAGGCTAATTTGCTCAAAAAGGATCACTTTGTTACCAAATGCTTATAGATTATATTGTGTATGTTTACTCAACCTATCTAATTGTCATAATGCCAAGCACTCAAGGTCTTCTTGCCTAGCAAACTCCCTTACTGGTGATGACACTTGCCCATGCACAAAACTACTCAATATTCTTACCTTTCCAACCACACTTGCTCATGTTTGGCTCTTGGGGTCTTCAACATTTAGTTTCAATGTGTAATAGGGGTTTTCCACATGGAAATATAGGGGCAGCAAGGTAAAGTTCTTCACTGAATGCTCATCCTCTTGTTTTAGGCCTAGAACCCTCAACTTACTCAAACTCATTAATAAGGCTCAACTACCCCAAATGAGACTGCACACTATCTTGGAGTCCAAAATTACACTTGGTCGATTGCTTGAAATTTTTTTAGTATGGTTTATAAGCCTCCAAGTTTCATTTTCCCATCGGCTTCTTGCATTTTACAAAAACTACCAATTTTGTGTGTTATGTAGCAGGGCTACTAGCCCGTGGAGGCCTAATTGACCTTGTTTTCCTCACCTAGCCCAACTATGGGCATTACCATCATGAATATTGTTTGGAATTTTTTTAGGGAGGTCTATGCTCAAGGATTTTAAAGCTTTAGTTCACTATCTTTGCACTTTTAGGACTGTCTACATTTTGTGGCATGTTTTAAGGGTTTGGTAAGGTTTTGAGCAAGCAACTTTGGGAAACACTTCTAACTCCTCTCTTCACACCTCCTCAAAGCATTTGGACCTCTACCACAACTCAAGGAACCTTCTCCTGATGTTTTCCCACAATCAAAACACCAAACACTTGGCAAGCACGTGAGAAACTAGTAAAACTGCACTTTTCACGGTCTTTTCTCTACCTTTTACTAGTCAACAATGTCTTCACTTTGGGACCTGCAAGAATGAAGTATTTGGAAATGGGAAAAAACCATTAAGATGTATTCAAACATGTATCTCTTCTCCTATTACATTTCCTTCAAGATGTAAGGCTTGGATTATGCTCAACAAGCATTCCATGGGCATTTTTTGCTATTTACAAATTCATGAAAACAATGAACTCATTGTTTGGTTACAAAAAGAGAAAGATTGAAGTAAGAACCAGTTAAATTAGCCATCTAAGAAGATACTCAATTCCCATGGCCAAATCTCCAGGTCCCTGTCACATTCATTTTCTCACTCCAATTACTTTTGAGTGGAAACTATGAGTTTTTATCAAGTTACTAGCCAAATGACAAACACTTACCTAGTAATCACTCAATAACATCTTCAAACCATTCTTCTGGCACAAAAAGAAAGATATGTACATTATATACACATGGATCAACTTGGTAGAATCCATATGAGGGATCCCAAACCTAGATCAACCAAGTTGATGCATCTTACAACTCCAAACCCCTAGTAGGGCAACAGATACACAGTTCACAAATCTTTTTGAACAAGCACTTTGCAAATGAAAAATAAATGAAAAAAGTACATGAGAAGTCTTAATACAACAACATCTCAACTTCCCAAAAGGTACAGTATGGATTTGTATAGCTACAGTACGGATTGCCCTTCAAAAGGAACAAAAAATAGTCATAAAAGCAAAAAAAACTTGTTTTCTATTAAATTACTATTGGAACTACCATAAAAAACCCTTTCCAATGAAAAGGGATGCACTATATAGTTTCTCCAATTGGTTTCCACACCCTTGTATGGACCAGAGACTACAATAATTACATTTTGCAAGAAAATGACAATTTTGACAACTTTCTTAAGCCAAATGAAAACGTTTCTTGCTCACAAAGGCATTTTGGACAACCTAGCCTTATCAAATTTCCTAAACAACTTATAAATTCTTAGAAACACTAAACAAACATGTTTCAATTCTCTTGAAGCCATTAGGAGACCTTTTTGGCCATTTTTCACATTTTGGCCAAGAATTGTCAACTCAAGGCCTGAAACGCAAGATTTGATCACTCAAGGTCAAAATGAGATCAAAACCACAAAAAATGACTCAAAAATACCTAAAAAAATAGAAACAACCTAACACAAACCTTTACAAACATAAAAGCATAAAATACCCAAAAATGGGAGTTTGACTCAACTAGGTGCTGCTACACCATACTCCCCCAAAAACAAAAAAGTCATGTGACTCCTTGAGGAAGAAAAGAAGAAGGAATGTCAACTTTCTGAAAGTCAACTTCAAGTATCCAAGTAGCCTTGGAGATGGGCTGATCCTTCCACTTGATGAGATACTCCATGTAGGTGTGATTCCTTGTCTTTTTTAGAACTCTGGAGTCTAGAACCTGTTCAGCATGGGGAAAAGAAAGAGAAGGGAGAGATAGATCAGAAAGGGAGTTGGAAACATCTAAAACTCTTTCAATCTCCTTAGGTGGCTTCCTTTTGAAAGCAATCGGATCTGCAACATTAAAAATGGGGGACAAAGAAACATTAGTAGGCAAATCAACTTTATAAGCATTAGACCCATACTTAGCCAAGATCTTGCAAGGGCCTAACCTCCTCATCTGAAGCTTAATTGAAACTCCCTTTGGTAGCCTTGCCTTATTCAAGTGAACCATCACATAATCACCTATGGAAAATTGAACATCTCTCTTTGTAGCATCCACTCTTGCCTTAACTTTTTGAGAGGTGTCTTGGAGAGCTTGTCTCAGTTGCTTATGAACCTCCTTCATGGAATGAGCCATGCCATCTTCTGCCCCACTCTTATGCTACAAGTTAGCGATATCCCTCAACTCCATTATACCCCTTGGATGCATACCATAAACAACTTCAAATGGACTTTTACCTGTAGAGCGGTTAACAGTGTCATTATAGGCATATTCTGCTTGATGAATGAGTTGATCCCAACTTTGCCCATAGTCCTTTGTCAAACACCTGAGCATGTTGCCAAGAGACCTATTCACAACTTCAGTTTGGCCATTAGTTTGTGGATGATAAGCTGAACCAAAAGAGAGTTTAGTACCCAGTCTCTTCCACAATGTTTTCCAGAAATAACCAAGAAACTTCACATCCCTATCTGAAACAATGCTAGTAGAAAAACCATGAATTCTAACAACTTATTTGCAAAACAAATAGGCAATATAACTTGCATGATGTGTTGTTTTGCAAGGAATAAAGTGAGCCATCTTGCTAAATCTATCAACTACTACAAAAATGCTATCAAATCCTGATTGAGTTCTAGGTAACCCTACCACAAAATCCATGCTAATGCAATCCCAAGGCCTATATGGAATGGGAAGAGGCTGATATAAACCTGCATTAGAGGAATTACCTTTTACTTTCTGGCATACCAAGCAGTGCTCAACATACCTCCTGATGTCTTCCTACATTTTAGCCTAGTAACAAAACCTTTGCACTAGTTCTAAGGTCTCGTTGAGACCGAAATGACCACTTAAGCACCCATTGTGCTTCTCTTGAATGAGGTTCTCTCTCATAGAACCTTGTGGAACATAAAACTATCCACCCCTGAATAACAAACCATCTTGCAAAGTAAAATCAACATAGGCACCATGGAAGTTATTCTCAAAATCTTTACAAACTTTATAAGCTTCTGCAAAATCATTATCAGTAGGATACATGTCCCTAAAACTATCAACACCAATACTCTGAACTTGAATCTAATTAATAGTTAACAATCTTCTACTCAAAGCATTTGCTACTTTATTCAGCTGACCCTTCTTATGCTTAAGAGTAAAAGTGTAAGCTTGTAAATATTCTACCCATTTAACATGCCTATGATTCAGTTTATCCCGTGAGCTCAAGAAACTGAGTTCTTGATTATCTCTGTATACAACAAACTCTTTAGGAAGAAGATAGTGTCTCCATTTTCTAAGTGCTTGTACCAATGCATAAAGTTCTAAATCATAGGATGAGTACTTTTTCTTTGCATCATTTAACTTTTCACTAAAGAATGCTACTGATCTATTTTCTTGACTTAAAATAGCTCCTACAACAATATTACTAGCATCACATTCAATAGTAAAAAGCTTATCAAAACTAGGCAAAATGAGCATTGGTTGAGTAGCTACTTTAGTTTTTAGTAATTCAAACCCCTTATTTTCTGCACTTGTCCATTGAAACTTTACCTTGATACCCCCTTTGATGGTGTCCAACATTGGAGCACAAATCTCACTAAATCCCCTAATGAATTTTCTGTAAAACTGAGCCAAACAATGGAAGCTTCTGACATCACTGGTTGTCTTAGGAGTTGGCCAACTAGTTATTGCAGCAACTTTTGATTTATCCATTTTCAGATTGCCTCATGATACAACAAAACCAAGATAGAGCAATTATTGCTTCATAAAATCACATTTCTCAAGATTAATGGTTTGTTGTTCATCAGATAACTATTTCAAAACATTAGCTAAATTTTGTAAGTGCTCTTCCTTAGTCTTGCTGAAAATAAGAATATCATCTAAATATACTACAACAAATTTGCCAATGAAATCATGTAAAACTTCTTTCATGAGTCTCATGAATGTGCTGGGAGCATTAGAGAGTCCAAAAGACATGACTAGCCACTCATAGAGACCCTCATTTGTTTTGAAAGTTGTCTTCCACTCATCCCCCTCTTTTATCCTTATCTGATGGTAACCACTCTTCAAATCTATCTTACTGAAATACTATGCACCCCCCAAACAATCCATCAAATCTTCTATCTTGGGTATGGGAAATCTGTATCTGATGATGATTTTGTTTATGGCTCTGGAATCTGTACAAAGTCTCCATGTTCCACCCTTCTTGGGTGACAATACTGTAGGTACTGCATAGGGACTAATGCTTTTCCTAATTAGCCCTTGGTCTAAGAGTTCTTGTATTTGTCTCCCTACCTCTTTGTTTTGTTTAGGGGTAATCTTGTAGGCTGCCTTATTGGGCAAACAGGCTCCAGGAATGAAGTCAATTTGATGGCTAATGGCTCTGGGAGGTGGTAAGGCTGTAGGTGTACCATCATTGATTATTTATTTGAAGTTATCAAGGATTTGCTACACTTCATATTGTATCTCAGCTTTCTTGTCTACCTTTTCTTCCTTAGGCTTCACTATGAGTGTAAATACTACTCCTTCACCCTCTTCTAGTGTCTTTATTAACTCTTTCTCATTCAATAACAAGATGTTAGGCACCTTATTGCTGCTCTCTCCTTCTTCAATGAGAGATTGGATCTAATAGGATACTCCATCTTTCTGAAATGAATAGGAGTTCCTTTCTCCATCATGTTGTGCTTTTCGGTCAAACTGCCATGGTCTACCCAATAGCAAGTGGCAAGCATCCATAGGAAGGAAGTCACATAGGATCCTATCTACATACTCCCCAATGTGGAAATCTACCGAAGCTTGCTCATTTACCAACACATGTTGTCCCTTATTCAACCAGGTGACTTTGTATGGCTCCTTGTGTTGTATCCTAGGTAGTTTCAATTTTCTTACTGCTTCTTCTGATATGATGTTATCTGTGGATCCTAAATCTATGATCACCTTACACACCTTCCCCATGATTTTACACTTAATCCTAAACAATGCTCTTCTTTGTGAGGCCTCTGTACTATGTGGCTTCTTCATTAACACTCTCTTTATCATCAAACTCTCACCATTTTCTGAAGCTAGGTGGTTCAATGTTGAAGTTCTCGTACTACATCCATCTTCTTGAACATAATTTACCCTCTTTTCACCTCCATAGGATGAACTAGGCTTCTCTGGGCATGTATAGGTAGGGTGGCCCAACTTTTGGCAGTTGTAGAATTTCATGGTTGAGAAGTAGGACCCTCTCCCTAGTCCATTAGATCTACCCCTACTTGGGTTGCTTGATCCCCTACCCCTATAGTTGGGTTTGCTTTGAGAATCCCCACTTTGGTCAATAAGCTTAGACTCTCCTTGGGACCGTTGATCTATGTTTCTTCCCCCAAAAATGCCTCTATGGCCTCTACCATCTCTTCCCCTACCTCTTCCTCTATTGTTTTGTTCTTGATTTCTTCTACCTTTCTCTTCCACCCTAAGTGCCAATTCATAGCACTTGTGTACGGTTTGTGGGAATAACAAACTCATCTCTTCCTGGATGTTCCATCTTAACCCATTCAAATACCTTGCCACTTTGATACTCTCATCCTCCACTACTCTGGATCTCATGCATAGTTTCTGAAACTCTTCAGTGTAGCTATTGACATCTAGGTCTTTTTGTCTCAATTTTTGGCTTTTCTTGTGAAGTTGTATCTCATAGTCTTCAGGAAGGTAGGTCTCTTTGATTTTGGCTACCATTGCCTTCCAGGTGGCTAGTGGTTTCTTGCCTACTTTCACCCTTTCCTCTTGGATGAACTTCCACCATGTTAAGGCTACCCCTCTTAGCCTTGATTTTGCCACCTTGACCTTTTGTGCTTCAGTCACTCCATCACACTCAAAATGGTTTTCTAACCCTTCGATCCACTCTATTAGAGCATCTAGATCCATCTTCCCATTGAAAAAAGCCACTCCTTCTAAGGTCTTACTACTCATAGCTCTAAAAGCTTTCAAGAATGGTTCTTGCTCAATGACAAGGTCAGTCATGGGGAATTCATCCTCTATTGCCATCATTCTACCCTGATCTCCAACCTTATCATGGACTTCTTCAGTTTTGACCTCTACTTCAGCTAGTTTTATTGCTAGTTGATTTAGTCTTTCTCTGAGCGCCCTATTTTCCTCTTCTAGGTCCTCTACCTTCTTAGCCAATTTTGCATTGGTCACCATGCTTGCCTAATGTGTCTTTCTCCTAAATCTTTTGTTGGCTCTGATACCACTACCATGGGGAGCTTGGCAGGTAAGCACTCACAAGGCTAATTTGCTCAAAAAGGATCACTTTGTTACCAAATACTTATAGATTCTATTGTGTATGTTTACTCAACCTGTCTGATTGTCATAATGCCAATCACTCAAGGTCTTCTTTCCTAGCAAACTCCCTTATTGGTGATGACATTTGCCCATGCACAAACTCAATATTCTTACCTTTCCAACCACACTTTCTATTGCTTGTCTCTTGGGGTCTTCAACCTTTAGTTTCAATGTGTACCAGGGGTTTTCTACATGGAAATGCAAAGGCAGCAAGGTAAAGTTCTTCATTGAATGCTCATCTTCTTGTTTTAGGCCTATAACCCTCAACTTACTCAAACTCATTAATAAGGCTCAACTACCCCAGATGAGACTACACACTATCTTGGAGTCCAAAATTACACTTGGTGGATTGCTTGGAAAGTTTTTAGTATGGTTTATAAGCCTCCAAGTTTCATTTTCCCATCGGCATCTTGCATTTTACAAAAACTGCCAATTTTGTGTGTTATGCAGCAGGGCTCCTAGCCCGTGGAGGCCTAATTGGCCTTGTTTTCCTCACCTAGCCAAACTATGGGCATTTCCACCATGAATATTGTTTGGAATTTTGTTAGGGAGGTCTATGCTCAAGGATTTTAAAGGTTTAGTTCACTGTCTTTGCACTTTTAGGACTGTCTACATTTTGTGGCATGTTTTAAGGGTTTGGTAGGGTTTTGAGCAAGAGACTTTGGGAAACACTTCTAACTCCTCTCTTCACACCTCCTCAAAGGATTAGGAGCTCTTCCACAACTCAAGGAACCTTCTCGTAGTGTTTTCCTACAATCAAAACACCAAACACTTGGCAAGCACCCAAGAAACCAGTAAAACTGCACTTTTCATAGTCTTTTCTCTGCCTTTTACCAGTCAGGAACGTCTTCACTTTGGGACCTTCAAGAATGAAGTATTTGGAAATGGGAAAACACCATTAAGAGGTATTCAAACATTTATCACTTTTTCTATTAAATTTCCTTCAAGATGCAAGGCTTGGATTATGCTCAACAAGCATTCCATGGGCATTTTTTGCCATTTACAAATTCATGAAAACAGGGAACTCACTATTTGGTTACAAAAAGAGAAAGACTGAAGTAAGAAATAGTTAAATTAGGCATCCAAGAAGATACTCAATTCCCATGGCGAAATCTCCAGGTCCCTGTCACATTGATTTGCTCACTCAAATTACTTTTGAGTGTAAACTATGAGTTTTTATCAAGTTACTAGCTAAATGACAAACACTTGCCTAGTAATCACTCAATAGCATCTTCAAACTATTATTCTAGCACAAAAAGAAAGATACGTACATTATATACACATGGATAAACTTGGTAGAATGCATAGGAGGGATCGCAAACCTGGATCAACCAAGTTGATGCATCTTACAACTCCAAACCCCTGGTAGGGCAACAAATACACAGTTTACAAAACTTTTTGAATAAGCACTTTGCAAATAAAAAATAAATGAAACAAGTACATGAGAAGTATTAATACAACAAAATCTCAACTTCCCAAAAGGTACAGTATGGATTTGTACAACTACAGTATGGACTGCCCTTCAAAAGGAACAAAAAACAGTCATAAAAGCCAAAAAAACTTGCTTTCTATTAAGTTGCTGTTGCAACTACCATCACCAAAAATTCCCAAGGAAAAGGGATGCCTTATATAGTTTCTCCAGTTGGTTTCCACACCCTTGTATGGACAAGAGGCTACAATAATTACATTTTGCAAGAAAATGACAATTTTGAAAACTTTCTTAAGCCAAATGACAACTTTTCTTGCTCACAAAGGCATTTTGGACAACCTAGCCTTACCAAATTTCCTAAACAACTTAGACATGCTTAGAAACACTAAAAAAACATGTTTCAATGCTCTTGAATCCATTAGGAGACCTTTTTGGCCATTTTTCACATTTTGACCAAAAATTGTCAACTTAAGGCCTGAAATGCAAGATATGATCTCTCAAGCCCAAAATGAGATCAAAACCACTAAAAATGACTCAAAACAACCTAAAACAACAAAAAAAAGCTAACACAAACCTTTACAAACATAAAAGCATAAAATACCCAAAAATAGGAATTTGACTCAACTAGGTGCTCCTGCACCACCACTAGATCCAATCCTAAATGATGCAAGGACTGAATACTAAGTAGATTGGTTGTGTTTGGAATGTAATTGAACCTCTTTTGTAAGTTGATTAATTGATTTAAGATTAAGTGTTTGAAATGAAGAAAAAGTATGAGAAAACAACGAGCTATAGATTCACAATTCAGTAATGCACCTAGATCTGAGAGGTTTGAGACGATTCAGAGCTTCTTTGTGAAATCCTACCAAAAGTTGCAAGGAACATGTGTCTAAACTAGGTCACCCTTCTATCAGTCCTATGAATTTTATGCGCATCAAAAAGGGGTTTTTCATCTCTACAAATAAAGCTTAATTCTAGAAGTACAATTATGTACTTGCTTTCTATACATAGAAGGAAAGGGAAATGTGTTGAAATAATGTAATTAAAATGACTGAAAGTAGAAATCCTCCTCTTTGAGGAGATGTTGAATTGCTTAAAAATGTAATGCTTATACCTCCTTATGAAGTTTCGCTTGCCTCCACATGGAATTATAATTTTATGGATTAAAATGATGACCTCCTCTTTAATGCTTGAAATATTCACTCTATTGCTGCTCCAAATCTTGAAGGAAGACTAAAAAATGCTCAATTTTTCTTGAATGCTTGAATGCTTCATCTCTTGTATGTGTATGATAGATAGATCGGATCATATGTGAAATGAGAGGGGAAATCCTTAAATACTTGCCCATAGAATTAATTGAATAAATTTATGAGATGATCCGACTTAGGAGGATTTTCTCGCTTTAAATTTGAGGTAGGAAAGGGAGAGGGGTCCAAGATAGGTCGCCATTATTGCGGACCAGGGTTCCATACCGTGGTCTTAGTGAGGACCAGAGTGCCATGCCCTAGTCCTGCCCTAATTTGGGCTAGGATCAAGGTGTGGGTAGGGTGCATTAATAAATTGCATGGTGTTTTTCATATGTATGAGCATAATCAGGTCCCTCATCAAGCTGAGGGGTGCAAACACTAAGGCAAAGACACAAATGCAGTCAAAAATTGCAAAGGGTGACATTTTAGGATGTTACATTTAACCCCCACTTTAGTTGGAGTATGAGCTTACACAAATACTTGCGGTAAAGTACAAGGAATTTAGCTTGAAAGACTTTCACCATGTCAAAGAGGCAAGATTCACCAAGCCCCCAGTGGATTTTAGGATCTTACGGCTTCAATGATAAGGTAAAAGGGAAGATCCTGAGAGAGGAAGAGAGAATCATGACTACAACTAGTAAGGTTCTCTTAGTATGAGTCATGAAAAGAAAAATTAAAAAGAAAAGATAAAGTTTCCTAAGTAACTTTAAGTGACAAGAGAGGAGAGAGAGAGAGAATCTATAGTGCTAATGAAGATAATCAAGCACATCATCTGCCCCCCGATCTCGCTGATCATTATTTTGGGAAGGTGGACAACACGTAAGAGGATCCACATCAAGCACAGTAGATGGAGCTATCACAACTTCCAAACAAGGACCATGCTCTAATGATTAGTCACTTTGTTCGTTACTAGGAGCTAGGATTAATACTTTTGAAAAATTTGCAGATAAATCATTGTCAACATCAACATATTCATATTCATCATCAGAAATTTTAGGATCAACATTTTCATCATTAACAACATTTTCACCTATTTCTTCATCGAGATTAATAAGAATAGGAACTCTAATAGGAATAGAGCTTGAACCATCATTTGTTACAAGCATTTTGCATCTTGGAGAATCAGATTGAACATCTCATTTAGGGAAAAATGGAATCATGTCAATTGTTGTTGCTTTAGGAGAAGAAATGGTTTGGGAAGCAACTTCACGAGTTCTAACATGATGTCTACGTCGGCCTTCTCTCACACAACGGTTTTGTCTAGTTTTGGCTGAAGGTTAAGGAGGTTTATTTTCATCAAGTATAGGCTTCCAAAGAGGAGGAAAACTGGTAAAAGAAATTACAAAATTTAAATTTTACCGTGGGTTAAAAAATTACTCTTTAAATTCGTCATGCATTTCAAGCTGCACTGAAATTATCAGCACAATCTAGAACTTTCCGTACCATGAATCATGTGATAAGCACATCGAAGACGACATCCGATAATGGATTTGTTACATGCATCCAAAGCACTGCACTTCTATATTGCATGAAAGGATAGAGTGGCACGACCACACATTCCACTCATGCATATAAAATCCTGAGATCTTGATCAAAGCGTGAGAGAGATCAAAGAAAATCATTTGGGTCTGAGCCAAAAATATATGCCTAACTCCTTCAAAGAACTTGTTGGATTGAAAATTATAAAGAAGGAAATCTCATACAAATACAATACTGAAACAAAAAATTCCCAGCATGTTTTGCCTAGAGAAATAGCTACTAGAAATTCTACTCCGATGTTCCCCATCTCATACGCCCCCAATAGACTTAGTAACCTGCAAATAACTAAAACATAGCACTTATAAATAACATTTCAAACATCAATTCTTGAAAATAATGCTTGCAGCGCACTGTTGCACATCTCTTGGCATGCAAAATATGATTTCAAACTGCTTAGTACAAAGCTAAAACTGACAGGACTCATTTGTAACACGAGCGTGAATGTTTTCGTATTAAAAAAAATTGGGACTATGCTTGCAGCGATCGAAAGGAGGTTATTGATTATGTTGCAAGCACAATCCAGCTAGTAGCAGAATCAGTAATGATTTACCTTATACAGTGACATTTGAAGCATACATTACGTATAGATCTCGAAGGCGGATAGTGAATCAATCTTGACCCCTTACATTTTCCTTGCATAAACATTTGAATTTGTGAAGCCTGTGAAATTGGTGAAGATCATATAAATATACACACGTTGTTTTAAAATTGTAAATAGGGAGATTTTCACTCAGTTTAAAATTAGGTATTGCAATTACCACATTATGGTAGTAAAAGACCTTAAAAAGCACACAAAACTAGCCATAAATCTACCGTATAAGGAAAATATTATAACCCTTGCATCTTTGTATATATTTACAAAGATCATGAAAACAAACTTTTTTGATGAATCTGTAATGAGGAAAATTCTGTGTAGGTATAAAATAGCTTTTATATATTTAAAATTTAGAGGGAGTCGAACCCGAGATCGATGGGGACCAAACCCACCACCCAAGCCAACTCATCTAACCATACAGGGTTTTTATGTATATCAATTTTATAATATATATAAAATATGTTGATAGATATCATTTTAAAGTATCTATTAGAGTTTAGCATGAAAAACAATAGTAATAGGTGTCTTGAGTAGGTAGCAACAATTAGGGGGCAACATGGAAGACACTAAATAGTATATTATAATTATATAGTATTGTATGATTAAATATAATTATATTAATATATAATAATATAGTTAGTTTCTCTAACCATAAATTTCTTGTAATTATATTCAATATTTACTATAAAATTGTTATATTATAATTTTTTATTTAATAATATTTAAATGTTATTAAAGTTTTAGTTCTTATTAATAAAAAGTAGGTCAGGCCTGTACCATTAAATATCCACTAAAAAGAACCACCTAAGGTGCATGAGAAGTGCACACCTAGCAAAGAAAGAGACTAGAATATAGAAAATAGTAGAAAAACACTAAGCATAGAAAGTAACAAATACAAAACCGGCAACAAAAACTACCCTAGACACAAAGAGATGGCCTACTAGTTGGAGGCATTTCCTTCTTGTAAACCGGAATAGACACAAGGAGATGGCCTACTGGTCAAAGGCATTTCCTTCTTTCCAATCCTTACATAAACTAAGACTTCACCAAAAGAATATATTTTTTTGTTGGGATCATTAGCAGACACTGGTGCACCCAAGTCAAGAGTATCTTTAACCAAGGACACATGGGAATCCATAGATGTAGAAGGGTAAAGAGAGTTTCTCTTCCGTTTGGCTTTCCTATTGTTGATCTCCTCTATTATAGCCTTCAGGGAAGCTGAATTTTTTAGAACCATCTCTTGGCTTCCATTATACATCTCTTAAATTTTTCCTTTTAGTATTTCGGTATTTTCCTTTAAATCCAAAACCATCATGTCTTTGGTCTTCTACAACACCTTCTCTAATATCTCCTTTACCTTTCCTTCCACCTTCTCTCAATTTTTGAGCTTCTCAACCATATTTCTCATTGCTTTTCATATATATGTTTATCCTTTATGTCCATGACCCATTTCTCCAGTCTAGCCCCTACCTCTGTCATTGCCTCGAGTCTACTAATTTTATTAATATCCACATCAAATAGTGAAAGAAGCCATTTGATAACCAATTCCTCTTGTTCTATACTCTCTTCAACCTATAAGACAATAGATTCCTAATCAATGGGGCTCTTTTCATGGTTAGGAATCTCCAGGTTAGCGAAAATAGGGGTAGCCTCTTTGTTGGTGTAAATAATTATTCATCTTGGATATTATTACACTTACTTAAGTTTACTTAGGAAATGCATTTCATAGTAGTTTGGGTATGAGACACTTGGGTGTTTGTGCCACATTGGGATAGTGTGTGTAGGAGAATTTCCACCTTTTATGGTGTTGATCTTGTTGTTACACTCCACATTCAGTGGGTGATCCACCTCATGTGGACTATTATATTGTTTCTCCTACCTACCCACACCTATTTCCTACCTACCCTTGTTTCTTATTGAGCCACATGTCATGTTTGTGTGCTCACATATCCCTAGCCTTTCCTATATAAATAGGCTCATCTACATTGTATGTAATTTCAACAATTGATCATTTATCTATTGATGAGAATATAGTTTATTCTTATCTTATATTTTGTCTCTATTATACTTTTCATTGAGCTCTTGATCTTGGCAAAATATCACATAGTATCAGAGTCATTGGGGCTTCATTGATTGGTTTTTGGAGACATCATGGAAGGCTTCTATTTTCAGACCTGAGGGACAGCATTTTTTGGAGGCATCTTAGAGCATTTTCGACCTCACCATTGCATCCGGGAGGCCATTTACATAAAAATCGAGTATAAATTTGACCTATTTGATGAAAATTGATTTTTGGGTGTGGAGGAAATTTTTTGCCCAATTTGGATGGTACGGTATGAAATTTTTGGAACTTTTTTTTCAAAAAAAAAAAAGGAATTTCTGAAAATTATTTTCCAGTTTGAAAATTTTTTTTGAAAAAAAAAAAATAAATAAAAAAAATTGGAAATTATTTTTTGGGATCCGTACCTTCTACCCAGTTAGTAGTGCACAGTTAGCACCACGTCAGTAGTCAAGTTGGCTGCCAAATCACCCTGCCATGTCAATAGCCCAGTCGGCTACCACATCACCTGCCAAATCACTTGCATAGTCAGTGCCACATCAGGGCCCGATCAGCCATGAAGTTTGGGTGACGATCATACGGTTGTCAAATTCAACCCCTCAGTCCGCCGACGTCATCATTTTTTGAAAATTTTTGTAGGCCCGTCTCATTGAGCTTTTTGATTTTGCAGTTCAACTTCAAATGGCCATATCTTGCTCAATTTTTCTTTTTTTTTGGTGCAATTTTTTTTTGAAATGGGATAGAATTTCGTGGACATATTTTTCAGGATTCTCAATTTTTGGTGACTGTACCTATCCAATCTCCGTTTCTGCAACTTCTAGGTCTTCGTTCGAGCTCATACGAACTCCTTTTCAGGTGCTTTTTTTTTTAATGTCAATTATTTTTTCTCTACTCTCAGAATATGCTATCAGTTTGCAGCAATTGTGGGTAGAAATTGTACTTTCATCATATGGTCTTATTTGGCCAATTTGGCATTTGTATTGCATAGATCTATCTTTCTGATCTTTTTCTTTGAAGTTCTTAGCCTATTGGGGTAGTTGTAAAACAAAATCAGAATTCCACCTTGTCATTGTTTGTAAGTGGCCTATTGTACACGCACTACATATAAAGTGCCAAAATCATCATTTTTGGGGGTGTTACTTTGATTGAGTGAATTTGGGGGGGTTTCTCTTATGTTTTTGTACTCTTGTGTTCCTTCCTTTTTGCTACTATGGGTTCTTCTAAGTTTCCTCTCTTAACTCCTCATAATTATGCTACTTGGAAAATTGATGCATGGAGTAAACTTATGGAAAAAGGACTAACTCATTACATTGATGGAACTATTGTTGCTCTTGCTGATCCTAAGGTTGATCTAGTTGGTCACTTGGATTGGCTCACTAAAAATATCATGGCAATTTGTAGCTTAAGAAAGTATGTATCAAAGGATCTCATTTTTCATATTGAGAAGTGTACTCTAATCAAGGATGCTTGGCAAAAGTTTCAAGACTTGTATGGTCAAGTTGATGAGATGAGATTAGGGGATATCAAATTGATAGTGACCTCACCATGTTAGATCCCAAGAACTTTGATAATATACAAGATTATGTCACTAAGGCAAATGAGTTGAGGGAAGAACTCAAAGATTGTGGCATTGATAAGAAGGATACTCAATTGATCTTCAACTTGATGGGCAAGCTTCCACAAGAATATGCAGCATTTGTTTCTAGTTTCCAAACCCATAGGATGACAATCGGTTCAAGCTACACAATGCCTACATTTGAAATGTTGATGATGGAACAAACTAAGTTGATAAGCATGGGCATTCTTAAGACTTCTAAGTCTCAAGAATTAGTGGCAAATCAAGGGAACAAAGGAAATCAAGGAAAAGACAACTCAAACAAGAAGAAATGGTAGTCAAAGCCTAGGGACAAAGCACCATCTTCTCCAGAACAAGGAGATTAATCCTCTTCCAAGAGAGATAACTCACCAAAGAGGGAGAGACCTACTTGTGCCAATTGTAAAAAGGCTGGTCATGAGGAGCGTCGTTGCCATTCTAAGAAGATTGATGAGCTCACACATATCATCAAAAAGCATAACATTGATTTGCCTAATGTCTACAAGAAGGATGATTCATCAACTTCCACTTCCTCACATTCAAAATGAAAAAGACAAGCATTCATGGCTTCTACAAGTGGGAAGACTCACTTTTTTGGGATAAGAAAAGGAAAAGCTCTATGTGCTACTATCAGTCATGATTCAGAGAGATGGCTTCTAGATTTAGGGGCTTCTCATCATATGGCATCTTCATAGTTTATGTTCTCTACATTTGAGCCTTGTACCATGCCATAGATTTTGATGGGAAATCATACATACATGGATGTGATTGGGAAAGGATCTATTGACATTGGGGATAACTACTTCAATGATGTGTTGTGTGTACCCCACTTGACAAACAATCTCCTTTCTATCTATCAAATCACCCATGGCACAACTAAGAGAGTTGTGGAGTTCACACTTGAGTCAGTTTTCATTCGAGACTTGGAGACTAGAGCTATCATTGCGACTGGGGTGGTTGATCATGCATCTCGGTTATACTCATTTTTCAGATTTTGTTGATGATGATGGTTTCACATTTGATGATTCTACACATGATGATCACACTTCTTGTGACGGTTCAGTTTTTGAGGAGAACTTTGGACACTTGAACATGGGGATTCTCACAAGTGAACCCGTTCTTGAGTCTTGTATTCCATCTCCTCATATTGAAATCACGTCACCTATTGCACCTGATGATGCAGATAGTGTGACAATTTTGCCTTCATGTGATTCAGTGCAGCAGGATATTCACTGTCTTCTAGCTTCAGATTCATGGGATGATTACTTGACACACAATCCTTTTTTGGGAGACATCATTGATGACATTTATCTTCTCTTTGATGAAGGTGACCATTCTTCGATTGTTGCGAGGGAACACTCTGACCCTCTTGTTCATTCTCTACATGATCATTCTTTCGAGGTTGACATGATTGTGGATACTTATGTACAATAGTTGGAGGAGTTCTCTTTATTTTTTGAGGAGACATGTGAGTCTTTGGGACATGTTCTACATCCATCTCCACTAGATCTTGGAGTACCTTTTTCAGCAGTATGGCACAATTTACCACCTTTGGAGGGGGTATATTTCAGCATTGACATGTGGACACTTGAGCAGTTTTCAGAGACTCCTTTCATCATGAGTTTCTTTTATACATCTTCCCTACATGATTGGGGAGACTTCATGGATACACTTTTGGTTTTGTTTCTTCCTAAGGGAAGGAATGTTGTTTGACGTTCATGGAGAAGTTTCTTCATACATCGAGCTTCTATCATTGGTGCAAATTCCACATTGAGGGGGGGCTTCCTAGCTTCTCTTCTTCTCTCATATGGGGGGGACTTTTTCTTCACCTGGGGTTTTGTCCTTCACATACTTCTATGAGATTTATTTGTATCTATTTTTTCATCTCTCTTTTGGGGGAGGGTTTTTTCCCATTAGGTTTTTCTCTCTTTCCCCACTTTGTGAGAGTTTTCATTGCACTGGTTTTCATGCATTTGCATTTGTACATGGGTACCTAACACGGCCTAGTAGTCGGGACCAATCTTGCATTACTTAGTTGCATTGTAGACTTAAGTGCATTCCCCCAAGTTGCACTTAAGGGGGGTTTTGGTGTAAATAATTATTCATCTTGGATATTATTACACTTACTTAAGTTTACTTAGGAAATGCATTTCATAGTAGTTTGGGTATGAGACACTTGGGTATATGTGCCACATTGGGATAGTGGGTGTAGGAGAATTTCCACCTTTTATGGTGTTGATCTTGTTGTTACACTCCACATTCAGTGGGTGATCCACCTCATGTGGACTATTATATTGTTTCTCCTACCTACCCACACGTATTTCCTACCTACCCTTGTTTCTTATTGAGCCACATGTCATGTTTGTGTGCTCACATATCCCTAGCCTTTCCTATATAAGTAGGCCCATCTACATTGTATGTAATTTTAACAATTGATCATTTATCTATTGATGAGAATACAGTTTATTCTTATCATATATTTTGTCTCTATTATACTTTTCATTGAGCTCTTGATCTTGGAAAAATCTCACACTTTTTAAAAGCCATTGAGGTCCATTCAGATTCTAAATCACAAGAAGAATTTGAAACCTCCACCTCCTCCTCATCACCAAACTCCAAGACCTCCACTTTCTTAAGAGGTGGAGTAGTAGGCTTTTGCTTCACTTCTCTTAAGGGAATAAAGTAGGTGGGGACAAGAATAGGTTTAGAAAAGGAACAAATAGAAGGGATAGTTTTCATCATGGGGGATCAAAAAATATCAATCACCAAGTTTGGGTCTGGCAGAGGGTTAGGAGAATTTGACAGGGACCCAATAGGAGGGGTTAAGGAAAGGTTAAAATTATATAGCCTAAGAACCAAAACCTAGTTAAGGGGTAGATAGTTTTTTTCCTTATCTCTAGTAACAAATTGAGACAAAGAGAAAACCTAATAAGAAAAGTTCATTTAGATACAATACATTAGGTGGTTTAACATAGGGAAAATATGAGTGTGAAATGTCTTGAACTACCAATCCAAAATAAAATATTTCATTAATAGTAGGACCCCATCCTTCCATTTTCCAAGGAAATCCTCTTAATTATACCTACTTTGTAGTCTTGACATGCCTTCACCCACCCTGAAGAATCTTTTGAATTTCTCTTTGTAAGATCCCTTCAGCTTCTTAGGGAAGGTTATGCAATCCTATGAAATACCAGTAATGATGGCAATCAATTCCAAGGTGAATTTGAAGGTAACCTTTCCAATCTTCACCTACCCTTTTTGCCAAAGTTGAGCAAAACTTTTGGAAAGCTCTAGGTTGAAACCCCACATACACTCAACATATAGCTATCCAAATTACCTCTAACTACCTTTTACCAAATCTTTGGCTTTCTCTTGAATTCTTGGTAGGTATCAGTTACATTTGAATTGTCCCACACATGTCAAACATAAAGAGCTTAGGAGAATAAACAAAGTGGCAAATGCAAAAACTAGTTGTTTGAAAAGAACAATGCTTTCGAGGAGGAAGGCCCATGATACTTGTTTTTGAGAAAGATGTATGTCATCTTAGGAGAAAATAACTAGCCAAAAGGATGGAAAATAAGGTGAAAAGGATAATTTTTGAATTATGCTCCATCATTAACCTTTTTTTCCACAAAGATTGATACACAAACTAAATCTAGTAAATCATAGATATTCATCTAAATTTTTTAATCCTTGGAGAATGCTCCTATAGATGCTATCCTATTCACAACTTTTTTGCCTTCACTTCTCATATGAGATAGGCTAATGTGACTTATTCCTCAAATGAGGGACATACACTTGGCCACCATGTCTTCACATTTCCAATCTAGTGTCACTTCATTCCTAAGAAAAAGGATCATATTTATTGAATCACTTTCTATTATTATTTGATTGTATCTCCTCTCATTGATAATAATTAGACCATAATAGATGGTTACTTCTTCTGCAAAAATCAATTTCTATGAATCCAAATTGACCATGAAAGGTAGCAAACAATTACCCCTATGGTCACATAAGATACCACCCCCACCCACCCAAACTGGGTTCCCTTTGGACGAGTAGTTTAATTTTAGCTTTAACCAACCAAAATCGGTGGGATCATTTGATTGAAATTTTGAAGCCTATAAGTGAGGCCATGAATCTAGCCAAAGAGTAAGATAAACCCTAATTTTTAGACACCTTAGAATCCAAGGTGGAAAATGAACACATTTGCTTTCTTTTCTCAAACCAGCTTAATTTTTTCTTAAACTTAGATAATGATGAAAGAAACGATCACCTCATGACAACTCTTTCTATCCCAAAATATGATAGTTCTGGTACTTAATATAAGTACAAATCTAATAGCCAACAAGATGAGAGGGGAAGGTGAATCATACAAACTTAATCATCCACAAAAACATCAGATTCAACCTCAGTAACATATATCAGTCATATAACCAAAAATTGTAAAGCATGCAAACTCAAAAGTATATGAACAATATAAACCTCATAATACCAGATTTAACGTGGAAACCCAAACAGGGAAAAACCATTGTGGGATTTTGGACCCACTAAGAAATATACTCTTCTAGAGTATGCTCGGTTAAAAGCAAATCCTGTTAATGATTACAAACACATTGCTAGATGTGACCCGGTTAAGGGATTTCCCTCGTATCTGTTAGGATCTTCACTTTGTCTTATTCATCATATTCTTTCCCGTGTCTTTACCGACTTCTTTATAATCTTCATATCATATTTCTTAAGATATGGCAACATCATACTGAATTAGAAAATCAATTTCTCGACATCAATGACAAAATAATAATATCAAGATAATAAAACATCTTTAATCAGTTATGTCCATAATCATCAACAACCTTCTCAATATCCTTATAATATTGCCAACAATCTCCCCCTTTGGCATTGATGGCAAAACCAATTGATTTGACCTTTTAAAAAAAAATTCGAATTGCTATGATTCTGAAATGCCAAAATGCTCTCCCCCATACATCAGACTTCTCTTTTGTTTTCAGTCTTTATTCCAATTTGTAGTCTTCTCAGGTCTTCTTCCCTTTCGGTAGATCTTCTCCTTCTTGGTCTTCTCCCCCTGGGTAGGTCTTCTCCTTCTTGGTAGGTCTTCTCCCCCTTTGACAACAATGCCAAAAAGAATAGAACTAAAACATAATGTGTTTCTGTAAGAAGTTATTTCTTGTTGTTGTGTATCAACTGAGTCTCGGTTAGAGCATTTGTTTACAATTCCTGTTCCTTGTATCATTCTCTGTATTATCCTAGTATTATTTCTAGTACACTTTCAAGAAAACATTCTAAAGTGTATCACTCTAGCATCAACTCCCCAAAAGATATTCAATAGAGTCATCGAAGTGATGCTTTCACTGAACTCGGTCAGTGAGTAAAAGATAGGGGTAGAACCCCTAACTTACTTCTGAGATATTCAAAAGTGTCCTTAGGTAGTGGCTTGGTGTAGATATCAGCCATTTTCTCCTTTGTGTTAACATATTCCAACACCACTTTCTTCTCTTGAGCTTCTTCTCTAAGATAATGATATTTGATAGATATGTGCTTTGTCTTAGAGTGCATAACAGGGTTCTTTGAAATATTAATGGCACTAGTATTGTCACAGAATATAGTTACTGGCTGGGTAACTTTCTCATTTATACCTTCCAACAGTTGTTTGATCCATGCAATGTTGGTACAATTCAGTGCTACTGCAACATATTCAGCTTCGGTTGTTGACTGAGAAACACATCCTTGTTTCTTGCTAAGCCAACTCACTAGTATTTCTCCTAAGAAGAAAGCTCCTCCATTTGTGCTTTTTCTGTCATCAATGTTGCCTGCCCAATTATCATTAGTATAAACTTTTAGATCAAAATCATTTCCTTTCTGATATACTAAGCCATAATGTTCAGTGCCTTTCAAGTATCTGAAAATTCTTTTGATTGCTATCATATGTATTTCCTTAGGATCTGCAGAGAATCTTGCAACAATACCTACTGCATGTGCTATATCTAGCCTACTGTAAACAACATATTGTAGTTTTCCAATCATGGATCAGTAGAGTGTCTCATCAATAGATGCAGATTCATCATTCTTTGATAATTTACAGTTGGTAGTCATAGGAGTACTTACTGGCTTTGAATCCTCCATTCCAAATTTCTTCAAGATTTCCTTTATGTACTTGGATTGAGTAATGAAAATCCTATTTTTCATTTGCAGTATCTGTAAGCCTATAAAATACTTTATCTCACTGATTAATGACATCTCAAATTCTTTGCTCATTTCATTTCCAAAGTTCTTGCATAAAGAGTCATTTCCACAAAATATAATATCATCAACAAATATGGCTGAGATTAGTATTCCATTTTCATCACTCTTCATGTACATATTGCTATTCTCACTTGTCCTTATAAAACCAATCTTAATCAAATAAGAGTGCAATCTTTCATACCATGCTCTAGGTGCTTGTTTCAGACCATATAAAGCTTTGTTTAATTTACATACCTGATCTTTATTATTATCATCAACAAATCCTTCAAGTTGTTCAATGAAAACTTCTTCTTCTAATATTCCATTCAGAAATGAAGATTTGACATCCATTTGATATACCTTGAAGTTCTTGAAAGCAGCATATGCCAATAATGTTCTAACTCCTTCAAGTCTAGCAACAGGTGCAAAAGTCTCACCATAATCAATTCCTTCTTCTTGGGCATAACCTTTGCAAACCAATCTTGCTTTGTTCTAAATGACCTCACCTTTCTCATTTAGCTTGTTTCTAAAGATCCACTTTGTACTGATTACATTTTTGTCCTTTGGTCTTGGGACTAGTGTCCATGTGTCATTCTTCTTGATTTGATCAATCTCTTCAGTCATAGCATTTATCAAATCTTCACTGTTAAATGCCTCTTTCACTATTCTTGGTTCAAATTCAGATATCAAACATGTGTTCTGTCTCAGTTTGTTCCTTGTCATCAATGGATCATCCTTATCTCCTATAATCTGACTTGGTGCATGGTTTCTTTTGACATATTTGGCTAATATAGGCTCGGAAGGCTCTGTATGATACTCTTCATCACTCAGTAACTGGATATTTTCTTCTTTTTCTTCAATAGTTATCTCGGTAGGACTTCTTGGTTGCACATAGACAAATTCATCATAGTCTTCCGGTTCTTTGGAATTCCTTTCATCAGTTCTTTCTGCAAATTCATCAATTTTCACATTTGCACTTTCTACTATTTTTTTAGATG
Organism: Cryptomeria japonica; assembly: GCF_030272615.1. Taxonomy (NCBI): domain Eukaryota; kingdom Viridiplantae; phylum Streptophyta; class Pinopsida; order Cupressales; family Cupressaceae; genus Cryptomeria; species Cryptomeria japonica. The sequence goes on along the minus strand of NC_081413.1, from coordinate 199,867,602 downwards.
ATTTGATCAGAGATTTAAATACTTTGCTTCTAGAAGAATATCCTAGAAATGTTCCTTCTTCACTTTTCTGATCAAACTTGCCATTTCTATCATCTTTATGAACATAGAATTTACTTCCAAAGATCTTAAAATAACTTACATTAGGTTTCTTGCCATACCATATTTCACAAGGTGTCTTCAAAGTACCTTTCTTCAATTGAACTCAGTTCAAGGTGTAAATAGCTGTCCTTATTGCTTCTCTCCAAAATGTTTGTGGAACCTTCTTCTCAATCATCAGTGTTCTAGCACAATCCACAATAGATTTGTTTCTTCTTTCAACTATTCCATTCTATTGTGGATTTCTCGGTGTAGAAACTTGTCTTTTAATACCATGATCATTGCAAAATAGGTTGAACTCATTAGATGTGAACTCTCCTCCTCTATCTGATCTAAGACATTTCAGTTGTCTTCCTGTTTCATTTTCAACTCTAGCCTTGTACCACTTAAACATTTGAAAAGCTTCTAATTTTTCTTTTAAAAACATTACTGACATCATCTTGAATAGTCATCCACAAATAATATGAAATACTTGTCACCATAGTATCTTTGAACTTTCATAGGACCACAAAGATCAGTGTGCAAAAGATCTAAAATTCCCTTAGAAGTGTAGGATTTACTTGTAAAGCTGGATCTTGTCATCCTACCCATCTGGCATCCTTGGCACATAGCATTCTCAGGTTTTTCAAGACTCGGTAGACCTCTTACTCTGTGCTTCTTACTTATTTTCATCAGATTATCAAAATTAACATGACAAAACCTTTTATGCCATAACCAGGTATTATCAATCTTTGCATGCAAACACTTATTGTGAGTTGAGTCAAGGTGAAATGTATTACCTTTTGCTTGTGTCCTGGTAGCAGCTAACTTTCCATTCTTTTCATGAACTTTGACAATTCCTTTCTGAAATTCTATTTGGTAACCTGTGTTGTTTAGCTGTGCTACACTCAACAAATTGTATTTCAAACCTTCAACCCAATAAACATCATTGCATCTTTCTTTATCAAGAAGTGTTATGGATCCTTTACCTCTTACTGGACATGGTGCATCATTACCAAATCTAACATAGCCTCCATCATAATCTTCTAACATAACAAACTTGTGTTTATCTCCTGTCATATTATGTGAACATCCACTATTTATAATCCAAGAATCATTAGTGTTTATGTGAGATATTAGGGATTTTTCTTCATACCTTTCTTCATCTGATCCATCCTTGATAGCCACATAAACAACTTCCTCTTTATCAGTCTCATCTAATTTATTATCTTCAGATTCCTCATCAACAATTAAGCATGTCTTTCTATCTCTTCTTTTGAAGTCTCAGTGTCCTCTGTAATGATTATCTTTTTGTCTGTCATCTCGGTAATCTCTCTTTTCAGTAGAATCTTTGTCAGGATAGTTAGAAGCCATATGTCCTATTTTATCACAATTGAAACATTTCAAATGTATTTTTCCTTTATACTTACCTTTGCCTCTCGGTAGCCTTTTGGCCAACAGTGCTTCAAACTCTTCTCGCTTTCTGATTTCTTCATACAGTTTTTGTACCTCCTCCATGTTCTTCTGAAATCTTTCACTAGCTCCACTATGATCTCCTTCAAAGTACTTATACTTTCTTTCATTGTAATCATTAGATTCATTTAGATGAAAAGAACTAAATGCAGATTCAACTTTATTTACTGATGACCCACTGTTATCAAAATTACTTAACTCAAATGCATGTAGCTTACCAATAGTAGCATCCAAGGAAACTGGCATATTAGGTATAGACCTCAATTCATTGATTGTAGAGACTCGGATTGCATAGGCAGGTAAAAGGGTTCTTAGGAATTTACTTGTTACATCCTTTTCTTCAATAGTTTCTCCTGCTCCTTTGATTTGATTTACAATCTCCTTTAGTCTTGTACTGTACTGGGTTATGTTCTAACCTTCATTCATCCTTATAGATTCAAGTTGTCCTCTTAGACTATCAACTTTTGCTCTTTTAACATGTTCATCTCCTCCATATATAGATATGAGCTTAGTCCACATTGCCTTTGCATCATTGTAGCCTTCTAGATCATTAAACTCAGAATCGGTCAATGCAGATGTTATTTCAATCATTGCTTGAATATGTTCTTACTTCACCTTTATCTCTTCCATAGTCAATGGATAGGTGCTCGGTGCAACAAAATCATTCTCCAGATCGTATATAGCATATTCTCCAACTCCTAATAGATGTAGCTTCATCCTTTTTTGCCATGTAGAGAAACTTGACTTATTCAACTTAGGTGCATCCCTCTTATACATCTTTGGATCTTTAACTCAAGTGCCTTTAAACTTTCCTTTCGGAGTCCAAAGCTCCGATACCAATTGATAGTTTTGATACTTAATATAAGTACAAATCCAATAACCAACAAGATGAGAGAGGGGGGTGAATCATACAAACTTAATCATCCATAAAAACATCAGATTCAACCTCAGTAACATATATCAGTCATATAACCAAAAACTGTAAAACATGCAAACTCAAAAGCATATGAACAATATAAACCTCATAACACTAGATTTAACGTGGAAACCCAAATAGGGAAAAACCATTGTGGGATTTCGGACCCACTAAGAAATATACTCTTCTAGAGTATGCTTGGTTAAAAGCAAATCTTGTTAAAAATTACAAACACATTGCTAGATGTGACCTAGTTAAGGGATTTCCCTTAGATCTGTTAGGATCTTCACTTTGTTAGAAGTGACCTTATCAAAGGATTTCAAACACTCAATTAGAATGTCACCTTGTTAGAAGATTTACATATAAGACTGTTAAGTCCACTCGGTTAAGAGATTTCCTGTCACTTTCACAAAATAATAGTAACACAATCTATTTGCAACTTCACATCTAAAATGCTAAAGCAGATTCCTATTTGTTCAATACAATCTAGACATAGAACTAATCTTGTCTATCTGCTGGGCATCAATACTTTGTTATTCTAACAGGTCTTCAAGCTTCTGTGCTCGGTAATCACTATGTAGCATTCCTGTGGATACACTTGCCTGCATACATTGTTTATCAACAATTTCCTATTTATAAACAATCTTCTGACCGCTTAATCTCCTTGATCACATTTCCCATGATCAATCATAGCCATCAGATCTCCAATCTTGTCCAGGTTCATTGTATCTTTTGATCTGAAAATGTTTTACCCCACCTTGGAACTTGCACATTCACCTTGGAACTTTTGTTAGGGTAATGTGGTTCAATCTGAGCTGTAGATCTTCTTGTCGACTTTCCATTGCCTTAGATTTGTTAACAAACTTCTTCCATAGTTTACTAATCATTGATCTGCTCCAACTCATCAACTTCTTTCATTAAATATTGCATGTAAACATTAAATTCATTCTGTTATAGCTCGGTTACAACTCGGTGAATACTAAACTTCACTTGGTAGACATTCTGTCTTCATTAACCGACTGCGATAACCTTAGGGTTTACCGACTAGGTTCTTTGCTTGATAACATAGTATAGTATTAACCTTTACATTTTACAACATATATATGATGTTAAAACAATCTAAAACATCAAGATCTCATCATTGTCTGACTCGGTAGAGTTGCCTATTGAATAACTTATCCCCTTATTCATCATATTCTTTCTTGTGTCTTTACCGACTTCTTTATAATCTTCATATCATATTTCTTAAGATATGGCAACATCATACTGAATTAGAAAATCAATTTCTTGACATCAATGACAATATAATAATATCAAGATGGTAAAACATCTTTAATCAGTTATGTCCATAATCATCAACAACCTTCTCAATATCCTTGTAATATTGCCAACAAAATATTGTAGTGTTCCTTTCTTTCGTAAGACTCCAACCAAAATGGGAGAAAGCTAGTCACCAAAGCTCCTTAATAAGGGGATGATTGGAGGGAGGAGACCAGTTGAACTTACAATCTATTATATCTCTATCTTAGAGCCAAATTATAATTAAAGGTTAAATATACTTTTTTTGACTTTCCAAGAGAATTTCAATGAAATAAAATATGATTGATACTTTCTTCTTCATTTTATGCAACACATATCTACTAAAAAAATGGAAACCATGGCTTTTAAAATTCTCAATAGTGAGTATCTTACCATGACAAGCCATCCACTAGAAGAAACACACTTTGGGGTTCCTAAATGTTCTCCAAAATAACAACCAATTAAATTGGGGGAGAGGGGAAGGAGAGGCTAGCTCAAGACAAGAACTAACTAGATACTTACCATTTTTTGAAGGGGCTCAATTTAGTTTGTCCATATCAACTAGATTAAAAACTATGACATTGTTAATAGTCTTGAGAAGTTCCATAGCCACCATTCTTAAAGGAGGATCAATATTATATGGAAGAAACTTCTATTTGGCCAAGGAAGAGTAAAGGATCCAATAATCACTCAATATAACACCAAGTATAGTCGTCAGAATACCTTCAATGGTAGAGAGATGGGATGGAACTCTAAAGGGACATGGGAAGCCTATGGATATTTCCATAGCCTATCCCTTTGATAATTACCAATGTTCCACCAAATACCTATCAAAAGGATGTTTTTAGTTTTGATCTAATTATTTCAGATGTGGGATCCCCTTAGAAGATTTGTCAAGGATTGGAAAGAGAAAGATATAATTCAATTGGATGATCTAGTATCCCTTGTCAGAGAATAGTTATTTGTTGTTCTATAGGAAGTGATATTAGCAAAACCTGATGAAGATGATGAGCTTGATTTGTCAAAAATTCTTGAAGGTAATGATGGAATAAGAAATATTGGAACAATTTGGCTTACATGTATTGACTCTTATGAGAGTAAGAAGTTGTTGATTAAATAATTACTCTCAACCAATATTAGAGTTGAGGATCTTAGTTATGTGCTTTCAAAATCCTTGTTTGAATTTATTAATGAACAAATGAGTGAATATTCTGAAACCAAAAGATTGCAGAGCTTGTTGGAAAAACGCAATGATGCTCAAAGGAGTTTATTTTTATGCATGAATGAAATGGGGAACTATATAAATGGTGCTAGTAGGGTGCACACATACTATTTGTAGTGGCTAACAACTTTGGCAAAGTTGAAAGTTAGGATTGATTTAACAAAAGACGAATTGAGTACTCTAGGAAAATTATTTGATTTTATGAGTGACAAGGATGGGGTGCAGAAAAAAAGGTAAATTCCTTGTAGTTTAAACTATTTTTTCTGTAGAGGTAGAAATAATACTTTATTAACATGTTATGGAAGGTCAGGGAAATTGTTGAAGTGAAATGTGAGCACTTTTTAGCATTGCTTTTAGATGCAATTGAATATGCATATAATCCTTCTACTCTGAATGGATTTTGTCACACTATGGATGTGTTGGTAGAGTACAAGACCCTATCCATAATTCTTAATCTATATGTGCATTCATTAAATGTTCTTCTTCCATAATAGAAGAAGTATAAGGAAATCTTTTAGAAGAAGAGTAGTTGAGTTTGTTTTTGTGTTTCTTTCAGTTTTTATGCAGTTTTTGACAATCTTTTTTTTCTTATTCTTTTTCTCCTTTCTTTCATCAAAGACACCCTTTTTCCTTTATGTCAAAGGGGGAGAAAGTGCAATATATGGAGACATAGTTTTTAAGATTCTTGAGTAAGGAAGAGTTGTGAGTTATGTTGTCTAATATGTTTGTCTGATATGTTTGCCATTAATGACAAAGCGTGGAATTGTTAGATTTGTGTGAACATTGTCATTGTTGTCAATTATGTCAAGCCTGATCATCTATATTAGTGTGGATGTAGCATAATTTATGATGTTGCATAGTGATAGAAAACATGTATATATGTGATGCGGAGATATAAGGATTTTCCAATTCTCTAGAGTCATTCTCGGAGGTGACCAAAAATATTATATCTCGACCATGTTAGTTTATGTTTAAAATTTTAGGTCATGCGTATGTCCCACAAGTTCTATATTGATAAATCAATTCTATTCATATTATGGAGTTTTTTTTTTTATCAATCTTGGGAATTGTCCTCATGGATCCATTTCTATGGGTCTAGTAGATGCATGTTTGGGCCCGGTATGTGAATCGTGTAGAAGATCAGTGAAGACTGACTTGGTGATCATGTCTTTGATCAAGGTATTTTTAGTAACGTGTTGAGCTGAGCGATTACATCATTGAATATATCATTTGTGCTTGGGCAACATGTCATCTTGGTGGTTGTGGATATATATATATATATATATATATATATATGTATATGTATATATATATATATATGTATGTATATGTATATATATATATATGTGTGTGTATATATGTATATATATATATATGTGTGTATATATGTATATATATATATGTATATGTATATATGTATATATATATATATGTATTTGTATATATGTATATATATACATGTATATATACACACACACACATATATATATGTATATGTATGCATATATATATATACATATACATGCATATGTATATATATACATACATATATATGTATGTGTATATATACATATGCATGTATATGTATATGTATATATATATATATATATATATATATATATATATATATATATGTATGTATGTATATAGATACATGTACATATATATATGTACATGTACATGTACATGTGTGTATATATATATATATATATATATATATATAGATACATGTACATATATATATGTACATGTATCTATATATATATATATAGACATACACATATATATGTACATATGTACATATGTATGTATATATATGTACATATGTACACATATATGTATAGATATGTATATATATGTATATATATGTACATATGTCCACATATATGTATAGATGTGTATATATATGTATATATATATGTACATATGTACACACACACACACACGTATATATACATCTATATACACACACACACACAGATATATATATGTGTGTGTGTGTGTGTGTGTGTGTGTGTGTGTGTGTAATATATATATGTATATATATGTATGTGTGTGTGTGTATAGAAGATGTGTGTAGATGAGGAATATTTGAGAATATAAGGTGGTGAGTGTGAATGAAGAAAAGAGTGAGTACAATGTGTGAAGTGTGGCTTGTGGACAATGAAGAAGAGTCATAATGAAAATAGTGTTGCAATAATCCTTTACCGAATCTACTGTAGTACAATGATCAATGTTATCACATAGATTCTTTATTAGATGTTCTATAAGTTAATATTTTGTTATCTCTATATTCTAGCCTCTTCAACCAATCCAACAAGAGGGAGAGAATATAGACAATAGAGCTTTGGAGGGAGGCTTTTAAGAGCTTAAGCTTACCCCCACTACTAAGAAGAGGGCCTTTCTAACTAGCCATTTTTTTTTTAATCCTTTCAAGAAAACTAGTCCACAGTAAAGCAATCACCTTCCCAACAGCTAGAAGAAGACCTAAATAAGAAAAGGGGAGTCAAGAAATCTAGAAATTTTGTTAGGATTCCCAAAGATACTAAGAAGGGGGGGGGTTAATCAGTATCTAACTGGTTTATGAATTTACTTTATTTAAAATATGTAAAGCATAACAATAATGTGTATCGGTAAACCAAAAATAATGCAATAAATAAGAATAATAACAACGACATGAAAAGGACACCATAACATAGTAGTTTAACGAGGAAACCTGGTGTGGGAAAAACCTCGGTGGGATTTTTGACCCACAATATTCACTTACTGGCCAATAAGGGAATATTATTGTTTTACAATAGGGGCCTGCACACACAGGAAGGCTAAGTGCCTAGTGCTCACAGCTCAATTACAAAGGAAGTCACACTGACTTAAAAAATGGATTATACAAATCCAATGTCTTGTACTACTTCAAATTAGCATCTGCTATGCCAGATCCAGTATTAGTTTTAGTTCTACTTCATACATAAACCCTTAACCTATAATTCACATATTAGGTCTACATAATTTTGCCTATCTCATTATTACTAAATGTTCTACAATTATCTCATACATATATGAGTCATATTAAAACTCTCCATGTGGGCTTACAATGATTTTACAATTAATTACAAAATATATTATTAACAAAATTCCTATTGGCTAGAGTGTCGGTATCCATCCTTTTACTGTCGGTGTTCTGTGTGTCAGTGTAGAGTTTGTTGTTGTCGGCGCCGGTATATTTCTCTTGCCGGTGTGATATGATTGCAAGGTTGACATCAATTAAAGAACCTTAAATCACCTACAACTTCTCATTGGAGTGTGCATTTGCCAACAAATTTCAAATTCTAGCAATGTGGACTTGTATGTCATAGGGAACCTTCAGGAAGAAAAAAGTTCTCTTATCTTGATTAATTTTTACCTAGATGCATGAGAATAATGTGAGAGTAAGGAAAACCATCTTTTATCCTCCACCATGAAAGTATCACCAAGTAAAAGAGTAGACCATCCACAAATTATTGATGGGAAATGATGAAGGGACTAGATGAGAGATTAATACCTTTAAGAATACTATGAAAAAAAACATGAATATTACATGCAAAAACATCACCCAATAAAATGAATAGGTTTTGGGATTGAGGATCACCCTATCTAAGACCTTGAGAGGAGGAAAAAAATCCATTTGAAAATCATTTCACCATCACCAAGTAAGAGAGGGATTTAAGATAGGCTTCAGTAAGCTTAAGGAATTTCCCTCTGCAACTGAACTTACCTAAAATCATCAAGAAAAGGGGCCATGTAACCATATCATATGCTTTTGAGATATACAATTTCAGTATTATACCCTCCTTTTTATTTTTTTACATATAATTGAGAGATTAATGGACAACCAAAGCCACATAGAAGATTAGATTCCTTGGATCAAAACCTTTCTAGTTGCCATGGATAATTTTAACAAGAAAGGGATTGATACAGTTGACAACAATTTTAGAATAGATTTTGTAGAGTGTATTAAAAATACTAATAGGCTTAAAATAAAATATGTGATTGGCCTCTAGCTTCTTAGGAATCAAGAAAATAAAAGTTTTAGTAAACTCTTCAAGCAATCTAGTGAAAGACAAAAATTCTCTTGCCACAAAAATAATATCTAGACTCACAATATCCCAGTATTGCTAGAAGAAAAAGTCAGGGAAAATGTAAAGACCTAGAGATTTAAAAGGCCCAAAGGAAAAGAAAACCTCCTTCAACTCTTTGTCCAAGAACCTTATTTCCAATAAACATAGGTTTGAGTGGTCAATAATTTCATAAATAACTTGAATAAGTCTTCTTGAGACTTCTACTAAGACTAGGTCCTAGGGAGCCCGAGGGTTGAGTAAAGAACAAAAATGTGAGACTAAATCCCAATTAATGTCCTTTGGATTGGAATGTACGGTGCTATTTGCATCATATAATTTTTAGATTATATTCCTTTTTTTTATCTTTGATGGAAAATTGATGAAAGAATCTAGTATTTTTGTCACCCTCCTTGATCCATTGAAGTTTCAATCACTACTTTCACTAGAGTTATTTTTTGGCAAATAAATTATGAAGATCATTAAGAAGGGATTTCTCTATTTAATTTATCCAAGGAGGTGCCCAATCCCTCAATATTTTTCTATATTACATTGATCTGATGCTTCAAGTCCTTTTTTTTCTCAAAGAATTCCCAAAGGAAGGTTTACTCCATAAGTGCATAGTGTTATTTGGGAGATTCAACTTATTGTAGACTTTGGACATAACAATAACATGGCCCTCAATATCCTACCATTGGGAAAAAAGAACCTTAAAGTTATGAAAATTTGATCACATAATCTCAAAGTGGAAGGGGAACCTAGTATTATGACTAGGGGAATCCCACTACAAAAGGATTCGACAATGGTCTAAGACAAAATGGATAAGAGAGGAAAGATGACAATTCCCATGAATATTCCATGAAGAGGAAATCATGCAAGTATCTAAATGCACCTATATAAGGTTATCTCCAGAGCACAAATTAGACCAAGTATAATTTTTTTCTTCGAGATCTAGATCACAAAGACACACCCTCACCAAGAACTTGTGAAGGTCCTGCAAATTGTTTGAAAAGTTAGGAGCACCCCCAAATTTATTATAAGGGAATAAAGGTGAGTTAAAGTCTCCCATCAAAACCTAGATGGAATCTCTAAAGGATTATCTATGGGAGGTAAGAGAGTCCTAAAGATCTCTCCTTGCAACACCATTATAGGGGACATAATTAATAGTAAGGGTCTACTTTTCTTTTGACATCTCATTCTCAAATTCAAGAGATTAGAATCCTTTATCCAAAAAGTTTAGAGACCCCTCACGAAGTTAGGGTTTCTATAAAATGACAAGGCTACCAAAAGCACCCTCTACATTCAAATCACAAGCATTAGAGAAAGGTCACAAAAAAAATTACATATCTCTAGAAAAACAACCAAGCTTATGTTAGTTTCTTTAAGAAGGAGGATTTTTAGCTTCAACTCTTTAGTGAATTTTTTCACTAGAATTTGTCTATGGGGACCATTAAGTCCCTCAATGTTCCAAGAGAGGATCTTCATTTAGAAGAAAGGTGAGAAAAATGGTCCTCCAAAGTAATTTAATAAAAACCATTAGTGACATCACAATCTACCTTAGACTATCGTACCTCCTTAGCAGACTTACTACCAACCTTAGAATCCTTCCCAACATCTGTCGATTTCTTACTAGACAATGGTACATGACCAATTCCTCCGACCATAAAGAAGGAAAAAGGTCTCTTAATGGGAGGTGTGAGGAGCCTCCAACTAAGATACTTGCAACATAAAAGATATCATGAAAGGGGCCACTCCTTAGATTGGGGCGACAATAATACATGATGTACAAGATCTAAAGACATCTCAAAAACATCAGTCACCAAGATGGAGTCTGAAGGCACAAAGGTGACCATGTTCAACCCTTGAGAGGATGTAGGAACCTTATGGGCCATTGGAGGATAATTATACTTTAAAGAAACATCAAAACCTTTAGGAATATGAATCATTACTTCAAGAGAGACATTGGGAGGGGAAAAACCTTCTCTAAGAATGGAGGGGGTAAACACCAAATCTATATTACCAATACTTGCTGAATTCCTAGACAGATCCTAGACCACCAAATTTTGCTAATGGGATTCTCACAAGGATGAGTAACCCAAGTTCCAAGATTACATCACCAATAAATCCATGGGCCTCTTATCATTTTCCTTATAAGAGGATTTGGCCTTCCACATAGGGTACTTATTAGAGAGATGGCTAGCTGATGAACAAAGTTTATAGAAAAGATTTGAATTCTCATACTCTAGTTATTGAGTTCAAGCACCTAGATGAGAGTTGAGGTTGATGGAAATATGTACAATAATGTTAGGGGCAATATTTATGCTAAAGTGTGAATGGACTAGTCTAAATATTTTCTTGCTAATAGTGTCAAGAGAGATAAAATGACCAAATGAGATATCCATACAAACAATAATATCCTCGTCTTAAAACTCTAAAAATAGTACTTGAAAGAAAAACCAAGTCAAAATAGCTCTAGCCAAATGGGATTCTAGCAAGAACCCAAGATGTAACTTGTAATGAAGAATTTGTTTACCAAAGAACCAAGAGATAGAAGATAGGATAAGAACATTATCCTCAACTGAAAACAAGCACAAAACTCACCTTTAGGTATAGCTGAAATTGCCACACTTCCTTTGATAGCCCATCTTGCTATAACCTATTTACGAACCAAAGCTATCTTGGGGCACCTACCCATTAAGTTTCTCACCAAGGAATTCTCCATTTTAGCCAAGGTGTGATTGAGGGAAGATTCCTTGATATTAACACAAGTACCATTCTTGGATCTCTTAATAAATATACCATTTGTGGGCATAAACTATGCATCGTTAAGAAGATCCTTCCAAATCTCTTGGGCAAGAGAAGTAGATAACGAGGCAAGAGGCATGAAGTTTCCAAGAGAATCCCCAATTCTTCCCTTCATATAGGAAAAAGTGGAGCTAGAGAATGACCGATCCTCCTCCAAACAACCATCAATCCCCTGGATCTTAAGACAAAATAAAGAAAATTCTCTATGAAAACAATCAGAATATTTCACTTGGGCCAGGTCCTTAATCTTTGACATAGGAAAAATAAATCTCGCCACATCATCCTCATGAGGAGTCCATTGAACCTCAATAGAACATTTTCACCCACCATCCACCAAGATCATTTTAAAAATAAAATAAAATAAAGTAAAATATAATTTCATATTAAAGAATAGAACAATATTAATAATAGTATTATAACCATACTTCAATGCCATCCTTATTTATTATATTAGTACTATATTATATTAAATAAATATTGTGGTTAGGGTCAAGGTATAGGGTTAGGGTTTACACCATGGTTAAGTTTTGTGTAATGGCTAGGTTTATGGTTATGATTATGATTAAGGTAAGAGTTATAGTTAGGATAATAAATAGGGTTAGTGTTTAGTGATGTTTAGGAATATGATACACAATTATCATTAGGATTAGGATTCCATTAGGAATATGGTTATGTTTATGGTTAGGGTTTAGGGTTTTGTTTAGAATTATGGTTAGGGTTAGGGTTTACATCATGGTTAGGATTAGGGTTATGATAAAGATTATTATTATGATTAGGCTTCTATTTTAGGGTTAGGGTAAAATATTATGATTAGTATTATGGTTAGGGTTAGGGTTTGGGTTAGGTTTCAAGTTTATTGTTGGTGTTAGGACTATGGTTGGGGCCAAGGTTTAGTGTAAGGTTGAGGATTATGGTTCAGGTTAGGGTTTATTATTATGGTTCATATTATAGTTAAGGTTAGCGTTAGGGTTTGGGTTTGGGTTTGGGTTTGGGTTTGGATTAGAGTTAGGTTTTAGGTTAGGGATAGAGGTAGGATTATCGTATTATGGTTAGCATTGTGGTTTAGGGTTAGATGTATAATTATTGTTATGGATGGGTTTTCCTATTATGTTTCATATTATAGTCAAGATTAGGATTTAAATCATTGTTAGGGGTGGGTTAAGGCTAAGATTACGGTCAGGGTGATGGTTAGGATTATGTTTGGTTGGACCATAGAGTCTTGTCTCACCTTTGATGTGTTCTCTTGCCCATTTAAGGTGACCACTTATGCTCTTGTAATAGAATTTTGAGGGTGATATTAGTGATTGAGACATTTTTACTATCAAGTTCTCTTCAACTAGTTGACTTGCAGCCTTTTTTTTGTACTAACCCCTTTGTTTTAATTTTTTTGTCTTTTATTTTTTTATTTATTTTTGTTTGTATGTCCTTGCATGTGGTTGTATGAGTTAAGATCCTTGGTTTGGGAGCTTATTCCATTGACCTTGGTGATTTATTACCTCTTTGTAGGCTTTCCTAATGCCTCTCTCTCTTTCTCTTTCCTTTGATTTGCCCTTAAGATGTGTGTATTCTCATACTCTAGCTAAAGTTGGGGCTAAATCTATCATCATAAATTGCATTCCTATGGAATTTCTTACTTATCTAGGACCTATATAAACATATATGGACTGTTGCATCCTATACAATTAACCTAATATCAATTCCACATGTCATTCAAGATTCTCCCTCTCATTTTGGACATCAAGTCCCAATTTAGGGCCACATTGGACTGAGAAAGACACCTAGGGTGACCTGGTCCCTAAAGTAGGTCGATCAGGGCACCAACTACCTATTATTTGGGCCAAAATTCAAACCACATAACACTCAACATGGTTAAGTAGGAAATGTTTTCCTATGTTAACCTACTCCAAGTTTTTCACCCTAAAATGTCTGGGAGAGGTATATAAGAAAGGTAACCTCCCTAGTTTTAGGTAATCACTAATAAGGCATATGAGGAGAAATATAGAGAATTCAATTGAAGCATTCAAAGCATTTCATCCCACCATATTCCTCATTTTGGTATCCTTCAACAATATTCATGCAAACATGATGTCCTTTTAGGTCTTTCGTGGAGTTATGTTATTGTATCAATATTCATAATCACCTTCAAAGAAGTGTTTTTATCATCAAGGTATAACACATTCTTATTCTCTAATGTAGCCTTTTCTATATATCAACACACTTTAAATTCAATTATATTTTAATTCAATTCCAGGGTTGATTTCAAAACAAAGGGTCGACATAGATGAACCCATTTCTACCCAAAATTTTCTCTCTTTTCTATATGCAGTAACAAGTGACGAACACATAAAAATAGGTACAAAGAAAGAAAGTGGAAATCTAGAGTTTGTAATTGTCAAAGTTTAAACTACAGGGAGTGGGCTAAGAACATCACATTAGTCCTAAGAGTAGACTATGAATATCGCCTCGTTCCCTCCACTTTTTTCTAAAATTTAAACTCTAAGTTAGTTATAGTCTACTCTGATAAATCTTTTGTCCAAATTGGCCTACCAATTTTCTCTCTCCCTATACACTGAGAAAGGTCATCTTGTCAGCCTATTTTGCATCTTTTTTCTTAAATTGTGGAACTATATTTCAAGTACCACCATGAGGGACCAGTAAATTTACCTTATTTCTAAGAACATTTTGGGCCAAGTGGATCATTATCGATCTTAAATTTACTAAAGTTGAAATAGGCCTATGCTTCCTAGTTTACCCATACAAGCTAGTGAACCCTATTTCTCCACATCAATAGTAGCAAGGTTGAACTACAAAGTAGGAAAAAATAATAGAAAACAAAGAGTGCTAATTTAGAGAATGGTCCAAATAATAATGTTGCAGAAAAAAAATAGATTGATAATAAAACAATGGAGATTCTAGATGTCATAGATTTAGAAGGATATGAATAGGAGAAGAGGGATGAGGAGAAGATAGAGAAAAAGTAGAAGAAAATGATAAAATAGAATAGAAGGAAGAAAGTACAAACAAGTAGAAAGAGAAGGAGAGAAAGAAAATATAAGTTTAAGAGACACGAATTTTGTCTGGTGAGACCTTCGGTTAGTCTAGAGAATCTAGATATGAACTTTTGAAGCTACAAATGAAGTTTGAATTGGTGGTGACTTCAAATTTATTGGGTGATCCCATAATATTGGCATAATATGTGGAAAATTAGGGTATCCACCATTAGATGTATGAAAACCACTAATTTAATTTTGGAGACCACTACATTCAAAAGAGGTTTTGAATCCAACAAATTTAGTCACAAAGCAGTAAGGATGAGTATTGAAAATACTGATTGGATTCAAGATGTGAATTTGTTTAAATTCTTTGGTAAGTTGAATTTATAAAATTATGGTAAAAGATTAAAAATGAGGGAAAAAAACATAAAGAGTAAGTCATAGTCGTTGGATTGAGGCGTGCACCTGAATATGAGGAATACAAGTAGATTCAGACTTAATCCATGAATGATCTCCAAAAGTGTTGGGACCGTAGAAAATTTTTCCTTGGTTCTCCAAACTTTTCACATAGAAGAGGGGGTTGATACATCTCTATAAATAATATAATTCTGAAGATCACAACTATTTACCTATTTCCCAGACACAAAAAGAAAGGGAAATAGATTGGGAATAGCGGTTTCACTAAGTCAAACCTTGGTTAGTAATCAACCTTGATTGAAATATTGCTAATACTAAAATAAATAATGGAAAGATATACCTCATATCTGCAATGGATGATAATGATTCTTTTCTTCTTGAATGTAATCACCTATGTTGTATGAAATGGCATGAACATGATAAAATACTAATCACACACATATACTTGGATATGAATGATGTAATGACACTCCATAATTGATGAATGAAGCACGTATCCTTGAAGACCTCTAGGAATGCTTGAATAATATATTGCTTGGATGGGTGCTTTATAGTTCTCCTATTATCCTCATGTGTTGTCAAAATGAGAGGGGAAATTCTCCTTATATACTTTCCCATCAAAAAATATATTAATTTTCCAACATAGGCTAACATGGGGATGATTTTCCCACCAAATTTTTGAAATGCAAGAGGGGTTCAAAATGGGGTCAAAATAGGGAGGACCATATAGGATGGCACTATGGCTCTAATGGCTCGACAAGAGTGCCATTGTGAGGTGCTATTCCAAGCCCATCATAGCACTTCATTTATTTTCATGATAGAATTATTATTTGATACACTATTTTGATGCATTATGGATTTAGATACTATTTGACAAGTGATTTGATATCATTGGATATTACGTATCCCATCACATGTTGATTTCAAATATGTTGATGATGATATGATACATTTATGCATGTCTTATGGAAAGTTGATTTATATGATTGTTATGATGATGAAATTGAGTAATTGATTACATATGGATTTGCTACAAAAAATGGTTATTGGATATTACCTTTATTGTTCATTGATTCAGATCAATTTATGATATGTTATGAATTATATTTTATGTGTCTAATGTGTATTTCTTTTCATATACTTATATGCATGCAGTTTTGGACTACTGATGTGTGAAATGAGATATGTAGGAAATTAATCCATGTGACCATGGAAATACATGGATAACTAAGGCCAAACCTATGTGCGATAGTAAAGCCAAGGTTTGTCTATTTGGAGAGACCATACTATTTGGTCCCGGGAAGGAAAACTGAGAGGGGGGTGTTGGAACCCTAAAATTTGAAAATTTTAGAGTTCCAGATTCAAGCCAAAAAGTAGATTTCTATGTTCAATCATAATCAAGCAGGTTCTTCCATTTCCAACTCTAAGAAACCAGGTTTGGTGCATGAACAAGGTGGTCAATTTCCAGCTATGTATGTGGTTGCAAAGGAAAAATCATTCCAGGTTTCAAACCTTCATCAACCCATCATATATTTTTGAAAGCAAGACCAAAGACAGTTTTCAAATGTTTACACTAGTGAAATTTTCGGAAATGAAAAGTTGTCGACTTTGGCAATCAAAATATTTGCACTAAGTAATGATCTCAAGAAAATACTTAGTGAAAGGTTTGTTGGTACATGGTATTATGACCCTGAGCGATTTCGCAAGGATCTAAGAAGTTCTAATATGCTTTTTAATTATTTCCTGACTGATCTTGACATAAAAATGCATCTAAAAAAAGTTTTGAATTTGAATGATCAGAACAAAACCCACCTAACATTTTTATGTCAATTGCTTCCATTTTAATTTTCACAGAGATCAAAGGTCATTTGATGTATTAATTTAAAATTTATATTGCCTGTTACTAGCTCGAACATGCTAGTTTACAAAGCAAATACCAAAATTTGGTGAGATAATCAAAATTTGAAATAAAACCCATGTTTTATTTAAATTATCATAACTTTTGGCCAATTTTTGTGGTAATCGAATGCCTGGTTAGACAATGAAATTACACCAGAATGAGACAAAGGAGAAATTAATTTTTTTTATTCTCTTGCATAGTTTGAAGCAGTTTTAAAAGGGAAGATTGACAGAAGTACTAAATTAAAAATAACGATCTAAGAAGAGAGATAATAAATCCTCTATGCCTAATTAGTCCAAACCTAAGGTTAAAACCATTTCAAAAGAAATTTCTATAGTTAAAGAAAACCATTTATTGACAAGCATAAAAATGATCAAAAGAAAAATGATTTTCAGTAAAAACTACAGGCTTGGGTGCAACAAGAGATAATGCTCAAGGTGATTTCTAGTTATGAAGATGCAATTGAGGGACTTATTACTCATGGCTGGATCACTGGAATCAGACAACATGGATGCTTTGTAACATTCTATAATGGTGTTTTAGGTCTTGCACACAATGCTGAGCTTGGCCTAGATCTCGACACAGAAGCAGATTCTGCATTTGACGTTGGACAGGTTGTCAGGTGTAGGGTAATAAGGGCATTTCCTAAATTAAGATGTTTGGAGCTTAATTTTATCATCTCCTCTGATAGGTCATGTGTTGGTTATTGCAAGACAATGGATACAGAAATTGGAAGTATTGTTTCTATGTGGTTAAAAGTCTTACAACCTCTGCAGTTATCTTGGATGTGCCTATAGAGAAGGGTTCTATCAAGGGTACCATTTTTAATGAGCAACTATCAAATAATCCAGGGTTCCTAGAAACATGTTCGATAGATTCTTGGTGCTAGATATTGTGAATCAAAGACTATTACTATGAGCCAAATACTCGCTCATCGAATTTGCAACACTCCTTCCTTCAAATATTGTTCAAATTCATCCTCAATCTGTGTTGTAAGGATATATATGTAATATCATAAAAATGGTGTCTTTGTTCTCTTTCTTGGCCGTTTGATTGGTTTTGCACCAAAACATCAAGTTTTGGAACATTTGAGTGAGAATCTTATGAAACATTTTTATATTGGACAATTTGTACGCAGTCAGATACTTGAGGTTAATGAGGAGACTGGAAAGATTGGCTTATTCCTGAAGCAATCTGCTTGCTTTTCAATAGATGCCTCTGTAATTTAAGGCTATTTTCCTAAAGAAGATATGGCATCCCTTAGTAGAAATAATTCTGAGATTTGATCAAATGTGCAATTCTCAATTTTTTGCCTTGTCGCACTTTTAAGGCTCCCTAGGTAATTTTTGGAAATTATTTCTGGAAAATCCGTAAAGAGTTAAGTAAAATGCTTTTGTAGGGATATGCTTTGATGTACTATGTGGAATATGCTAGAATAATCAAAGTAAAATATTTTCTAGTTTGAGAGATTTTAATGTCGAAAGTTTGTCAAATATCTTCGTAGTTTTCAAAAAGTTTGAAATTTTGAAATTCTTGAAGGATGGAGAAATCAATCCACAACCCTAACCCTAATCCATGGGTATCAGGGTGACTTATAATAGCCTTTCCCAATAGAGTAAGCTACTCCAATGGAAATAAACGAGGTAATATTATTTTAATTTTTGCAAAATGAGTAAGTATTTAAGTTTTTATATTTGAAATTCTTTGCAATTTTTTAAAATAATCTTTTCATTTGTAAAAACCATAATCGTATCATGGTAACATTTATAATTTTACCCTAATATATATGCGGAGGTGAAATATATTTTCTTTAGGGTATATTTATGTAATAATTGTTTTGTGTAGGGAATGAACTAAAAAATATATATTATTTTATCCCTAACAAAATGATTTCTAATTTATCGGTATATCTTACTATATTGTTTTTTGTGCAGGTTGATTATATATATGAAAAATCAAATTTCTCCTTGGGCACATTAGGGAACAGGGAGTTTTCCTATACAAAGATAGTATTTTGATGTTTTGAGATATGATGATTTAAATTATTAAAGCATTTTGGAAAATAAATTTATTTTGACGATATTTTTCATCTTTTCCTTATGTCAAATTATAAACAAATATACCAAATATTTTTTAAGATCATTGGAATGTGTGTTGCCATTATGGACATTATCTCTTTCTTATAAATATTTTTACCCTAAAACATTATTGAATTTATTATATGTTAGGGTGAAACTTATTTTTCAAAATATGAGTATTATAATTACAAAGAAGCATTTTATTAAAAGAGAAAATGCATTTTGTTAGAGAAGGTTTCTTTTTACCCGAAGGAAATATGGATAACAATGGATTTTAAATATTATATTCTTTTATTCTTTTTTAAATGTTTTACCCTTAATCAGTAAATTTAATATCTAAGGGTAAATTCTATTTATTGAGAAATGAATGAATGTCTAATTGTGTTTCACTATATGTGTAGAAAATTAAATTTCTGGGAAAATATTAAGAGGGGGTATTTCTTACTTAGGAAACTTAATTATCATTTATCATCCATAAAATATCTCAAACAAAACAAGATTATTACATTGATATTTTAGGATGATGTATGCTTTATCAGAGAGAAGTCGTTTTACCTTAATAATCCCAAGCTAACCCTAATGGAAGGTAGAGTGAGATTAAATTTTAATTAAAGAACCTCATTAGTTTAGTTTGTGTGTAGGATATTTTATCCAAACTTGGTGATGAGGAATGTGGACGAATTCATAAACGGAAATGGAATTTTGTTAAAGTGAAAGATTAGAAGGCACATTATTAAAGGTTTTATTTAGTATGTATTTTAGGTTTTATTCGTAATTATTTCTAAAACCAAAGGGTGTGTTCTTTGGAATGCAACTATCTGTAACTCCCTTCTATGTATGAAAGGGTGTGTCCTTTCATATGTGTCATTTGATTCACATACTTATAGGGAGTCAGTTTTATATCTATCGGGGAAGCAGGAGAACAATAACTGCTTGTAAGGGTGGTAAGCAATATGTATTAGGGAAATCTATAGGAAGAATAAGCATATTATTGTGCAAACAGACTGCAATGGAGTATCCTCAAGTGTAGCTTATGTATGCAATCATTTCCTAAAGGTTAATATAGAAGTTTCATTATTTCATTTTTGAATATTATGTATACTTTCATGTTGATGAGTTATCTTTGTCCTCTTGATAAATATATCATTGATTTCCTACGATGTGCCATCACATGTTGTTACATTAAATGTGAGATTGGGTTTTCATTTTTTGTGTAACACATACTGAAACCTTCATAGTGATTCTTAATATTGTCTCTTGAGTTGATGAAATCACTTTTCCACAAAGTATCATATATATATCCCTGGATAGAGGCACTAGTCTATTATTTATCTTCTAAGGTCCTGATTTGTAATGCATAACATCCTCGATCTAGAAGAATTCTTCCTAAATCCTATATGAACTGATCTGTGTGCATTTCCTTTAAGTCCTTGAAGCATTCTTATTCCCAATATATAATAATAATCATTTTTATTTCTTTTCAAAAGAATTCATTTAAAGCACATAATAAAGCATAATTGCAGAACAATAATCTGCCAGTTTTGTAATTTTCTAAAAGGCTTAAATCTACTTTAAATAATCTCTTTTGTGGTTGATAGGAAGAGGTATACCCACCTAGGTTCATTGGAGCCTTAAGCGTAGAGGGATTTGGTCTTTGACCATCTATGTTCGTTGGCCAAGGCTAGTTGGATTAGTTGAGGATTTGGCAAACCCTTAAGTTTTCCAATCTGTGGTTTTGGGCACCAACAGGCAGGGTGAATAAGTTGTGAACCAGTTGTCTATATATTATAATCCAAATGCAAGTTATTCCAATTTAACCTTAATGTCGGTAAACAAAACTTAAGTGTCAGTAAAAAAAATAAACAGATATAGTAGTACTGGTTTAACTTAATGCATGAAATATAAAGAGAAACAACATCAACAACACATAACACAAATATTTTGCCGTGGAAAGCCGGTAAGGGAAAAATCACGGTGGGAAAGCTTACCTACAATCAGATGATACTACTACAAATAGTATGTGTATATAAATGGGGTCTGTACATGTAGAAAGCCCAACTACCTAGAGCTCACTGTTCAATCACAAATTAGAAGTCACACTGACTACACAATTGGATTGTTAAATCCAATGATAATGTACTGCTCAAAATAGGATCTTCAATGCTGGATTCAGTATCGGTTACGCTCTGAATATGAATGTAAAAATACCTTCATAACCTTCCTTCAACCTTCGAATATTGTCTACATGATTCACACAAGGATCTGCTTATTTTTTCTCTTTAATATTCGAATACACTCATCATTACAATCTTCAATAAGATCTTACAATCATTTATACAAAACCTAAGACCAAATGAATAGGCCGACTCACTAAAGATATTACATTTAAATCAATTACAAATAAGTCTTGATGCAATACAACATGTTGGCTCAATACATTTACCACAATAACCAATCAATAAACAATCTTCATGACATGTCGTACTGATCTGGAATAGATAACATGTACTGATCCATAACCTAGACCTATCTATCGGTAAAGGTAAATCTGTCAACCCGATTAGACAAATAAGAAAATAACCAAATCCAAACTTCCAATCCATGTATTCAACATAACCAAATGATCTCCAAGTTATCATTTCTGCTGGTGAACCATATAACCTTCTAGTGAACATATATTGGTGACTGTGCATAAGCCACTAATGATACTGGTAAACATAATGTAGACCTCCAATCAGACAAGTGTTGACATCACTGACAAAAGAAATGTAACACATGAGAAAATCATCCATAATACCAATAATCTCCCCCTTTGGCATTGATGGCAACACTAGATGGAAAAATGTCTAAGTGCCAAAAAAAGAATGCCAAAACTAGTAAACCAATCAATCTCCCAAAGATAGATCAATACAAAGTTCTCTAATAGAAATAGAAACCAAAAACAAAATTATATATATCCAAAGAGTATATCTCTCCCTCAATGAGTAATCTCTCCCCAAAGGAATAATTTTTTTCCATAAATATCTCTCCCCATTTTACATCAAATGCCAAAATAGTTAAGAATTAAAAACTTAACATTCAACCAACTACTCCCCCTAAGAAGTATCTCTCCTCCATCAAAGCTAGAAAAAGGTTTTTCTATTAGTTCCTGTCGGTTTGATGCCAATATTCAACATCCAAGTCTCTGTTGGTGGGGAAATTACCCCAAGCTACTCTCTGAGATATTGAAATTTTTCCTTAGGCAAAGGCTTTGTAAAGATATCTGCAATTTTCTCTTTAGTATTCACATAAACCAATTTCACTTCATTTGCTTGAACATTTTATTTCAGAAAATTATACTTAATAGAAACATGCTTTGTTTTAGAGTGAAATACTAGATTCTTTGGTATATCAATTGCTTCCGAATTATCACAATAAATGATTATTGGTTCTTTGCATTTTACCTTTATATCCTTCAACATTTTATTAATCCATAATACTTGAGTACAATTAGTTGTTGTTGCAACATATTCTGATTCTACTGTTGATAATGATGTTCAAGTCTTCTTCTTACTTATATATGAAATCAATCTTCTACCAATAAATAATGCACCGCTAGTGGTACTCTTTCTGTCATCTACATCACCTGCCCAATTTGCATCAGTGTATGCACATAAATCAAAATTTTAATCTTTAGGATACCATAAACCAAGATTTGTTCTGCCTTGTAGGTACCAAAAAATCCTTTTAACTGCTAATTCTTGATTTTCTTTAGGATTTCTTTGAAATCTTGAAGCAATACATACAACATTCATTATATCAGGTCTTGTTTGTGTTAAATACAATAAACCTCTAATCATTTATTTGTACCTTGTCTAATTAATAGGAGTTGAATCATCCTTCAATGTCAATTTATCAGTTGTAGTCATAAGAGTACTTACTAATTTGAAATTTTCCATACCATATTCCTTCAAGTACTTTGTTTGACATATGAATATACCTTTTTCTATTTGTGAAATCTGCAAACCTAGAAATTTTTTTATCTCTCCAATCATAGACATTTCAAATTCTTTTTGCATCTGATTAGCAAAGTCCTTACATAATCCATCTTCACCTCTAAACATGATAGCATCTACAAAGACTTCAATAACCAAAATATCATCATTCTAGAGTTTATAATATAAATTATTGTCAGCATTACTTTTTGTGTAGCCAAGCTTCAAAAGATATTTATCCAATCTAGGATACCAAGCTCTGGGAGCTTGCTTCAATCCATATAAAGCTATCCTTAACATGCAAACCATATCCTTATTATTTGTCAAATAAAATCCATCAAGTTGTTCAATGTAAACTTCCTTGTCAAGATCTCCATTCAAAAATGCATATTTTACATCCATTTGATGAACTTTATAGTTCTTATAAGCTGGAAGTGCAAGAAATAGTCTAGCTGCCTCAATTCTGGCTACCGGTGCAAAGGTTTCATTATAATCAATTTCTTATTTCTATGAATAACCTTTACAAACTAATCTTGCTTTATTTCTGATAACTTATCCATCTTCATTAAGTTTATTCCTAAATACCCATTTAGTTCCAATTATATTTTTGTCTTTAGGTCTAGGAACCAATGTCAAAGTATTGTTCTTTTCAATTTGTTCTAATTCATCTTCCATTACTTTTATCCAATGTTCATCCTTACATGCTTCAATAATAGATGCTAGTTCAAATCGAGAAATTAAACATACCTCTTCATTTGCTAGTCTTCCTCTAGTCATAAGACCTTGATTCTTGTTTCCAATTATCTGATTCTCTGAATGATTCAATCTTACATATCTGGGTTTGTTCTGATTAACATTCACATGCTGATGTTCTTCAGTCACAATTGAGTTTTCTGATGATTTCGGTGTGATTGGATCTTCGTTCTGTACCAGTACAATCTATGTCGGTTCACTTATAATCATTTCAATTGTTGGTTCTATAGATCTTGAATATCCTCTAAAGTTTTCATCTATCTTCACATTAGTACTCTCAATGACTTTCTGTAACCTTTTATTATAACATCTATATGCCTTGCTTTTAGATGAATAACCAATAAATATTCCTTCATCACTTCTTGGATCAAATTCTCCAATATACCCATCTCTTCTAATATAACATTTGCTTCCAAATATTTTGAAACACTTAAGAGTAGGAATATGATCAAACCATAGTTCATAAGGGCTCTTACCGGTTTCACTTTTGATGTGAACTCTTTTGAAAGTATAAACCGTTGTACTCACTACTTCTCTCCAATACACATGAGGTAGATTTGATTCCATTAATATTGTTCTTCCTGCATCCATAATAGTTCTATTATTCCTTTCCACAACTCCATTCTGTTGGGGTGTCCGAGTTGCTGATAGTTGTCTTTTGATTCCATTCACTTCACAAAATGCATTAAATTATCTAGATGTAAATTCAGCTCCTTGATCCGATCTCAAACATTTGATTTTCTTGCCAGTTTCATTCTCTACCATTTCCTTGAATATCTTGAATCTTCTAAAATCTTCTAATTTCTCCTTGAGAAAAGTAACCCAACACATTCTAGAATAATCATCAATTATTAGCATAGAGTATCTATCTTCTTGTAGACTTCTTGTTCTTGTTGGACCACATAAATTAGTATGAATTAAATCAAAAATACTATTTGATTTCTTAGTAATGCTCTTAAATGTTGTTCTAACTTGCTTTCCCATTTGATATTACTTACATACCAGATTTTGAGGTTTCAAAATGTAAATCCCTTATTGCCTTATTTTAACTAATCTTTACAATACAATCAAAATTCACATGACAGAGCCTTTTATCCCATAACCAACTTTCATCAATGTGTGCAATCAAACATATTTTATAACTGGTATTCAAGTAAAAGATATTACGTTTAGTCTGATTACCAATTGAAATCTCCAATCTAGTAATGTTTATGATTTTGCATTTCCCATTCTTGAATTGTAACTGAAATCCTTTTTCCACTAACTTACCAATACTCAAAAGATTATACTTTAAACTCTCTACATAATAAACATTATCAGTATTGTTCTTATAATCCAAAGATATAGTGCCTTTTCCTTTGATTAAACAAGCTTTATCATCTCCAAACCTTACTAGACCTCCATGAATTTCTTGAAAAGATAAGAATTGTCTTTTTATCACCAATCATATGATGTGAGCATCCAGAATCTATAATCCATTCATCTTTTTCTTCAATTTTAGCTGCCAATGCCTGATCTACTGGTTTGACAATAGGTGTCAGTTGATCTTTATTTATTGTAACAAAATCCCATCTGTTATCTATTGGATCTTCATTTTAGTCATTTGTAACACTTGCATCTGCATAGTAACACGACTTATCTTTGTTTTTCTTGGATCTATATCTCTGATATTTAGGGTTAGGCTTATATGATATTTTTTCTTCCTCCCTTAATCTTGTATGTCTATCAGGATATCTAGATACCATATGACCAACTTTATTGCAATTAAAACATTTGAAAGGTACTTTACCTTCATACTTACTTCGTTTTGGACCTTTAGGCATTTTTCTTGCAAATAGTGCTTCAAGTTCTTGAAGTTCTTCATTTTCTCTCCTCATATCTTCAAGTTCTTTTGTATAAAGTTCTTTCTAATCATTTTTATCAGATGATGATGATGATGATGATGCTTTGAAAGCTAAATTAGTCTTTACAATAGTAATAGGACCAAATTATTCAATCTCAAATGTTGAATGTTTTCCAACCAAAGTATCTCTAGAAACTGAAGTATTAGGCATTGTTGTCATTTCATTAATAGCAATTACTTTCATTTTGTAACCCGATGGAAATACTCAGAAAACTTTAGATACAATTTCATCTTCTCTTAAGGATCCTCCACAATATTGTATTCCTAAAACAATTTCATTAACTCTTTCCATAAATGCATACATTCTTTCATTTTCTTCCATTTTCAAATTTTCATACCTAACGCGGCAACATTCCAGTTTTGCAACTTTGACAGTGGTATCTCCTTCATTCAGTGTCTCCAGTTTATCCCAAATAGCTTTAGCAGTAGATCAATTTGATAATCCCATGACTTTCTGATCTGATAATGCACTCAAAAGTGCTTCTCTTGCTTTGCAATCATTATCCATGTCCCTAGCCAATGTTGGTGGATGAGGTTGATTCAGAATAGGAGCAACATATCCATTCTTTGTAACATCCCATACATCTCTTCCAATTTAATTCAGATGTGTTTCTATTTTGATCTTGCATATGCCATATTTATTTCCATCAAGCTTCAGATTGTCCTTCTTAAAAATATTTATTGTCATAGGATCTCCTCAAGTTGTTAGGCTTCTGCAAACAAAGAACTAGGCTCTGATACCAATTGTTAGGTCCCGAGAAGGACAACTGAGAGGGGGGGTGAATCAGTTGTGAACCAGTTGTCTATAAATTGTAATCCAAATGCAAGTTATTCCAATTTAATCTTAATCCCGGTAAACCAAACTTAAGTGCTAGTATAATAGGTTAAAAAAAATAGAAGTATCTGTTTAACTTAATGCATGAAACATAAAGAGAAACAACATCCACAACACATAAAATAGAGGTTTTGACGTGGAAACCCAGTAAGAGAAAAACCATAGTGGGAAACATTACCCAAAATTAGATGATACTACTGCATATAGTATGTGTATACAAATGGGGTCTGTACATGCAGAAACGCCAACTACTTAGAGCTCACTACTTAATGACAAATTAGGAGTCACACTAACTATACAATTGGATGGTTAAATCCAGTGATAATGTACTGCTCAAAATAGAATCTTTAATGTTGGATTCAGTACCGATTAAGCTCTGAACATGAGTGTAAAAACACCTTCATAACCTTCCTTCAACCTTTGAATAATGTCTACATGATTTGCACAAGGATCTGCTTATTTTTCGCTCTTGAATATTAGAATACACTCATCATTACGATCTTCAATAAGATATTACATTCATT
Organism: Cryptomeria japonica; assembly: GCF_030272615.1. Taxonomy (NCBI): domain Eukaryota; kingdom Viridiplantae; phylum Streptophyta; class Pinopsida; order Cupressales; family Cupressaceae; genus Cryptomeria; species Cryptomeria japonica. The sequence goes on along the minus strand of NC_081413.1, from coordinate 199,840,344 downwards.
TATACAAAACCTAAGACCAAATGAATAGGTCAGCTCACTAAAGATATTACATTTAAATCAATTACAAATAAGTCTTGATGTGATACAACATGTCAGCTCAATAGATTTACCACAATAACCAATCAATAAACAATCTCTATGACGTGTCGTGCTGATTTGGAACAGATAACATGTACTAGCCCATAACCTAGACTTGTTTACCTATAAAGGCAAATCTGTCAACCCGATTAGACCAATAAGCAAAACACCTAATCCAAACTTCCAATCCATGTCTTCAACATAACTAATGATGTCCAAGTTATCATTGTTGTCCGTGAACCATATAACCTACTAGTAAACATATACCGGTGACTTTGCATAAGCCAGTAACAATACCAGTGAACATAATGTAAACCTCGAAGAAGGCAAGCATTGACATCAATGACAAAACCGATGCAACAAATGAAAAAGTCATCCATAATAACAACACATACCTTGTATATGATGTATTTGATTTTGTGTTAGTGAATGCTTGAGTGTATGTTCAAATATTTATTTGTTAATTTTAATATTTATTCCTTAAAAAGGACATGCCAAGTGTATTTTGTGATGTAATTAATGGTGTCACTTGATAGTTGTGATGTGTGATGTGTTGGAATATGACATTTCCTTAGGAAGGAAATTATGAAACCCTATGCATTTTCAAATATCTTGTAGTGGTCCCAAAAGATAACTTGGTTAGAGAGCCTTTAGTTTGGCCAAATCAAGTTTGACCTGTAGATAAACTTTAGGTGGGTTTTTGGTGGGTCAAAGTAACTCCTATGTTTGAGGTTAGGTCACTTTTGAAGGACCATTTGATATACCTATGGGTAAGGGACATTTTGAGCCATGTAATCACTCACATGTGATAACCAAGTCACTTCAAAAGTGGGGTTTCCAAGATGGACGAAAATTCAGCTTTTTGAAGATTGACCCTTGGTAAGACAACCTTCCATTTCAGTGATTAATGCACTTACCCACCTTACACTTGCCTTTCCAATTTCCATTTCTAGAAACCATGTAAGAGGTTGGGAACAACAAACTATGGAATCTCACATCCTTTCCAAGGAAATTGGAAAGTGTGAGGAGAGCCTACTTAGGGAAGAAATTCAAACTTGGAATTTTGATCACCCACTCTCCAATCTTGGAGACTAAGTTTTGGAATAGGATTTTAGACTGAGGAAGAAAATTTTTGGCTAAGTAAGGAGACTTGTAGGGGGAATTGGGCAGCTCTTCTACAACACACAAGCCATTGGCTAGAGTAAATTTTGGTGTAATGCTTCCCATAACTTATTTTCATTCATGGTGCTTGTGTCATATTCTGATTTTTGGTTATGAATTGAGTGTGTTTCCATATCTATGAACTATGTTTTGAGTTCAGGTTAGTTGATTTTAGTTTGGAATTTCTTGTATATATGTTCATGGGAGTCAAGAATAAACTCGCACTTTGGAGGGAAGAGTAGTCTTGGGGTGAAGGGTTTTGAGACAGTCTTTGGGTGTAGAGTTTCTCTTCTAGGAAGAGAGGGATAAACAGGGATATGGGATCCTTACTACTATTATTTTGTATTAAAATTTGGGGGTCATAAGGGGAGTTTTGTCTTGAAGCCTTTGGGGGTCATAATAATTGTTTCTGGTCATGTGAGAGACCAAGTAGGAGGTTATTTTAGCCTTGTGAAGGCATTTGAATGTATTGGTATATTTCATATCTGCCCTTAGATACTTGGTCCACCTTCACCCCTTGTTTTGAGTCACTTGGTGGATATGTGCTATCCTTGGGTTGGGAGTTAAGTGTCAATATATTTTCCCCTGTGAAATATGAATGTGTGCTTGTGTTTTGAGTATGCTTGTATCCCATTTTATCCTTGGTTCTCCTAGTTCAAGGGTGGCCTCTTGTAGGCCTAGGTTTGGAGGTGACCCTGCATGGTCACAACCAAAGCTACATGTACTTGCAGGTTTGTGATTTATTTAGAGGGTGGAGAAAAGAAAGGCTTCTATGTGGCTGTCAAAGTGTGATTTCAAGTGCACCTTATTGTTTGTTCTCATATTTAATTTTTACTATTATATGTTGTTGTATTGCTAGAAAAATTGGAAGAAGGAAAAATAAATAAAATGAAATCCTTCCATTCAGTGTATTCAAATAAATGTATTACTTCCTCTTTTTTGTTTATTCATTAACATGTAAAAGAAGTTAAAGTTGTTGTCCTATTTTCAATTGTAATTCCTTATTCATAAAAATAAATAGAGAGTTGAATCATTTATTATTCTGTAAATATAGTTGTAGATTTATTCTTACAAAAGAGAAAAGAAAAAAAAGAAAGTGTTGCATTGTATTTAAATAAATTTTAGATTTATCTATGTTCAGTTTTTGTGTTTAAATCTATTTCACATTTTACTTATTATTTTAAGAAAAAACAAAAATAAGCTTCTAACTAGCCAGGTATATATATATATATATATATATATATAATAAACAAATGCTATATCATTTATCCCCGCATGCTGTGTTTGAAGAGAGAAACCTTGCTAATTTTTGAAATCATAATAAACTTCATACTTAAACATGTATATAGATATAGTTAATAAAATAAATTTTGCTAAAATAACTATTATGAGAAAATAGCATGTTTATATCCCATGTATATATAAATATATATGTATATATATATATACATTTCATCAAAAAATGTAGCTAAAAAATAAAATCGTCTGTGAAACCACTGTGTTTACACAGTGTGTATGTATACATATGTATATCTATATATGCATGTATATATGTATATATATATACATATATACATATACATATATATATATACAAATATATATATATACATATATGCAAATATATATATATACATATGTATGTATATATATATACATATGTATATATATACATATGTATATATATACATATGTATGTATATATATATACATATGTATATATATATACATATGTGTATATATATACATACATACATATATATATATATATATATATATATATATATATATATATATATATATATATATATATATATATATATATATATATATATATATACGGGCTATGGGGGCCATGGCCACCCATAGTCATAGGGGTAAAGCCTATGCTGTGGGAGGTGGCCACCATGACAATCCACCTCCTCACACTCGTCCTCCCTACCGTAAGTGTAAAACTCTCTATTGTCCACCCAAACCTCCATTGTCACCATTTTCTCTATCGGACCTGCAACAAAAAAATTCGGTTGCCGTATTCTCAGTTATACCCTGCAGCAAAAAATATTCACCGTGAAATTTTTTTCATGGGATAACCCTAAGTCGACTTAGGGTAGAGAAATTGTAAAAATAAAATATAGGGAGAAGATAAAATAACCCATGTGATTATAAGAAACCCTTAAAAGGGGAATTTTAAAATAATAAATATTAGGTCAACTTTTTGAAATAGAAGAGGGTAAATTTAAAAATTAAGAATTGGGGGGAAGATTCCCAAATTTTTAAATAAAGGGATATTTATTGGTCATTTAAATACAAATGTAAAAATAGAAATAAAGTAATTTAAATTAAAGAAATAAATGGGTTCTTTTTAATCATGGATTTATATTAGTCCAAATGGGAAACAAAAGTAACGATTTAAATATTATAATGACTTTTTGGGTCATGAGATACATTTGTCATTTAATTAATATTAATATAATGAATTTGTATTAATAGTAGAGTATAGAATTGTTTTAATAATATAAGGAAATTATATTAACACTAATATAGTTAAAATTGAAGAATACAATTGGGCGATTTAAATTACAATAACATTGTATTGTCATTATCGGAATATTTTAATAAACTTTAAATAACAATTGGATTTATTAGTAAATTATAAGAAATTCAAATAAAATTTATTAGTAACTATATTTAAGATGAATTGTACGGTTTTCAACAATTGGTTAAAAACTAAATAATTTAATTATTAAATTACTTATGGACTTGGGAGAAGTTCTAAAGCTCCGTTTTAGTTAGGAGTTAAATAAAACATTTAAATGCTCACTTTAAAGGCCTAATTAAGTTGACTCTTAAGATATCTAAATAGTGAAACTAAGTGAACTATCAAATCAAACATTACGTAGATCTCAAGTAATTAAGCATTTTTAAAAAAATTGTTGTTGTGGTTTTGCACAAAAATTTTTGCA